>NC_091129.1:81836411-82436411 GCF_040183065.1 Periplaneta americana | reverse complement strand
CAAGGAGTTTGCACAATAAGTCTACGCGTACTTGCCTACTTGCCGAAGGAAAAAAAAAAAAAACAAACAAAACGAAAGTCGAAGGGCATGCATCATTTGGGACGCCAGGCAAAAAACACAATGTCTCGAAACGAATAAGAGATAGTGACGATTTTAATAAGTGTATGATTAGAAGAAAAATACAGTATTTCAAAAATTTTATGTAGGACCTACAGGATAAGACCACCCTAAACTTCGGAAAATTGCTTGTAGGCCTACTTTTGAAAGATGGCATAAATTTAGAGGAGAGTAAATTATCACATAGTACACTGCTGTGGAGTAATGGTTTGCACGTCTGACCGTGAGCGAGCGGGCCCGGGTTCAAATTCTGGTTGGGACAAGTTGCGTGGTTGGAGATTTTTTCGCAGTGTTCCCCTCAACCAAATGAAGCAGAATTGCTGGATAGCTTTCGACGTTGCACCTCGAACTTATTTCGCCTTCATTAATTCACATTATGATTAACATCCATACAATAGTCTGGGTTGAGTTCAATTTTTTTTTACAAACACTGATTAAAGTTTTCCAGAAACTTTTTTTTCAATAACATTTTGAACTAAGGTAAGAACAAGGACTCTTGCAGTGGAGAAGGCTATGTTTTCATATCTATTAATGTTTCAGATAAACTGACTCTTGTGGTATTATGCTTAGCTCATTTGTTGCTCAGCAATTCTGCTTCATGTGGTTGAGGGAAAACCTCGGAAAAAATCCCAACCAGGTAACTTGCCCCAACCAGGATTTGAACCGGTTCCCGCTAGTTTCATGGTCAGGATGGCTAACCGTTACTCCCGTTACTCCACAGCTGTGGACTTTCGTTTTGCTTACTTTCATGAACGATTCTTTCTGATACCCCAGTGGCGTCGGACACTCCATTTTGTATGCTTTTCTAGAGGTTATGAATTATTCCTTATTCATTAAACTTCGGAGAATTGCTCCATATACCATTTTTTGTATTACAAAATAAAATATAGGTCAAAATATATCCATAATATACAATTTTTATATTACACAGGAAAACATGCACGCAATTTTAATATTTTTAAAATATGGAATTATAGGGCCTATGAACTAAGAAATATATATTAAGTGATCACTGTTTTTATGACACTTATGACAATCTAATAAAACCATATTTCCATAATGTTAAAGCAGTTTGCATACAATATGCATTTTGCACATAAATCCGAACTCTATAATGACATTTTATTCTTAACTATCTCTTTTAGCGTAGGCGCCCACTTGCCATTCGTAAACAAGCGATAATTTAGCCACAAAATTGAAACTAATGGTTTTAAATAAGAATGCACACACATGCGATTTTATAATCGCTGCGATTAAATAGATTGTACCAGTCCTATGTTTGTGACAACGCAACAGTCGCTACCTCGAATTATTCACATGGACAGACGCGGATTTGCAAGCACCAGCGATCATTCAGTCGCAGGTCACCTGCAATGAAGCTTAATATGTACATTTTGTGACGGTATTGTTCTGAATAGCAGAGATAAACATATGTGACCAGGAATCAAAGGATGAAAATAGATCCGTAAATCATGTGTTTGACACAGACGGAATGTTGATATAGAGATAGGATAAACACCAGCTAAATGTAATAAAGGATTGAAAGAGTCAAGCGAGCTTGAATCAGTTCTTTGAATAACCTGTAAAATTGTTCTTTCATTAATATTTGACTTGAAATCGGAGGCACCCAATGACGGTGCCTGAGTCATTTTGCATTGGCACAGAGCAAAAGATCAACCACGTACGAGTAAGTGGTTAAAAAATGAAATCCATAATGATACTACGTATGAACCAACGATTTATCGGACGCAGTGCGCGCATCAAAATACATTTCTAGGATAGCGATTTTTTAGTCGCAGCGACAAGGAATCGCAAGCGTGCGCCTTGCCTGAGAATAAATCTCACCTCTTCCGCTGTAAAAGTGCAGATAGCAGCCAGACCCACAATCTGAACTATGTTGAGAAGAGTACAGTATATGTTATACAGCATGTAGGCTATGTTAATTGATGCTCTCCCACTTGTTTTGGTTATCACAAAGAAGCACGTGAAAAAATTAATTGTGATGTCTACCAATACGATTGCAGAATAGCAAAGCATTTCGAGAGAAAATGCAGAGTTCAGAACCTCAGCCGAGTCACATAACCAGTCATGAATCTTTGATAAGAGATTCAACTTCTTGAGATTGACATTGCTTTCGTGTAATCTGGTACCATTGTTTCTTGCATCTCCTTTCTTATCAATTTTTTTTTCCTCTGAGCTCCTATTTCTCACTAGAGAATTGCTACAGTATATATTTCTAACAAGAATCCCTGAATCCTCCCTCAGTGTTGTATTTCTGTCTATGGGAGTTCGGTTATCCATGTCCGATATTTCGGCTCCAAGACGAATTGATATATGCTTAGGACAGAAACGTGTATTTTCAGGTACTGATGTCTGTTTTGGAGAGAAACGTGCGGTTTCAGGATTACTTCTATAAAATAATTGATTTTCGTCATCAGCGTTAGGTTTAATATGGACAAATATATCGGTCCCATTATTCAGAGTTTCATAATTTGCAGGAAAATTCACAAATTCTGTATGTGACATATTTGATCTCAATCTATTTTGTTTGCTTACATTGGGACCAACATAGAGTGAGGTCGATCTTTCTGCCCAGTTAAAGTTTCCATTAGTAGTAGAGAAGAGTCCATGTGTAGTTGATCGAAGTAAGGCAGAGAACTTTACTATATCAAATGCGTTGCTCATCTTACCCATCTCTTGATTTACTATTCGAAATCTTTGCTTAATTAAGAACAAGAAATCGATGAATTGAAACAGTGTCCAAGCTGAAAGAGTCTTTCTGATCGAGTAAATTATCGTGCCTACAATTGTTAGGTGTGAAGTTGTAGCTGTTACCCAATACACAAGCATAATAATGATTGGTAGATAAATGAATATAGTTGTCAGAATAATCTGAATTATGAAATATTTAATCGGCAACTTTAAACATGCTGTCATTCCAAGTGAGTTCATATCTTGATCTACACAAGAAATATTTGTTATAAATATTCCAATTTTTCGAAAATTCAACCAGCTCATTAACATGTAGACCAAAGATAAACCAGTATCACAATATTCTCTTGACAAAATGAAAAACTTCGCGAGAGTTGTTGTGTAATTGTCTTCGTAATGTTCCATAAAGTAGATTAAAAAAGTTACCAATACCACAACAATCACAAGTCCAAAGAACACCGATATTTTGCATAAATCATACAAATTTCTCTTCGCCCCTGCTTTTAGAGCAATAGGAGTCAGTCCCAGAAGTCTTGTAAACCATAGCAAAGGATAAACAGATGAATGAATATCTTTTGAGTTGGACATAATGATTTTGTGTATGTGTATTGTGACTATATTAACTTATAACTGAAGCTCGCAAACTGATACACTCCTTCAAACCTGAAACTTAACGCTTTACTCTACTGTCATTCTTCTCGTTTCTTCATTACCAACACTCTGTAAAAACCTATTTAATATCGTTAATGGACGCTATAATAATAATAATCCATACTGTAACGTTTTGCTTAATGAATATATGTTTATGACAAACATTTTCATTAGTGATCTGTTTTGTTATTCCAAGAATCGTTAATATTATCGAGTCATTGTGGTTACGCTTTTCCTATTTTGTTAATTTATGAAGTGTAAGAGAATGTACTAGAATGTACTACTACTACTACTACTACTACTACTACTACTACTACTACTACTACTACTACTACTACTAATAATAATAATAATAATAATAATAATAATAATAATAATAATAATAATGTAACTTTTAATCACTTAGTAGGACTGCAATAATGTACAATATCGAAATGTTGATTAACAATAACATGATAACTTTCCACACCTTAATGGAAAACATTTTAATGAAAATAAGCAATGCTGTATCATGATAAAATTGTAATATGTTTTGTGCTTTAATGAGAAGTATTTTACTGACTATTACACTTTTACTACGTCATACTACTTTTCACCAATAAAACGATACGAAAGGACGTGTTTCAACCAATCATGGCTGCTGATCGCTTCCCTAGCATTTGTTTGCTTTTATCACTTCCCTAGCATTTGTTTGTTTTTATCACTTCCCTAGCATTTGTTTCTTTGTTTGCCAACGTTTCAAAATTTAAATTCTTTACGTTACTATAAAACATGTTTGGGATAGTCATTTTGTTTTCCGCATAGATAGCCAACTGAAAATGGCGGCTCCGTTCAAACGTTTTGGTGAAGCTAACATTAGTGAAATAGAATTTTAGTAAGTCAATTAATATTTTATTCTATTATAGTAGTTTATTTCTACTAATCTTTATGTACTTCTAATCGTGTAATAGTCAATTAAATCTCACTATAGTTTTTATTCTCCCTAGATAAATCTAGCGAGATTTACTTACTTATGCCTTTTAAGGTACTAGGAGGTTCATTGCCTCCCTCACATAAGCCCGCCATAGGTCCATATCCTGTGCAAGATTAATCTTGTCCCTGTCATCATATCCCAATCAATTTTAATATTATCCTCCCATATAGCCTACGTCTCGGCCTCCCCAAAGATCTTTTTCCCTCCAGCATCCCAATTAACAATCTATATGCATTTCTAGATTCGCCCATACGTGCTACATCACTGCCCATCTCAAACGTCTGGATTTAATGTTCCTAATTATGTCAGGTGAAGAATACATTGCGTTCAGTTCTACGTTTGTGTTACTTTCTCCATTCTCCTGTAACTTCATCCCTCTTAGCTCCAGATATTTTCCTAAACCTTATTCTCAAACGCCCTTAATCTCTGTTCTTCTCTCAAAGTGAGAGTCCAAATTTCACAACCATACGGAACAACCTATAATATAATTGTTTTATAAATTCTAACTTTTAGATTTTTTGACAGCAGACTAGATGACAAAACGTCTCAATCAAAAAATAACAGGCATTTCCCATATTCATTCTACGTTTAATTTCCTCACGAGTGTTATTTATATTTGTTACTGTTGCTCCTAAATATTTGAAATTTTTCACGTCTTCGAAGGATAAATTTCCTATTTTTGTATTTCGTACAATATTCTGGTCACGAGACATAATCATATACTTTGTCTATTCGGGGTTTGCTTCCAAACATATCGTTTTACTTTCTTTAAGTAAAATTTCCGTGTTTTCCCTAATCCGTTTGTGGATTTTCTCCTTACATATTCACGTCATCTGCATAGGCAAGAAGGTGATGTAACTCGTTCAATTCCAAGTCCTCTATGTTATCCTGAACTATCTGTGGTGACATTACTATTGATAACATACAACACTACATAAATGTAACAATTCCTTCATGGTAGTGGAAAATATTGTAATTTATGGAATAAAGTACTAATTAAATGATTAAATTTTCACACATTTCGTGTAATAATCCAAAGCAACTAATATTATGAACAATTATATATACAGAGTGATCCAAATTGATGTGTACACATTTTGAAACACTATTTCTCAGCAACGAGATGAGACAGAAATACGATTTTTGCGGTTTTGTTTTCCTTAAGCTCGTACATGTTCAAAATAGCCCCTCTCGCCACAGTACACTCCCAACAATTACGTACAACAGAGCGACATACCAACTATATTGTTGCTAATGGAATATCATTATAGGCATGTTCAATCTAAACTCTCAGTTCGTACAGTATTTATGGTTTTGTGGCGTACACTATGTCCTTTAGAGATGCCCACATATAGAAGTCTGGAAGGATTAAATCCGGAGATAGAGGAGGAAGCTCCGCAGCACTCCCTCTTCGTTCTATCCATCTCTGATTCAGTGTGCGATTGAGAAAATTCCTCACATTGAAATGACACATCTCTCACTCAATGAACAAGCTTATTGATAGCCAACTGATCAAAACATGGTGCTAAATCCTAATATTTTATTCCACGTTAATTATTTTGTTTAATCTCAGGAGTTTTCTATTTCTCTGTGCTTTCGATTCCTTTATTGTTCTCGAAGTTTTTAGCGGTTAGTACGAAGCTAAGTAAACATGACAAGATTTGGATGTGAAAATATAGAACAAATAAATATGAAACACTTTAGATTTTAACACCTACGAAGACTAAAATAAAAGATAGTAAAATCTCAGTGTTTGGATTGATGCAGGAGTCAAAATACAGTGAACGCTAAGTAACTCGTAATAGCCGATATTATGCGAGAGTGAGTTCTGGTGGGAGAAGGAAAGGTAATTGTCGCTTGAGATAGGTGGAAAAGAAGTAAGGGGTGATGGTAGACGGGAAGTGAGCAATCCGTATACTAAATTTTGTCGAAAGTGAGATCACAATTAGATTAATAACTTAAAAATATAAATAAACGAAGTCTGTTTCACAATAGAGAGCAATAATATTATAAGCCCAAATATTTACCGCGTTCCTTGTCATACAATATGATGGACAGTATTACGGAGAGACATACTATGCTGACAGGATTCTAAAACGAGGGGTAATTTATTTCGACGAACGAAATCAGACTACACTTTCTGAGATGAGATAGTTTTCTTCCTGATCTTCTGTATTCTTAGTTTTCATTCAAGTTTCATAATGATTACTCCAACTTCATAACGATTATGTTACCGAAGTTTGGAAGTCACTTCGTGCACATATTTTTAAGCCGTATGATTTTGTGCGAAGTTTTAAATTGGAGGTAGAAATCTTTATATATTAACCAATTTTCAGAGATAGTCTATATTAATATCCACTATTTTCTTGGAGAATGTCTTAATTGGTGATGTGATTATGTAAATGCCGATTAATTTCTCTGACATAAAGTTTTTTGTTAAAATGTATATTACATAATTTGTCACTTTTACTAATATAAGATGAAAGCTAAAAGAAGTAAAGATATTACAGTAATTTTCGAGTTAATACCTATTTTATCTTATTTCTTATTTATATCCATTAAATATTCTGTAGAAAAATGACACGTTACGAAACGCAAAATGTTCGCAAGAATGCCTTAACAACCTTAAACTACTATTATATAACAATATTAGTTGAAGATATGATTTATTTCATTTTATTTGGTAAATTCTCCTTACTCGAAAAGAAAATTAAACTCTGAGATTAACTAATATTAAGTCAATCGCCAGTTTCATTGCTTCAAATTAAAGGAATATTAACACCCAGAGAAATTATTTTCGTCATTTTCATTCCTTAAAATGAAGAACTATTAATGACCAGGAAAAATATGTCATTTCATGAGTTCCCGAATTAATGAACTTGCTTGTTCTGAGTGCGGACATAATTTCAAGACATAAGTTCAAGATGAATTATTGTAAAGAAGTAGACGACGTGTCAGGAGATATTTTGAAGCACTTAGAATACTAAAAGTGCCGGTGTTTTAATAAAATGTTGAAATCGACTTTTTCAGGATTACAGTAAGTTCTACATTTGAAATCATTAGAAATAAGAATTTTTACAAGAATCTTCTGTAACATAAACCTAGTTCTTATAAAGTAATTACAATATAAGTTCGACTTCATGAATGTATCGTTTTGAAATATTTACAGGACACAGCTTCCAGATTATGCTTTAAAAAACTGAAAACCAAAACATTGTCACAGGGATTTATATTTCGTGTTCGTAAACCAGAAATATATCATCCATTATTTTCTACAGAACAGAATTTTCGATAGTGGTAAATGCAATATTATTTCATTTATAACAAATAAACCACAAACAAGCAAGTGCTTTTGACACACGTTGTGGGTTGCATATGTGGGCGTACGGTTTCAATATCACTACAACTGACCGCAGGAGCTTCATACGCATCTTCCTGTACCCTTTCTGGATTACTGCAACCCCTGGTGCGCCACCCCTCTCACGCTTTGTACAGCATCATCGTTTTATTTATTAATAGGGAGTATAACCCTGCATTATATTACCAAGGCAGAGTTAAGATAAAGGAAGGGTAATAAATATGACACTTCGTTCTATTAAAAAATTAAATCCTTTCCACGTTTCCCTTCATAGCATTGAAATAAAGAAGATGAAACATCTGAAATATTAGTTGAACTGTCTCATAGACTTCACACAAAATTTTTAGTTAACTCGCCAATGCCTCTAAACATAATTGAACTTCTCTTAGTTATTTGACAGGAAACTGTTTAAGTAATTGAAGTTAAGTACGTAGATATACCAATTGTTAGGAAATGTATTAATTGAAGAAATATATGGGTTTCGTACGGAGAGGAGATATCTTAATTCTATTTGTACTCTAAAAACCTGTAATTGAAAGGAAATTATGTAATATTACTATATTTTTATTTATTGATTTTAAGCAGGTATTCGATAGAATTTATCTGTTTTGGTTTTTAAAATTTTATAATGTACCACTTAAACTTAGGGTCCGCTGTAGCGTCGCGATTGAGACAAACGCTGCAAAACCGGAAGGTCGCGAGTTGGATTGCCGATGAGATCATGGATTTTCTTCACTGATTTAATTTTTCCAGCAGCATTATGGCACTGCAGTTTACTTAGCCTATAACAAAATGAATACGAAGTGCACTTCCTGAGGTTTGAAGGCGACGGGCTTGTGGGATTGACATCGCTACGCCCATTAATGCCGATTGTCTGTTAAGATAGCATTCTCTGGATCGATTTGGCCTGCGATGTGGGATTGACTTTGCCATACCATTAAAACTTATTTCTGGAATATAAATTGTTTTTGATAATACAAACGTAATTACAAGATTAAACTTCATTTTAGACGATATTAAAGGAACAGAGATGGTCGGATGCGGCTTATCATAATCACTAATGAATTTATACGGAATTAAGATAGTAAGTGGCTGACGAAGACGAAGAAATCAGGAAAAACCTAATTGCTTTATATACAAATATTTAAGCTGTAATAAGTTACTTTGATGATAATCTTTAATATTAATATGTCGATTTCCAAGGATTATATATTGAATAGCATAGTTAGACAACTCAATTTTTTGCGATTTCGAGATATTGGTTGTTTCTCATAGAATTTTGTGTGTCGAATGCGATTCTGGAACTATTTAGGTTCAAAAACGGACAGAACAGAGGGAAAATAGCACTTAATTGTGCGCTTTAGAATAAAAATGTAGACAACTCCACTGTGGCTTGGTTTAAAATTAGGACAATTTCCTTCTGTAGCCAATGAGAACACCACATTCGTACCACATTTTTCCATCACGTATCGCGAATCCAACATGGCTGATTATTTATATAATCGGTTTGTGGATGAATAAGTATTGTTTTACGTGAATTTGCTTTGAAACCGAATTAGAAGAGACTCAGATTCAAAAGTAGATAATTTTACATTAAATATGGCTTCGCTTGGTTTCAAAAACAGACAACTCCAAATTAAAACTCAATAAATTCATAGCAAAACCTATGATCACGTTCTGCCCTAAACAGTAGTCAGATGGAACAATTTAAATGTTATCGATACAAGACATGAGATTTCTAATAACTTTAATAGAAGTCACAACAAGAGACCAAGTTCTAAACAGAAATTGAAAAAAAGAGATCTAATATTGATGTAAACATAAATAAATACAGAATGTTTAAAACATACACAGACAATTTTAGGGTTTGATTCCACACATATAAAGGAAGAAAACAATATTACATAAACATGGGTCCGGAAATTGATAATTATTGAGATAAAAGACAACAAAATATTTTTTGTTAGTACGTTACTAGCTCCAGTTTAGTTTCGAAATGATGTACCATATTCAGTACCTTGCAAGAGGTACCAACACGCTCAATAATGCCTGTGTCGTACGTATTGATCGATAACCTCGCACAAGAAAATGAAGAGCCAAAGTAAAATTTCAGCAGCACCTCAGAAGCGTACGTAGATGTGCAGAATCATTTGAACCACCCACCTTGTGACAGTAATAGCATCTAACAGATCCTTGCCTACAGTACAATAATGGTGAGTCCATGCCTACCTATTTAGTATTTAAACTACTGTAATGGAGGGAGAAAGGAACTGGCCATCCTACCCCATTATCTACTGGCCTAGTTGCAACACAAGTGATGCCTTGTTGTTATCACTTATGAGTTTAAGACCTGTCTTCGGACAGTTGAGTAAACAACAAAGCAACTACTGTAATTGAAGGGTTCAGAACTATAGTGGGCCAAGCGTCATTTACTAAAACCGTAGAAAACAAAGGTTGAAATGATGTTATTACCGTAATACAATGGAAACATATAGCAAGTAATATAAAGTATACACATTAAAACTAAATGATGTCAATTTTCATTAAACTATTGTATTCACTTAACTTTAACCCTTGCTTTCTCCGTTTTTAATAAATGGCGCTTGGCCCACTAAGGCTCAGAACCCTTCATTTCATCTACGAGTGCTAACAGATACCGTTCTGCACTGATCTTTAGAAGCCACAGCTAACTACATGTACTGTACTAAGTTGGTTTTGTACCATTAATTTGCAGCACTAACATACTTCCTTGTCTGATATCTCAATAATTAATTTCCGGACCCATGTTTATATAACATTTTTTATCGTCTACATATTTCGAATCAAACCTTGAATTTTTTCTTTGTATTTTTTTAAACACTCTGTATAAACTAACTTTCAAAATTCATATTGACTGAAGGGATGAGAGAAGACTTCCAGAAAAGAGTTCTCAACTCTCGTCCACTTTGAGTCCTCCTAGGTCCCTTAGGAAAACTACGGAAAACTACAGACAGGATGACTTGTCTGCATTTAGAAACCTAGCATATTGGCTGTAAGATGTCTCCAAAGAAGTATGTCGCGATCTACACTAAGGGCATCATGTGCGATATTTGGATCTTCCAAGCAGGGTGGTATAGATGTGTGTGTTTCTGGCTTAGAGGCTGGTTGGAGTGGAGCATGTTTGTTTACCTCAATCTGAATATAATTGACTTTGTTGCTGATGCTAATGCCCGTGCTAGCCAGACGAAGCAGAAATGTGAGAAATTACAGAATGTTACCGTAGTGGTTAACAAACTTTCAGGGATGGTGGAATAGGGAAAGGTTTCAATTTGAAATAAGGAATCCCTATCCGGTGTTTCTTGTCATTTATTGATGCTACGGTCAATATATTTCATTATTCTATTATTTGATTGACAACATTAAATAAAATATGACAGGATGTAGTCTTGTTGGACTCCTCTGTTTGCTGTGTATTGAGATGATAATTTTCCTTACAGTTTTTTATCCTAATATTTCATCTATTACAGGAGTACTTATAGCTTTATGGATTTTTATAGGAATCTTTCGCCTTTGTAGAATTTGCTGTTTATGTTACAAATCTTCTCCTGACCAAGTATCAAATTGTCTGCTGACATTACTCGCGTTGATAATTTTGATTCTATTGCTTTAGTTATTACCAGTAGGAAATATATATCTAATTTATTTGGAAGTGAGCTTTGAAGTGGATTTTGAATCATGGTATACAATAATTTCTAAGCACGTTTTTATGAAGTTAATTTACATATTACCTTTAAGTTAGAACGTTTTATGATAAAGCTTCGTCATTACCAGAAGAATCTAATTCCTGTCGTACGAAGTTGCAGAATACCGGTTCGTTACGACAAATACTCTGTTTAATTCACAGCAATTGTTACTGAAAGATCAGCTACCAATCTTCTAGGTTTGAAATGATTTGAAACTTTGGATATCTGAATTACTGGAATAAATGTGATTAATATATATCTTATAATTTTCAAAATATTACAGTGAATTATTCGATAAGAGCCTTGATTGTTATAATGGACTTGCTGTTTCACATCCAGTTGATTCATTATTTACCCCATTTCTTCACAAAGCACATACTTCTTCTTCAACCTACAACTTTCACTGAGGTCATTACTCCGTGTTCGAATCTCATAACTAAACATACCTAAACACTGACACACTGAACTCCCGACATTCTGAAGTTATACTAGTAAACACATGCTTGAGCCGTGATGTTCGTTTTCGTCATGATCTTTGCAGTGAATAATAACGTGCATTCGTAATTTAGGAAACTTGAACATATGCGAATGTCACTTGAAATGATTTTATATTTCAAGACATTCCTTCACTAGCACATAACGTTATTGGTGCATGATGTAGTACAATATTTATTCATTTATTTATTTATTTATTTATTTATTTATTTATTTATTTATTTGTTATCAGTTCACAAAGTGCAGTCATAGAGAACGGTTGTGTATTAAGCAGCATATGCAAGTAGGTTAGCGTGTGAAGAAGGTATGGGCGACGACCTAAATTCTTACAGGGCGCGAATCGGGTGCTTCAATGCAGGGCAGTGTTGCAGATGTTCAAAAGGTGAATATGCTATAGTGTCGGATAGAATCAACACATTTGTGGCCGCGGCTGTTTTATCAGTTCTACTGATTATTGGAAATGTGGAGTTAAACCCTGGTCCTGGAGATACAGAAGGAAGAGTCTTCAGTGATGAAGTGTTTCAAAGAGAATGGATAGACTATATGAAAGAAACGAGAGAAGACAGACTAAAGGCAAGTGTTCTACTAAACAAAGTAGCAAGTGATATAGATACATTAGTAAACAGGTACACTGAAGTGGAAAAGAAGTTAAAGGAGGTTATCCAAGAGCAGGTGGTGTTAAAATCGATAGTTAAAAAATGGGAAGATGATAGTAGAATTAATAACATTGTAATTTATGGTGTTGAAGAGTGCAATCATGAAAAAGGAATTGATACTGGTTACGTGGTGTTAGAATTATTAACTAAGTATTTCAGTCTAAACTTGGACATAAGTGCGATAAATAACGCGTATAGAGTAGGTAAGGGAAATAAAAGACCAATTATTGTGTTACTTTATCAAAGAACACATCATTGCCAATACGCATCAACTCAAAGGCACAAATATATTCATACAAAATGACTTTGCAAAAGAAATTAGAGAGAAACGAAAGAAGTTAATTCCAATATTAAAAGAAGCTCGAGGGAAAGGATTTAGGGCAACTTTAGTTAAAGATAAAATGAAGATAAACGGAAACATAGTTAACGTAGAGTCCTTAAATAATCAAAACATTGAGGATTTATTCTGTTGCGGTAACAAGAACAGAAATAAGGAAATAGAGACTTGTGGAAATAGAGCATCATCTACACCACACGTAAACAGAAGAAGTGCATCACGAAACAGGAAGTCTAGAAGCGTAGAGAGGACTAATAAGAATAGTAACTCATCAAGTGGGCAGAATAAATCAGAAATAACAAATAGAAGAATTGATGAGCTTACGGGAGTGAATGATATTAGAGCATACCTAAGTAAACTAGAGAACACTGTTTTCACAGATCCCTTTAGAAGAAAGAAGAGTGAAGAAGGAAAACCTAGTACGGAAGAAGATGCTGGAACCAGTGAAGATGCTGTTTGGGGAGCTGAGGCACAGACTGAGAGAACGACCAGTGAGGGTAGGCTGAGGCGCGCAGGTGAAAACTCAACAAGGAGAAGCGATTGTGGATCAACCGGCAAAGTCAGCGCAAGTGAAGAGCAATTTATAAGAATGCCACATGCCGTTGGTAGTCCGGGGTGCGCGAGAGGAAGTGCTACAATATGGAGGAGCTGTGCGATACCGACCGATGGAGTAGGAGAAGGTGACGAACAGTTATTAAGAGGTAAATTGACAAATAGAAACTCTATCAGAAATAAAGTAGATTCAATCAAAACTATAGATACTGAACGAAACTACCTACTAAGAGATAGGCATCAGCAAAGACTAAATTTTCCTAAAATTAGAAACACTTATTATTAATTAAATTAGATAAGCAGACAGGTTTTGAAAATAAGATAGTATTACGTCAAGGTTTTAAAATAATAAAAATTGAAAATAGAGAATTAAGGCAGTTATTAATGTTTTCAGATAGCTATATTATTTAGTAAATGGTTCAGAAGATAATTTTGACTTTATAAATTGCTTTACTAATATGTCTTAATTTCAATAATAATGCATTTATAATAAATTTAGTAGGCATTGTAATAGTAATGAATTGAAATGAGTACATGCGACACAATAATGAAACTAAATTGAGGTTGATTATGTAAGCAATTTGTCAAGTTTGCTTTTAAGCAGGTATGCGGTAGTCTTCATTGAAGTTACGCAAACGTTTCTGCTGACAAGGAAATATTGTAAGAAATAAAGACAACCTACATATAGAATGTATCGAGTCAGCTAATTCAGGTTCATGACTTACAGTATGTCGACATCTGACCACCTAATTGGAATAATAAGTTATTATTAAAATAAGACCTAAATAATTACAATTAAATTGTGAAAAGGAGCAGATAAAATAAGGTTTAATGTCTTAATGGTTATCACGATTGGTTTAAACATGCACTAAAACCAGATGTAAGTGCAAGTTTGAACCAATAAATTATTGAGATTTGCGATAAAATAATGAGTCTAGGAAATTATATATTTAGTATGTAGAACTACATTTGTTTATAGATCTTTTTTGTTATTTATTTGTTATTGAACGTAACAGACAAAGCCCAATTACAATGTTCAAGACTGACAAACTAATTTATAAAACATAAACAAGTAAAAGGAAACATACTCTTATTAAAAACTCTGGCCGGTTTCAAGATATAATGAAAAAATTTTCCCCACTTCTCATTAAAATGAAATTTAAAAAAAACGCAATCAAAATTTCTTCTCATTAATACAATGAGGACAGTACAATGAAATTATATAAAACATTGTATTCAAAGTTTCGGAGACTTACCTCGTCCGCCGTGAATTCACACATGGAAACCAATATTATAATGGGAACGGTGTGCAACAAGGACCAATACACTGAATAACACAAATTCAACACTTGGAAGTACCTCCAATCGGAAACTGTCAACAACAAGTATATAACAGCATACAAACTGACTGTCAAATCGACGAAACACACAAGTGAACAAAGTAAGACTTGGAAAGAGAAAGAAGAGTTGAGAATTTCTGCGGAATCGCAAAGATAATCATGCAGACGTACGAATATTTTCAAGCTGTGGACTTGTGAAAATCTCTCACAAGGAATGTCATTATTAGTTACACATATATGGGAGTCTAGTTCTTTTTCGTAGAATAATCTGTTTTCAGTAGGAGGTCCGATTCTGCTTTTAAACGGTTTATTAGAGTCATTTATAAAATGTTCTGTGGATGAAGAACTTTCTTGAGCCACACTCCCAAACAATGCAGAATGTCTGAAAGCACCACCGTTGACGTCATTTGTTTTTATGCAATATAATAATTGTGAGTTTATGATGTGATATCGTTGCCAGTGAATGCTTAATAAGTCAGTAAATTGTAGCTGTGTCCAAAATGAAATCACATTTGGCAATATGTATATAATAGAACCTACAACTGCCACGTAGTTTGCATCAGTGACGATCCAAATTACGCACTGTATTCCAATAGGTAACAACACAAGAATACTGACAGTACATAATTCTATTATGAAGATGTAGATTGGTAGCTTAAAGGGTACTTCAACATTTAGAGACAACAAATGCTGATCTATAGAGTCGATGTAGTGTATAACGGATATTATTTTTCGATGATTGAAGCAAGCTAGGAAAATCAGTAGCGATAGTTCAGCAGCATCTATATACAGCTGAACTTTGAAAACGAATTCACTGACTGGTGAATTTTTTATGTAATCCTCAAAATCCGAAGATAAACTGGATGTCAGGAAGCACGATATATATATGGAAAGAATGAATAATGGGTAAATTAGAGAAATAATTGAAGATTCGTAGTGATGATTACCGGAATGTTTTTTGATTGACACAGGAAATAAACCTACAAGTCTTGTAAACGATATCAGAGGATACACTGCTGAGAAAATATTGTTGGCCTTATTCATGTCTGCAATTCTATTGGGAAACAAATAACGATAGAGTAATAGTGAATGTCAGAACTTGATAAGAAGGTATTCACACCAGATACGTCATTCCTTGAGTGCGGGGTACTTTGTACTAATGGAATTAAATTGCTTAATGGATTATTAATTAGTGTAATTGTTAATTTATGAATTTATGATTCAATTGTAACACTTTGGTTATTGTATATTTCTTAATTAAGTTAATAGGGTCATTGTTTACTCTGCGAAGAGCTATCGAATAGAGACGTTTGGAATATTATTGAATATAGCATAAAAATAAGTAGCCCAGCTCTTCCTCGATCTCCCTCTCATCCTTTTGAGCTTATAGAGCAAAACTTGGCCCCTGGTGGCCTAGATTGCAGTTTTGTGAGTCACTTGTGAAACGGGAAGCAACTATTGCTTCTGCTAGTCTCCTGAGCAGATTACTTCCCAGCTCATCTTATTCCAGAATCGCTGTCATACCCTGCCTCAAGGTGAACAACATTCTGGGTTATTAATTACTCACAAAGGATCCTACAATTCATCACATTCATACGTATCTTCGGTCGGCCTCGGTAACGTACTCGGTATAGCGCTGGCCTTCTGTGCTCGAGGTTGCGGGTTCGATCCCGGCCCAGGTCGATGACAATTAAGTTTGTTCAAATGCGACAGGCTCATGTCAGTACATTTACTGACATGTAAAAGAACTTCTTCGGGACAAAATTCCGGCACACCGGCCACGCTGATATAACCTCTGCAGTTGCGAGCGTCCTCAAATAAACCATAATTTTTTTATTTACGTCTCTCCGGGTTTTGTTGAAGGTGCTGCACTTAACCGCCTGACTAGCCTAGCATCCAGCACGATATAATCTATAACACGAGGTAAATATTCCATACGTATGGTTGATGAAGTCGACAATTTCCTAGACGTATACTTTTCAATGAAGTGTTTAAAATGGAAATTCTCAGATTTATGGAACGGAATATTCGCATATATTATGAACAAACACAAATCATAATAAAAAGTGGAATGATACGAAATCAAATCACTAAACAGTTTCGTGTGTTCGATGTGTCTTTTATAGTCACTATAATTTTCTAAACCACGACGCTTATTAATTTTTATGTCTAAATTACACATTTTGTATCATAACATTATATTTTCCTCCATGACTGAGAAATAATCACCTCCTAAAACTTTTATAAGCATAGGAAAAGTTACAGATTGTGCTGCCGGCATTTTAATACAGTATCTTCACTAGATCACAACTGAACTCTTCATGAAATCTATGTAAATATTAATTGTTGGTTATACAGAATTAACTGTGACAGTTTTCATTTGTTATTAATAGAGAAAAATTCGCTCCGGCGCCGAGGAGCGAACATGGAACCATCAGTTCTACACACTGTGTGCTCTAACCTCTGAGCTACGCTGAAGTTCAACCCACCATACTAGATCGAATCTTTCTCCTTTGGTTCTTTTCTCTTAGTGGCCTTAGTCCATATGCGACATGGTAGGCTTATTAAGTCAACAGTAATCACTCAAGGAGCGCACTCAATTGAGTGATTTGGTGACGGGGACTCCGACAGTATATGCACTGTTAGGCGAATAATCTATGTAGAGATTAATTTTTGATCCTACAGAATTATCTGTGATGTTTTCCATTTGTTATTAATAGAAAAAAATTGGCTCCGTCGTCGAGGATCAAAACCGGGACCCCCATCTCTACGTACTGGGTGCTCTTACCACTGAGCTACGTTGACGTTTAACCCACCACACCGGATAGAATTTTTCTCCTTTGGTTCTTTGCCTTTAGTGGCCTTACATCATGTTCGACCAAAAAATTAATCTTTACACAGATTCTTCGCTTAACAGTGCATCTGTCGTAAGATTTCTGGCCACCAAGTCAAAACTATGATTGCGCTCCTTGTGTGATGACTGTTGACTTAACATAGCCTATGAAATGAAATGCCCGTTGAGGGTAAAGACCTCCTCCTGTAGAGGGAGAGCTTTATTTGTCTCACGCGGTAAGCTACTCCGCGTAAGATTAGTCGAACATGGAATATGGCTACTAAGGGAAAAGAACCAAAGGAGAAAGATTTGATCCGGTGCGGTGAGTTGAACGTCGGGATAGCTCAGTGGTTAGAGCACCCAGTGCGTAGAACTGGGGGTCCCGGTTTCGATTCGGCTCCGGAGTGAATTTTTCTCCATTAATAACGAATGGTTCTCACGAAATATTTAATTTTTAAACAGAAAACAGGCATGCTATGTCGGTATAACCTATTGGAATGCAGTAAACAATACAAAAGCTGCATCCACTTTACTTAGAATGAGTAAAGTTCTTTTCAAGCGACGTCTTTCATGTTGCGTACGAACCTGAATGTACATATGTGAAGACAGTTACTAACGCCATCCTATATCCAATGTTCCTTAAACCTGTAGCCGCTTCTAGGCAAAGTTTTGGTGTTAAAACTCCGTTTTCTAGCCGTTACATATTATGTGCTTTGAATCAGGAAAATTCATGCTACCTTATATGTAGCTGAATTACTTAGCCTATTGAAGCTAGCCTCCTGCACCAGTAATGCACGCTTCTCATTTTTTGCCTTAGCTTACATGCAAAATGAACGATTATTAAGTAATGTCTACAGTTTCAATGCTCACAAAAATTATGTGGTATTCATTTATATTTATTTAATTTCATTTTGAATAGAAGTAATTGTCCTACAGAAAGCGGTAACATTTGTTTTCAAAAGTAATTTTTTGCGATTTCAATCTTGAAATCATAAGTAGAACGACATTTTGTTGAGAAGTTCGGCCTTCTATAGTATCATCAACTACAGAAAATTATTATAATACAGCAATGAAGAACAAAGTATTTAAAATAACTCATACTGTTACACTTAATAAGATTATTTAACAGTTTACACTTCATTATCTGAAATCGAAAGGAAAGAAAAATCAAGGTGTCCGAGACTTGTGCACTTACCTCTTTTGCTGTAATATCACAAGCCATCACCAATATTACTAACTGAATAGTATTAATAAATGACCAGTATGTTGTGTAAATCAAATCTGAGAGGTTCTTGCCGTTCCAATTATTATAATCTTTCAGCAATAGGAATACTAAACCGAACAGACCAAATGTCACCTCTGTGAAAATTATTGATGAACAAATGACGATCTGCAGAGAGAATGCAGTGTTCAGTAGTTCTGCGGAATCGCACACACAGTCGTGTAAATGGAGAAGTGTTTTCAATCTGTTGATCTCAGATGACTTCCAAAATGGCATCCTGCTTTCTGAGTTGCCAGGAGATTTGACTAGTGCACTTTGTGATTTAGATCTTCTAGGAAAATTTCCCGTAATATTGAATAATACGTTCGTAAATGATGATCCCAAGAAAGCAACTTTGTTGTTTTCATTCATTATGCTCTCACTTAATAGTGAGTTTATGATCTTGTACCTCTGCCAATGGATACTCAGAAAATCAATGAATTGTAACTTTACCCAATATGAAACACTGTTTCCTAATATATAGCAGACTGATCCCACACCTGCGCTGTAGTCTGTACTTTGTATTATCCATGCTAAGCATTGTAAAACTATAGGCAATAGTATGAAAAGTATAAATGTAAAGAATTCAACTTTAAACATGATGAATGACAGGTTATAGTTCACTTCAATTCCCAGAGACAGTATTTGATGATCTACAAAATTGATTGATTTCAGAATGGATATGATTTTGGGAAGATTATAGCAAGATAAAAAAATCAGTAATATAAATCCAATCCCAATAACAAGGGATAGAAGTAGGAACAATATTCCAGCAACAGCCGATTCTTTGATGTATATATTAAAATAGGGGGATAAGATAAATGTTAAAAAACAAGATATATATGTACAAAGTACAAGCATCGGATAAAGAAACACTACAAGTGATGATTTGTAATAAAAATTGTTTGAGTGTTTAGTGATTGAGATAGGAGCTAAACCTAGGAGTCTAGTAAACCAAACTAGACGGTGCAACGCTGAAAAAATGTCTTCCTTTTTACTCATTTTCACAATTTCGAAAAAATTTGTCTATTTAATACCACGATGAAAACTTTGTACTAGAAGCTTAATGTATGACACAGGTCTATTAGCTGTTACAACATTCCTTGACGAAATTATTCTATTTATTTCTGTATTGATTGATACTCTCTATAATTGTTGAAGTACTTAGTATAATTATTGACCATTTAAAATTGAAGTTTGTTTGCTGTTGTGTTATTTTTCTGCACCTTGTAGTTATTTTATAATCAATTATGTAGTGACAGGGTGGGTATCGACTGTATATACTCGTGACAAATGGTTTTTCTTAAAGATGCAACGTTTCTAATAACTAATGTAAACATATTCACTACATGCAAATGATCTACAGCATTGTAGTTAAAATAATGGACCAAGGGATCCAAGTGTATCTCAGAGGATTTTTAGTTGGTTATTGAACGACGCTATATTGACAATAGACAAATAAAATATAAAGAATTCTACCTAAGTGAATACTTTTGAGATACTATTGAAGCGATTATAAGCCAAAGCCTGTGGTGACAAAAATAGCAACGCCATCTCATATTTCTCAGGCTAATCGGTATTACTGATATCCTTTATAGGTACAAATAATACTTTACTAGTATTTTGATACTATTCCCCAAAGGAGCGTAATGGCTTCTCAGTTTAAATGAAATGTTTGACCACAAAATGTATACCACATAAATTGGTTTTTGGCTTGATATGAATATAATGCTTGAACATTAAACTAAAAACCACTGTCAGTACATTCCCTCTGCTACCCGATCTGTTCACATCAACGGATTATATACTTCATATTAAAATATACAGGTTTTCCAATATTTAATCACTGAACATTCGAACAAATGTCACTAATATTGCTACGTTGTCTCCACTGAATTGTTACATCGGCTATACGAAAAGACGATTTTATAGTTCAGTAACAATATCTTTATTATAAAAGTGAAAAAAATCCTGAAAATAAAGGGTATTTCTAATCTTTGTTAACACTTGTCAGAATGACAACACTTATAACCAGACAGCGGACTTTCCGTCCCAACTCAGCGACAAATCGTCACGTCACTTGGCATACGGATGAAGGTTAGTAATGAGTTATATTAAATGGAGGAGTCTAGTTCTTTCTCGTAGAATAATATGTTTCCAGTAGGAGGCTTTGTTTTTAAACGGTTAATTAGAATCATTTATAAAATGTTCTGTGGAAGAAGAACTTCCTTGAGCCACACTTCCAAACAAAGTAGAATGTCTGAAATTACAACGGTTGACGTCATTTGTTTTTATGCAACATAATTGTGAGTTTATGATGTGATATCGTTGCCAGTGAATGCTTAATAAGTCAGTAAATTGTAGCTGTGTCCAAAATGAAATCACATTTGGCAATATGTATATAATAGAACCTACAACTGCCACGTAGTTTGCATCAGTGACGATCCAAATTACGCACTGTATTCCAATAGGTAACAACACAAGAATACTGACAGTACATAATTCTATTATGAAGATGTAGATTGGTAGCTTAAAGGGTACTTCAACATTTAGAGACAACAAATGCTGATCTATAGAGTCGATGTAGTGTATAACGCATATTATTATTCGATGATTGAAGCAAGCTAGGAAAATCAGTAGCGATAGTTCAGCAGCTGAACTTTGTAAACAAATTCAGTAACTTGTGAGTTTTTTTATATAATCCTCTAAATACAAAAATAAAGTAAATGTGATGAAGTGTGATATATATATAGGCGTATATATACGTATATACAAGTTGGGTCAAAAGTCGCTTTCCCCAATATTCGTTCTTAGGTTGTATACTTGTACACATACGGATGTCATAACTTGAACAAACAAATAGGTGGTGGATTGGCAACCACGTTCCTGCGTCAATTGTTTATCCATTGTCATGTCTTGAAAAAAGTCCTCGTTTTGTCGATTTATATTTGAAATTTGGAGCACCACCTCGTTTTGATGTAAAAATTAAATTATTGTTTATTTAACGACGCTCGAAACTGCAAAGGTTATATCAGCGTGGTCGGGGTGCCGGAATTTTGTCCCGCAGGAGTTCTTTTACATGTCAGTAATTCTACTGACATGAGCCTGTCGCATTTAAACACACTTAAATGCCATCGACCTGGGCCGGGATCGAACCCGCATAGAAAACCAGCGCTATACCAACTACTCTACCGAGGCCTACATTTTTTCGGCGTAGGAGAGAGAGAATTCTTGAACCAGTAATTCCATGAATGGATATATTTATTATTGTTGCTCCAAGTTATTTCAATTTCTCCACCTCTTCGAAGGATACATCTTCAAGTTTTATATTTCCATTTCGTACAGTATTCTGGTCACGAGACGTAATCATATACTTCGTCTTTTCCGGATTTACTTCTAAACCTATATCTTTACTTGTTAAAAAAAAACGAATTTTGTGTTTTCCCTAATAGTTTGTGGAGTTTTTCCTAACATGTTCACTTCATCCGCGTAAACAAGCAGCCGTTCAATTCCAAACTCTCTCTGTTATTCTGTACTTTCTTTATGACATATTCTACAGCAAAGATAACAAGTAAAAGTGATACATAGTGCATCTCTTTGCTTTAGTCCACAGTGAATTGAAACACCATGAGACAGAAACTGGCCTATGCGGACTCTGCTGTAAGTTTCACTGAAAGACATTGTAATTAATGGAACTAGTTTCTTGGGAATACTAAATTCAACACAAATATTACATAAAACGTCTCTCCTAACCGAGTCATATGCCTTTTTTAAATCTATGAATAACGAATGTACTCTGCCCTTATACCCCTATTTTATCCAATATCT
This sequence comes from Periplaneta americana, assembly GCF_040183065.1. Classification (NCBI taxonomy): domain Eukaryota; kingdom Metazoa; phylum Arthropoda; class Insecta; order Blattodea; family Blattidae; genus Periplaneta; species Periplaneta americana. The sequence continues at coordinate 82,413,576 of NC_091129.1, read as the reverse complement.
GTCGAATACAAAACATCTGATCAATAATCTATTACATCTGAAACCATTTTGATGATCCCCCAATAATTTCGTTCATTTTTGGAATTAATCTTCTCAAAAGAATATCGGACAAAATTTTGTATGACGTCAACAAAAGTCATATTCCTCGAAAGTTACTGTTATTATTATCATCAGGCTTAGGATGCGGGACACTTTAGCAACCAAAGTACGCACAGCTTGACTATAGAGTTCCTTGAACATAGTAGACAGACATACTGTGAATGTAAACAACGACGTCAATGTGCTGCGTTATATTCTACTGTTAATAGTACAATCCACTGACGGTGCAAAATGAAGTAGGACACATACCCTTACAAGTTTTCGGGTCCCTCGGCGACATTGAAGTCATTATCGTTGCAATGAACAACCATATAGTACATATTTGCAACTAGCTCGAAAAAACTGTTCAGTATGAATTGAAAATGCACTGTGATGGCCTGAGTTCGTTTCGTAGGGAGAGACGGAAGAATACTGTACCTCTGATCACGAACCGGATTGTAATCTAACGCACAGGTAAACAAAACTCACCGCGCCGCCTCACTCCATCTATACTCCGTTGCACTGTTAACTTTACTTCATAAGTTCTCTCGGATCCTAAGCCGATTATTATTATTATTATTATTATTATTATTATGTTAAAGTATATTTATTAATATTATAGTTTGTTCTAATTGAACATGTTCATGAATTTTAATGTAAAAGTGTTTTCCAGAGTTAAAGGTGACGAAGAATTTGAATAAATTTTCTTTAAACTGTGAACCTTAACACATTAATACCGCACGTTTCTTCGGTTCCATTCTGAAATTTCATTTAATATATTTTACGTTAAACTAAATCGATTAGAGTAATTGGCAGTAACTATTTGTGAATAAACGAATGTTTTAGGAGAACTATAATTATTTACATTAGCTACCGAAAAACATTATTTTTGCTAAAGATTTCGCAATAATTGAATTTAATGGTATTAATTTGATCAATAACATAAAACTAACAAGCTCTTCTACAAATACCATGAATTTCAAATGTAGAAAAAGAGTGTAAAAATGAGAGAATAAACAAAAAATACACACTCATTACTAGACTTCGTGGAATTGCCACAAGAATCGTAAGGTATACTGCGCACGCGATATAGACTGTATGAGAAGGGGGCGTGCGACGAATGGAGTTTGCCTCTGATGTAAACACTGAGTAGTATACTGCGGTTACAATAAAACCTGTATTCTGCATTCAAGAAATATAATGTATGATCATTGAAGTAAGAAATGTCTAAACATGTAAATACACAATTATTTTGTAGTGAGATGTATTAACTCTTAACATTTAATGTAATATACTTACATCATCCTTGAATATGTGCATGGCAGTAAAGAGTTACGTACATTTTGAGCGACTGCAAAGTGAACCTCCTCCTATGGTCACTTAAACAGTTTTCATATTGGGGAAAATGTACATTCGACATCACACGATGTAATAGGTGCATATTTGATGAACGGGAAATCACTACTTTTTAGTACACCAACTTCAGACGTCTTGTCGTGATCTGATAGTACATCATTTATAATACGAAGTTGTGAATAGGCACAATTTTTAGCAATAATTTTTTCTCAACTTACATTCAACTTTTTCTGAAATTAGTGAATTGTTATTTTGGATAACGGTTTGTGATAATTTATCCACTATATTAAGGGCTTCTGAGAGTTGTAGTTTAGACGATTCTAACAGGGTGATGCTTTTGGACACGATTTTAAAATCAGAATCAATGAACAGAATATCTTCCAATAGCTATCCAGAAGGCAATGATTTTATAGCTGCGGAACCGTCTGTGCTATCCAATGCATCAATTATCTCCATTATTTTGCCGTATTGTTCTGCATAATAATTAACAGCATCCAACTACGTTCCCCAACGGGTCAAGACTGGCTGCGGGGGTAAGGGTATTCCAGGGGCAACACTCTCATTGTAGTATGTTTTATTGAATTCTTGTCTGCACTGAACAAATGTTAAGCTTTGACTATTCCAACCACAGTAATGCAAAAACAAGTGCTTACATTGGTATACATTAACTGTAGCTGCTCTATCTATTTGGACCGGTCACAACTCTTAACATGAACTGCTTATACTACGAGACCGGGAGGTCGCTCACCTCCTCTATACTGCTGTACATCGGCAACCTGATTGCATGCTGCGTGTGGCAATTCAACGAAGTCTACTCATTACAAATGCTCGGATTCGAACAGCTACATGATCCAAATAAAGGAATGCTCAGCGGAAAGTGTATGTCTGCGCGATAGCACATATACAACCTGCGCGGTATCAATCGGAGGTAATCGGAGTCTTTAAAAGCGCGCAAACAACTGCTCCGGAGAAAACCTGATCAAGCGCAGCACTAGTAAATAGTGAAAATATATGATTGAGACTCCTCGGCTATATCATGCAACATGACACGCTTTAGAGTCTTTTACTCGGGATTTTGCTTCTGCATTGAATCTACAATCAGCCACAAGGATGTATTCATTTGAATAATACGACTAATAACATTACTGAATTTTAACCCAGTCACTATGACTGCATTCCTGCTTCGACTTACTACAGCGAGAGGGTGAAGTGTGCATCACTATTATGTATACGAATGTAGCAGTTACATAGGCTGTGTCGTCACCATGTATTTCATATCAGGCAAAGTCATTTTACCTTATAGGCTGCTGAATTACCAAGCGTAATCACAGTCTATTCAAACTAGCCTCCTACACCAGGAATACAGACGTCCTATCCTTTACCTCAAATTATATGCGAGAATGAACGGTTTTTTAAGTAATTATTACAATTTTAAATTAAAAAAATTGTAATACTGAATTCTAGTGATTTAATTTTATTTTGAATATATTTTCATAGAAGTAATTTTCTTGCATAAAAAGTCAGCATTTATTTCGAAAATATTTTTTTTTTTTTGCCATTTTAATATCGACATCACAATTAGAAAGACAATTTGTTGGTCACTTCGGTCTTCTATAGTACAGCAAACTATACAAAATTAATACTTACTGACTTTTAAGAAACCCGGAGGTTCATTGCCGCCCTCACATAAGCCCGCTATTACTCCCTATCCTGGGCAAGATTAATCGAATCTCTATTATCATATCCCACCTCCCTCAAATCCATTTTATTATTATCTTCTCTTCTACGTCTCGGCCTCCCCAAAGGTCTTTTTCCCTCTGGTTTCCCAACTAACACTCTATATGCATTTCTGGGTTCGCCCATACGTGCTACATGCCCTGCCCATCTCAAACGTCTGGATTTAATGTTCCTAATTATGTCAGGTGAAGAATACAATGCGTGCAGTTCTGTGTTGTGGGACTTTCTCCATTCTCCTGTAACTTCATCCCTCTTAGGCCCAAATATTTCCCTAAGAACCTTATTCTCAAACATCCTTAATATCTGTTCCTCTCTCAAAGTGAGAGTCCAAGTTTCACAACCATATATAACAACCGGTAATATAACTGTTTTATAAATTCTAACTCTCAGATTTTTTACAGCAGACTGGAAGATAAAAGCTTGTCAACCGAAAAATAACAGGCATTTCCCAGATTTATTCTCTGTTTAATTTCCTCCCGAGTATCATTTATATTTGTTACTGTTGCTCCCAGGTATTTGAATTTTTCCAACTCTTCAAAGGATAAATTTCCAATTTTTAAATGTCCATTTCGTACAATATTCTTGTCACGAGACATAATCATATTCTTTGCCTTTTCGAGATTTATTTCCAAATCTATCTCTTTACTTGCTTCAAGTAAAATTCCCGTATTTTCCCTAATCGTTTGTGGATTTTCTCCTAAAATAATCACATCAGCCGCATAGACAAGCAGCTGATGTAACCCATTTGATTCCAAACCATCTCTGTTATCCTGGACTTTCCTAATGGCACACTCTAGAGAAAATTTAAAAAGTAAAAGTGATAGTGCATCTCCTTGCTTTAGCCACAGTGAATTGGAAACACATCTGACAGAAACTGACCTATACGAAATTAATTATCAAAATAAAACTGTGAAGAACAAAGGATTTGAAAATTACGTGTCTGTTATACAGTAGCAAGATTCTACAACAATTTACAATAAATTTTCTGAAATCAGAAGGAAAGAAAAAACAAGGTGTCCAAAATTTGTACACTTACCTCTTTTGCCGTGATATCACAAGCTGTCACCAATACTATTATCTGAATAGTATTAATAAATGACCAGTATGTTGTGAAAATCAAATCTGAGAGGTCCTTACTGTTCCAATTATAATCATCTTTCAACAACAAGAATACTAAACCGAACAGACCAAAGGTCACCTCTGTGAAAATTTTTGCAGAACAAATGACGATTTGTATAGAGTGTGCAGTGTTCAGTAGTTCTGCGGAATCGCACGCACAGTCGTGTAAATGGAGAAGTGTTTTCAGTCTGTTGATCTTAGATGACTTCAAAAGTGATATCCTGCTTTCTGAGTTGCCAGGAGATTTGACTAGTGCAATTTGTGGTCTGTATCTTCTGGGAAAATTTCCTCTAATATTGAATATTTTCGTAAATGGTGATCCCAAGAAAGCAACTTGATTATTTTTATTCATTTTGCTATTACATAATAGTAAGTTTATGATCTTGTACCTTTGCCAATGGATACTCAGAAAATCAATGAATTGTAATCTCACCCAATATGAAACACTGTTTTCTAATATATAGCACACTGATCCCACAACTGCGATGTTGCTTGCACTTTGATGTATCCATTCTAAGCTTTGTAAAACTATAGGTAATAGTATGAAAAATATAAATATAAAGAATTCTATTTTAAACAAGATGAGTGACAGGTTATAGTTCACTTCAAATCCTAGAGACAGTATTTGGTGATCTACAAAATTGATTGATTTCAGCATGGATATGATTTTGCGAAGATTAAAGCAGGTTAAAAAAATCAGTAACATAAATGAAATCCCATTAACAAATGATAGAAGAACAAACAACATTCTAGCTACAGGCGATTATTTGATATATATATTAAAGTAGTGGGATAAGATAAAAGTTAAAAAGCAAGATATATATGTGGAAAGCACAAGTATCGGATAAAGAAACAGTACAAGTGATGATTTGTAATGAAAATTGTTAAAGTGTTTAGTGATTGAAATAGGAGCTAAACCTAGGAGTCTAGTAAACCAAAGTAGATTATGCAGCGCCGAAAAAATATCTCTCTTTTTACTCATTTTTACAATTTACTACCACAATGAAAACTTTGTACTAGAAACGTCATGTATGACACAGCTCTATTACTTGTTATAACTTTTTCTGACAGAATGTATTGTATTTCTTTCTGAATTGATCGGTAGTCCTACTCTGTATAATTGTTTGAAGTACTTAGTATAATTTTATTATTGACCATTTATAATTGAAATTTGTTTGCCGTTGTTTTCTTATTCTGCACCTTGTAGTTATTTTATAATCAAGTATGTAGTGACAAGGTGGCTATCGAGTGTATTCATTCGTGACAAATGGTTTTTCTTAAAAATGCAACATTTCTAATATCCAATGTAAACATATTCACTACATATAAATAATCTACTGCATTGTAGTTAAAATAATCGACTAACAAATCCAAACTGTGTAGTTCAGAGTATTTTTAGTTGATTGTTGAACGACGCTATATTAACATTAGAAAAATAAAGTAGAAAGACCTCCACCTCAATGATTACGTTTGAGAGACTATTGAAGCGATGACAAACCAAACTCAGTGGTGAAAGAAATAGCAACTCCATGTCATATTACTCAGAGTAATCGTATTACTCATATCCTTTATACAAATAATACTTCACTAGTATTTTTCATACTATTTCCCAAAGGAGCGTAATGACTTCTCAGTTTAAATGAAATGTTTGACCAGAAAATGTATATCACATAAATTGGTGTATGTCCACTTGGTCTTCCACGTTTGTATGGATATTTGTACCTTCTCCTATTTGTTCGATATGGTTTCAAGTTAATATATAAATTTAATTAAGATTGGTTGAATGAGATATGAGTACTTCCATACATGCAGGCAGACACACAGAGAGAAAAACAGATAGACGGGCAAAGTAGTACTAAAAAGCGCTAGAAAGAATTGCGAACTCTACTAAGATCAAAAATACACAAATGTTTATGGAGACAACCTCACATGCCATCTAAGAAGGACCACAAGCGAAATCGACACACATCGAGATCTTCCCAAAATATAGTTTCGAAATCTCCCCGAGTTACACCTTCATTCAAAAAACAACAGCAAACTCTTAGCAAAGACAATTGAAGGGTTCAGAGCCATAGTGGGTCAAGCGCCATTTATTAAAAACGGAGAAAGCATGGGTTAAAATTAAGTGAGTACCATAGTTTAATTAAGATTGGCATATCATTTAGTTTGAATGTGTATACTTTGTATTACTTGCTATATGTTTCCATTAAATTATGGTAGGCCTAATAACTTCATTTTTAAGCCTCGTTTTCTACGGTTTTAGTAAATGACGGTTGGCCCATTATGGTTCTGAATTCTTCAATTTTTAAGAGTAATTACTAGGGCTATGAAAAAGGAGTACCTAGTTAAAGCTAGTGATGTTTTCTTTTTATAGCCCTAGTAATTACTTTGGCGCCTTTACTAACTTGTAATATATATATATATATATATATATATATATATATATATATATATATATATATAGCAACCTGGTTGGCGAGTTGGTATAGCGCTGGCCTTCTATGCCCAAGGTTGCGGGTTCGATCCCGGGCCAGGTCGATGGCATTTAAGTGTGCTTAAATGCGACAGGCTCATGTCAGTAGATTTACTGGCATGAAAAAGAACTCCTGCGGGACAAAATTCCGGCACATCCGGCGACGCTGATATAACCTCTGCAGTTGCGAGCGTCGTTAAATAAAACATTATATATATACATATATATATATATAAATACAATAATTTGTGCATATATTAATTCACGCATGTCCAATCAAAGTACAATAAACTGAGGATTTTATATTGTACTTCACGAACGAAAAAAAAAAAAAAACTGCAACTCACTTCGAATACTTTGGCTATTGCCTTCTGTGAATGTAAAACACAAGTTGGCTCCAACAGATTCACTTACACAGAAATTACAAACACAGTTAACATAGATCTCATGTAGTTCAGATTTTTTCACTAGAAACAGTGCTCGCAATGGCTACTTTTCTTAAGAGTGTCGACATCTCCCAAAACGTGCCTACATATATTTAAAAAAAATGTAATACAGACACAAACGTTATCGAGAAATTATTCTAGTGAACTGTGTCAAATAATAAAGTCTACCCATATGGCAAAATATTTTATAATAGTGATTTTACTCAGTTTAGAAACAATCTTATCGGATGAAACGCTTAATATAGAATAACAGATTTTGGATGAAGAGTTTATTTTGTACGATTCTAATTATTAAATGGAATGATGTGCAGGTCCGTACGGGGAGCACTACGATCCAGCAATGCGACCTTTCAAAGTCTAATGGGCTAATCCTCAAGCTAGGTGCATTCCCAAACCCACACCGACTGACTACACTAAGATTCGCTGCGAACAGAGCCAGCCCCCTCCTTAAATCGCCAGCCACTTTTCGGGTAATTATATGGAATAATAACGAAATGGAGAAAGGTTGACAAAATTATGTAAATGTCTAATACTGGAAAACGAGAGAACCCTGGAAAACCTCAACTGCGATCCTCTACACTACAAGTGTAACTATGGATGAAATACATTTTCCAGGAATGTATGAATATTAGTGTATAAGTAAAATATGCTGGTTGGCCATCATGCTACAATCACGGGCAGTGTTTAACGCCAAGGAACCTCCTCCAGTAAAGGGGAGAGGATTTGTTGAAGGTGAAAGTAGGTTTCGCCGTTGAGACGGGTTGTGAGTACAGTAAAGCCTTGGTTTTTTGAACCGACACGACGCATGCGAGATGGGAGGCCCGCCTCGCACAAATCCGGACTACAGGAGAGATAGTGAGTGGTCTTTATAACTACGAGATGAGAGGTCTGCGCGCCTAGCAGCTGTACAGCGTATTCCGAATCTCACCGGACCGGTGGACAACAACGAAGTCACGCTGCAGCGAAATAGGAACAAAACTGCTGGAAGGTTCGATGGCTACCATGGCGGCTGTACAAGTTGTTGTCTGTGTTACGCTAGCAAGATTTTGCGAAATTTCCGTACTGTCATCTCGTTCAAAGAAAAGAGAGCATAAACAATTTATTTCTTGAACCGGTAGTAATAACTGGTTCGTTGACATGTTCGCTCATAAGCCATTAACATATTGTTTTACTTTGCGCTCATTACAAACAATACAGCATAATCAAAGCGGAACACACCGCCATTACACAACAATGCATGATGTTATTCGTCTGCTAATTCCCTCCCTAAACGAGAACCAATCAGATTCACTGATGGAGAATGCCACCATCTCTGCAAGCTGATGGAACCGGTGCGACACCGGTGGAGCATCAGTGACGTCATCGTTGAAATTTGGACCACCGTGATGCCATCAGATTGCTCAGCGCTGAGATTCGGAATACGCTCAGAGAAACCACTTACTACCTTTCCTGTAGTCCGGATTTTTGCGAGGCGGGCCTCGCATGCGTCGATTCTGAAAAACCAAGGCTTAAGCTAGGACCAACCGGAGTACTAGCTGAAAGAACAGCATGCTATCCAGCGGGCTAACGGCGCAACGCCGGTCCTAAGTTGTTCACCGAAAATGTTTGTTTCGGTCTCATCTACCGTCCATTAGGCATACATTTAATATGCAATCTTCTGGGAGTGGTATATAGGCTACGCAGGTCCGATTCTACTAAAATAGTGAAATAATTATAATGATCATCACAGTAATAGTATGGAAATAGTAATAATAATAATAATAATAATAATAATAATAATAATAATAATAATATGATGATGATTATTATTATTATTGTTATTATTATTATTATTATTACTATTATTATTATTATTTGTTAATCAAACCCCTCATTGCACCTTGAATTAATAAAATTTTACTTTTGCTTGAAGTTACTTTCCTTATATAGTACACAGGCCAATATTTAAGTACGATATATAATGCAAAGTTAAAACACTTACCTCATCTGCCGTAATTTCACAAGCGGTGACCAGTGTTACAATTTGAATAGCACTTATAAATACGCCGTTTATTGTGAAAAGCACAATTGAAAGAACGTAAATATTCCATTGGGTAATACTGAGCAAGAAAATTGCTAACTCGTACAAATTAACCGTCACCTCTACAAAACACGCGGCGGAACAAAAGAGCATTTGTAAGGAATAACAACTGTTGAGGAGTTCTAAAGAATCACACAGGCAATCATGTAAATGAAGGAATAATCTTATTCTGTGTATTTCAGACACCTTCGAAGATGTTTTGCTCCCAATAGTATCAGAAGATACCACTTGAGCAGTCTGTTGTCTTGCATTCTTGGAAGGATTTTGTTGAGGTTCGTTTAATAATTTTGCTTCCATTGAAATATAGATTCTGTTGTTAACCATCCTACTATATCCCTTAACAACACGCTTTTTGGGGCAAAGAATATTGTTTTACTAATGGTCCGAACAGTGCAGAATATTTAAAAGCATCTCGGTAGTCGTTTGTTTCTGTACAACTTTGGTTTAACTGTGAGTGAATAATCTTATATCTTTGCCAATGGATAATTAAAAAATGAATAATTTGGAGCTTTATCCAACAAGAAACAATGTCGGGAAAGATATAATTAACTGTGCCAATTAATGCGATGTAGTTTGCGTCATTTACTATCCATAACGAACATTCAAATACTTGAGGAAATAATATAATAATAATAATAATAATAATAATAATAATAATAATGATTTATTTTAGCTGGCAGAGTTAAGGCCGTAAGGCCTTCTCTTCCACTCAACCAGCAAAAAGTGTATATACATATGCATGAACTTACAAAGAATTCAACAATTTCATTTAGATGAGAGTTACATGTATACAAGAGTTATTTACGAATTAAACAACAAAATACTATGAACTATTAATTAAACACTGAAATAAACTGTGTAGCAGAATTAAACTAAAATACATAGAATGTTAATATATTTCAAATGATATTAGATAATAGAAAGAGATTATTATGAGACAATTTTGAAAATGCAGCACAATCAGGATGATGTCTAAAGAAAAAAGCAACAGTGTAGTCAGTAATATTTTAAATCAGTATGATTGGAGTGAAATGCTAATAAGGTTATCTTTTAAGCTGTTCTTAAATGTGTTTGTTGTCTTGCAGCCCCTAATACTTTGTGACAAGGAATTCCATTGACGCGAGGTGGATATTGTAAAAGATGAGGAATAACAAGATGTTCTATGAAGAGGTATATTTAGCGTGCCACAGATAAGTGATCTGGTATTTACGTCGTGGTTAGAGTATAGATAAGAGAAACGAGATGAAAGGTAATTTGATGTTGAGGTGTGCAGAATTCGAAAGAGTAAAGACAAAGAGTGTAAAGTTCTGCGTATAAGGAGAGTAAATGAAAATAATTCTGTTTTAAACAAACAGATTGGAAGTTGATAAGACACTTCAATTCCCACAGTTAATAGTTGTTGATCTACATAATTGATCATTTTCATAATGGAAAGTATTTTGCGATGATTGAAGTAGCTGAAGGAAATCAGGGATATTGTTTCAAATTCATCTACGTAGTGTAGAATATGAAATACATATTCTGTGACTGACGGCTTTTCGGCGAAATCACCAACGTAACAAGCCCACAAAAATATCAGAGAGCATGGTATGTATATGGATAGCACAATTAACGGATAAAGTAGGGCTGTAATAGAAGATTCATAATGAAATGTCCCTGAACGCTTTCTTATAGAAACAGGAGTTAATCCTATTATTCTCGTAAACAGAAAAAGAGGATACACAGCAGAATATATATCTCTGAGCACAGTCATGATGACATCTTTACACCATTACGAGTCACAGCAGATTATTTCGAATTCTCACTGATGATATGTTTCGTATGATGAAGTAAAATCCTTTGGAGCGTTTATATTGTTCTCAAAGACAATGCGCAGTTTCTTGTTTTATTGACCGGCACTTAGTTGATTGATAATTTTTGGCTGAAGTATGTCTGTTGTTATCTTTCCTCCTCTATCAAACATAATGAAGACTAGGCATTCTTTTGTAGAGAAAACATCTGGTGTATATATTTACATTACAATTGTTTGCTCAAAAGAAATTATAATATAATGGATCTCTCATAATTTTTTATAATTTCTGAAATGATAACGTTAAGTTCCTATAGTTCAATTGACATTATGTTATTGTTAGAACCGGAGTGCTGCATTGGAGTTAAATCGCTCGCTTGAACTCGGTCGAGTGTCGCACCCTCGAGTGAGATACGATCGGTCGTGATACGCTCGTAATAAATAGAAGCACAATACAAGGTCATCTCACCGACATGTCTTATCTTGTATGGAAGGCGACAGATAAGATACACATATGTTTTGCCCACACTGTAAAAATAAGGCTTTATTTTCTGCGTTTATGACAAACGTTCAATGCAACAGTCAATGGAACGTATCAAAACAGGAACATGAAGTTATAAATAAAATAGTATGAAAAACTTCGATATACAGTTATTATTGCTAATTAATAATTATTCAATATTTGATTTACCACATATATAATATGATAGATCCATACATAGTGTTCCGCCTATATACTGCGACAATGTAGAAACGTTTTACAAAATATTATTGATATAGCAGTAGATTAATAACAATATTAGTACAGAGATAACGTCACAGAAAATATAATAAAACGAATAATGATGCTGCACAACTGTTACAGACGCAAAGATTGATACACTAATTATTAGTGATTATTATTATTATTATTATTATTATTATTATTATTATTATTATTATTACTACTAGAAAACTTGATACAGTTCTTCCATTATCGTGATTGTGTTCTCCGTTTATAATAATTACATTTACATCCAATAACATCTATCAGATGTGGCAAAAACAAAATCACTCCTGTGTAAAAAAAAAAACATTTACGTACAACATTTATATTACATTTTAAAGCAAGTTTTGTAGTTGTACTATGGAGAGGTTAGTTAAACACTGCAAAGTTTTGAAATGATAAACATCTATAATGTTACTACACAGTTCATCACTGTAACAAGAACGAATATCTAACGCTCGGCTTATACCGTTCGAGGATTTATCGCTCATGACAATTTTACCCATCATGCATATACGCTACCTATCGGATTATGCTTTGAACTACTTGGCGCTCGAGCGAAAACGTCCTATGCAGACCTCTGGTTAGAACTATGACGTTGCTCTTTTTCATAATCTTATTCCTTAATTCAATGTTATAGGCTCTTTAATTAAATATCCATTACAGAGCCTTAAGATTGTCACGGAAGTTCTCGAGCGTCTAAAATTTCCTTTTTTGTTGATAAGTGTATTTCTGGAATTTAAATCTATAAGGGTACTATTCATAGACATTTCGCTAGACCGCTCTGCGTGCGTGATAAACTAGTCCCGGCTATCGACTGGTTACTTGTACAGGATTCAGATCTCATCATATCGCTAACACTGGTTTATGAATACGAAAAATGTTAGTTCGCTGATCATCCATCGGAAGCCTGCGCTAAGAATGCCTATGAATACTGCTCTAAATGCCTATTTCGATCTTTCAAATTTTCGAAGTTCAAAATCGTCCAGTCCTTCATTCCATTGTCGAAGAAGGAACTGAAAAAATAATATGATTGAAGGAGTATTCCTGGTAAATATTGTGGCTAATATTTAGCTAATTTCCAAGGCATCAAAATTCCTTTTTTTTTAAGATCAGATTTATCCATAGTCGGTGGTTAATTTTGTATAATGTGACATTATTGTTCTCTTGCAGATGTTACTAAAGTAGTAGTTCATTGTGATTCTGTTTCATTTCATATTTTCATTTGTTACTGCGAGTAGGCCTGCTATGTGCTTTGAATAAAAGACTTGAGTTTGGTACAAATTCTACATTAAAGCACAGAACTATGAAAATAGTATTTAGACCAAAACAATGTCAAAGCAAGCATCGCATAAGACTTTGTTCCGCAAAAAATTGTTATCAGATAATGGAAATGACCTTAATTTTACAACTAACAGCAAGGTCATCTTTTCTCAGTTTTGCTTCGAAGAGAAAAGTTGAGTGAGGTTTTGATATTTTATTGTGAGATTTTGATATCTAACCTCCATTACATAGTATATGAATTTCAGGTTCATGGATTATTTTTCTGTTTATGTTAAAGTGGAAAAAAAAATATATTATCATATGCAACAATATAAAAGTACAGACGTCACCGGCGTGACTCAGTCGGTTAAGGCGCTTGCCTTCTGGTCTGAAATTGCGCTCGGGCACGGGTTCGATCCCCGCTTGGGCTGATTACCGGTTGGTTTTTTCCAAGGTTTTCCCCAACCGTAAGGTGAATGCCAGGTAATTTATGGCTAATCTCGGCCGCATCTCGCCAAAATACAATCTCCCTATCACCAATCTCATCGACTCTAAATAACCTCGTAGTTGATACAGCGTCGTTAAATAACCAACTAAAAAGAAATAAAAGTTCCGCAAGCCACCAAATCAACGCTGCCAGACAATACAAATGAAAGAAGCCTCTTTTTCAACTTCCAGTAAGGGATGACAACCAGAAAAAATTCAATGCACAATTGTTGGCTACAATGATTTGAAAAAAAATATTCCTGTCCATAAGTTGGAAAATAATAGATTGAAGGAATTTCTTGGGAAATGGACAAAAATTTAAGTCTCTGTCCTGTCTTCAAAAAGTAAATATCTTCTACTTCCTGTCACGTATTAAGCCTAATGGCCTGTTACGGTCTCACTCCATCGTTTCACCGGAAGGCCCAATGATCTTGTTCCTAAAGGTATGTAATTTAATTCTTGCCGTGGTATCCATGTTTTAGGTATCATGAGTATATGAGATTTCCATTTCTGTCTATAATTTTGAATTTTCTCTAAAATTGGATCATTCTTTAATTCTTTCAAAATATCCAAATTCTTCTTCTTGTCTAGTCTAATACAGCCAGCGATTGTTCTTAAAAACTTCATTTCATTGGCAGTGATTAGATGTTCATCACATTTACGAAGCAGATTAAAATAGCAGCAATAACAGAAACAAAAAAGAAACTAAAAGGCACAACTGAAACAAAAAACTACATAATCATATATAATGGTGTTAATAAGAAGACAAGAGCACAGGCCGGAGTAATGATTTGGATTCATAAATCAATAAAAAACAAAATAAACAATTATACATATTGGAATGAAAGAATATTAGAAGTACAACTCCAGATAGGAAGAGGCAAACTAACTTTCTTTAGTCTTTATGCTCCAGAGGAAGGAAGAGTTGAAGAAACTGAATTGTTTTATGCCCAGTTGCAAGAAATTTTGAATAAAGTAAATAAAAATAATTACATATTATTAGCTGGAGATTTAAACGGTAGAATAGGCAACATCGAAATAAAAAATACCATAGGAAAATTTGGAAAACCTACCATAAACAATAATGGAGAAAAAGTAAGAGATTTTGTATTATACAATGAAATGAAAATCATGAATTCATTTTACAACCATAAAGATATTCATATGTATACATGGTCAGCACGTGGCTCAAAATCTATCATAGATTATTTTATAGCAAATAGAAAATTATCCGAATTGTTTTTAGATGTCAAGGTCTTCAGAGGAAGTGACATTGGATCAGATCATTACCTTGTATTAGCAAAAGTGAGATATACACCAAGATGGCTACATTTAACAAAGATAAATTCCCCCAAAAAAGAATTAATGCGTTACAAAATTAGATTAATCCATGACGACAGTGTACGCTGGCTTTATCAAAAAAGACTTGAACAAAAAATGTTAGAAATACCTGAAGATGAAGACATTCACAAAGAATGGGAAAGTATTAAAACTCAAATATCACAGGCAGCCACGGAGAGCATCGGAAAATATAAGGCTTTCACACAAAAGAAAAAATTAAGATCATGGGATGATGAAATTAAGGAGATCATAAAAAATAAAAATATAGCTTATAGAAAATACCTTCAAACAAAATCCGTTAATGATGAAATAGATTATAGACATAAAAGGGCGATAGCTAACAGACAAATTAGAAAACGACACAGGCAATCATGGAAAGAGTTTATATCTTTTTTAGAAACTGACATTTATAAAATGAAACCCAATACATATAAAATTTTAAAATACATGAACAGAGACATAAAGGAATCCGCCAAGATAAACATTCCTAGACTTTTACAAAAACTTATGGAACAATCCTACTTTTGATTCAAAATTCTGGGACACAAAAAACCCAGATGAACAATGCATTACCAAAGAAGAACTACAAGAAGCATTAAAGAAGACGAAAAATAGTAAATCACCTGGAGAAGATAACTTAAATTCAGAAATGTATAAATATGCAGGAGATCTATTTCAAGAAAGATTACTAAGATTTCTAAACAGAATATATCTGACTGCCACTTTACCGGAAGAATGGAAAAATAGTGTAATTATTCCGATATATAAAACAGGAGATAAACAGAATGTTGAAAACTATAGAGGGATTAGTCTCCTCAACAAATGTTATAAGATATTTAGTAGGATTTTAAATGAAAAATTAAAAAACATGCTGAAACTTTCCTTCTGGAGTGTCAAAATGGCTTTAGAAAAGGAAGATCATGTGTAGATCCATTATTTAGTATGAAACTATTGTTAGAAAAAAGAAGAGAATTTAATTTAGAAACCCATATAGCTTTTATTGATTTTGTGAAAGCTTTTGATAAAGTCCGAAGAGACCTTTTATTCGACATATTACAAGAAAAAAATATTCCAAATTTGCTATTGCAAAATATAATAGAAATCTACACAGACAGCAAAATAAGTGTCAAAATAAATAACTGTATATCCGAAAGAAAATTAGTTAATAATGGAGTTCGACAAGGTTGTCCACTATCACCAACTTTATTTAATATTTATATAAATGAAATTATTTTAAAATGGAACCAAATCTACACATCAGGAATCAAAATAACCAGTGCTCTAACATTAAATACCTTACTCTATGCCGATGATCAAGTCATAATTTCCAATTCAGAGGATAATTTACAAAGAGGATTGTATACATTAAATAAAATATTAAAAGATTTTGGGATGGAAATTTCAGCACAAAAATCAAAAGTAATGGCATTTTTAGGACAAGACCCAGTCAGAAGTAAGATAATACACAATAACCAATGCCTCGAACAAGTGCAAAATTTCAGTTATCTGGGTTGTGAAATATCTTATCAAAATGAAAAAGATGTGAACAAGAAAATTACCAAATTTACACAAATTCTAGGAATAATAAACAATGCATTAAAAGCTAAATTAGTACAAAAATCTACAAGAATAAAAATATATAATACACTAGCATTACCCACCCTTTTATACGGAAGCGAGATTTGGTCATTAAAGAAAAAAGACATGAACAGAATCAAAGCAACGGAAATGAAAGTTTTGAGGAGGACAGCAGGATATACTCTTTTAGACCGAAAAAGGAATGAAGAAATTTTAGAACAATTAGAAGTAGAGTCAGTAGAAGAAAAAATCAGCAGATACAAATTCAATTGGCTAGATCATGTAAGAAGAATGGAAAATTCAAGAATCCCAAAAATTATGATGCAATATAAACCTAGAGGACATCGTCGACCAGGAAGACCTTTAAGAAGACTGCTAAATGGGGCCGAAACAGATCTACAGAGGCCTAATTCGTGAAGGATGATGATGATGATGATGAAATATTGAACTCCACAACAAAACTTTAGTCCCCATGCCTACCTGACTCCCGGGATTTTCTACCACTCATTTTTACAATAAGTAAAACGCGTCTAGATAATTTAAAGGTTGGAAGTAACAGTAGAAAAAAAACATAAACCTCAGCACGAATTTATATTAAAACAGATTATGAGTGAGTGGTTTTTATGAGTCTCTAAAGTATACAAGGAATGACTAAAATGTCTTCAGTGAAAATGAAAAATTTATCCGTCTTTGTGATAAAATAGATTGGAAAAAACTAATGGGGATCGTAAAGAAAATATGTGTGGATTGGAACGAGAGGAGAACGTTCAGTAATTTTATATGAAACGAGTCAAAGTCAGGATAGGAGAAGAAATGTCTGAAGGAAGTGAAATAGGGAGAGGAGTACGACAAGGATGCCTTTTATCACCTATCCTATTCAACATCTATTTGGAGGTTTAGTGAAGATCTGTTTTCAGAACATGGGAGGGATGATAGTAGAAGGAAGTCGAATATAGCTATAGTTACTTACTTACTGGCTTTTAAGGAACCCGGAGGTTCATTGCCGCCCTCACGTAAGCCTGCCATTGGTCCCTATCCTGAGCAAGACTAATCCAGTCTCTATCATCATATCCCATCCCCCTCAAATCCATTTTAATATTATCTTCCCATCTACGTCTCGGTCTTCCCAAAGGTCTTTTTCCCTCCGGTCTCCCAACTAACATTCTATATGCATTTCTGGATTCGCCCATACTTGCTACATGCCCTGCCCATCACAAACGTCTGGATTTATTGTTCCTAATTATGTCAGGTGAAGAATACAATGCGTGCAGTTCTACGTTGCATAACTTTCTCCACTATCCTGTAACTTCATTCCTCTTAGCCCCAGATATTTTGCTAAGCACCTTATTCTCAAACTCCCTTAACCTATATTTATCTCTCAAAGTGAGAGTCCAAGTTTCACAACTATAAAGAACAACCGGTAATATAACTGTTTTATAAATTCTAACTTTCAGATTTTTTGACAGCAGACTGGATGATAAAAGCTTCTCAACCGAATAATAACACGCATTTTCTATATTTATTCTGCGTCCAGTTTCCTCCCGAGTATCATTTACATTTGTTACTGTTATTCCCAGATATTTGATTTTTTCCACCTCTTCAAAAGATAAATTTCCAATTTTTATATTTCCATTTCGTACAATACTCTTTTCACGAGACAGAATCATATACTTTGTCTTTTCTGGATTTAATTCCAAACCTATCTCTTTGCTTGCTTCAAGTAAAATTCGCGTGTTTTCCCTAATCGTATGTGGATTTTCTCCTAACATATTCACGTCATCCGCATAAACAAGCAGCTGATGTCACCCATTCAATTCCAAACCCTCTCTTTTATCCTGGACTTTCGTAATGGCATACTCTAGAGCAAAGTAAACACGTTAAGGTGATAGTGCATCTGCTTGCTTTAGCCCACAGTGAATTGGAAACGCATCTGACAGAAACTGACCTATACGGACTCTGCTGTACGTTTCACTAAGACACGTTTTAATTAATCGAACTAGTTTCTTGGGAATACCAAATTCAGTAAGAATATCACATAAAACTACTCTCTTAACCGAGTCATATGCCTTTTTGAAATCTATGCACTGTACCCTTATACTCCTATTTTTTCCCCATTATCTGACGAATACAAAATATCTGAGCAATAGTATATAGTTATTAGTATATAGAACATATAGGTATAGTTAATGTTGTTAATTGGCATTGACCAATGAGTGCGCAGATGTAGTGTGAAAGAAAAATGGCGGATGCAAGGTTGTCGTTCGAACAACGAAAGGCGATTTTGAAGTGGTATTTTGAGTTTGAAAACATTACCGAGGTACGGCGACAATGGCGGAACGAGTTTTAAACAATACCACCTATACGTCTAACAATTTCGCGTATTCGGAACAAATTCGAAGCCAATGGTACTGTTAGCGATGTACATAAAGGACGTTCCGGGAAAACTATAGCTGCAACAACTGCAACTACCTCCGCAGCTTAAATTTTCGTATTTAAAAAGGGGAAAATGATAAAAATAAAATTTAGACAAAACGTGAGAACTAACTTCAATAAACTGCCGTATATTGTGATCTTAAGATGTGTCCAATCCACTTCCTTTTCTTAATTTTACCCTTAATGAGGAATTGGTTTGCGTCATCTAGGAGGTCTTTGATGGAAATAATATTCGACCACACTATTCCCATTATACTTCTCAAGCACCTATTAATGAAGGTTTGGATGTGTTGATTGACGTTCTGGGTCATCTTTGACGTTTCGCCACTGTGTAACAGGACTGACTTCAAACTGGAGCATAAAAACGTGGTGGGTTCTCCTATCCTTTGAAGCGAACTACATTTGGATAAATTTGTAGGTTGTGGAGTTATATAATTCATCTGTAGTGTTTGACACGGGCACTCTGTATAATTTTGTATAAAATGTTGACATATCAGGAAAATGAATTGTATATATTCGTGACTAGCAACATCAAAATTATTAAGATAGAATTAAAAATTAGACAAAAATTCTGTCAAATTCCATACAGTTTATTTAACGTTATGTACAAATATGTGACAACTGGACCTATTGTTGAAGTAAATCGTAAACGGAAGAAAAATTATCTATGAAACTACTTCAGCGTATGAATTATCTTTCTACATTCGCATAACCTCTAAATAGTTTCTTATTAATTGAAGACGACAAAAGGTATGAATTGTTGGTCAGTACACAATGTAGTCTTATTTGTCAAACTATCAAATATTTACAGAAAAAGAGATGCAGAATTGTTTATTAATAGTGAAACTTTGATGCCCTTAAAATGAAGTGGAAGTGAATAAACATTTTATTGTATATGAAATATAGATAATCTCGGAGATAAAATATCTGAAACAACGTTTCAGTGGAACCAAATAATATACATTTAAATTTAGAGTGAAGACAAAATCCTATTTATTGGTATATTAAGTTTTTGGCCAACGGTAATGTGTTGAAAGGATACGGATGCTGGAAACTCGATATCCAGGAAGAGGCTGTTGAAAATGTGCGGAGATCATTTGAAAGAAGTCCAAACAATTCAATCAGACAAGTAGAGAGAGAACTTGGTGTGAAACGATCGACGGTACACAAATTCTTTACCAACGATTACATTTCCGCGTTTACAAGGTATAGATTTTGCAGGAAATCAAACTTGACGACCGACCAAAGTGAAAATAATTTCGACGGCATTACGCCAGAAGAACGTATAAACTAAATTACAAATTTATATTATAGCTATAAAAAGGTGGAATTATTTTTCCTGTTCTTATCTAAGTAATAAGGTACTTTCTTTGATTCTTTCTCATATCTACTGTAGTTCTCAAATTATTTTCAAATATAAAAGGTTCCATTAAAATATTTCAGTAACTCAAAATTTGTTTATACACCCTTCTGGTATGATGCTCTCGATTTGCAATCCACATGTTGACTTGCATTGCTGACGACGAAAATTTTTATCGCTCATAATGTTTTCAGAGGAGGCCACCTTTCATCCTTTTGGAAAAGTCAATAGTCACAAAGGAGTTTGGGGCTCCGAAAGTCCCTGTTTAGTCATAGTAAGTATGCTCCATGTCACATGTCGTTAAATTGAGTACAGACTGCCTAGTGCTAAAAGAGGTGCCCATATTCAGTACACTGAACTGAAAACTTTGTGAGTTTTACAATTATTTCCATGCACAGTACTATTTACATACAATTTTTCTTTAAATGTTTGTGTTTAAAATGGAGGTGCATGATGTACAGTAGTGGCAAAAAAAACCGGACCGATCCTTGTAGCTGATTTCAGAGCCTTGTTCACTCCAGAGCACGATATACTGGTAACTAAGACTTTCGTGGTTCGAACCCTGCCTGGGAAGGAAACTTTTTTTTGTTCCTTATTCAAATTTATTCCCAATACTTTTCGATTGCCTGGATATCTTACTACTTAACTTATTATTCCCAGAGCATGAATTTTACCAGCAATCGAAAAGTATTTGGAATAAATTTGAATAAGGAACCAAAAAAGGTTTCTTCCCAGGCAAGATTCGAACCACGAATCACCAGTCTATCGTGCTCTGGAGTGAACAAGGCTGTGAAATAGCTACAAGAGTTGGTCCGGTTTTTTTGCCACTACTGTATACTCTGTACATTGACGATGTCTTAAGGAATTATTGGCACAATATTTTATTAAAATATTTAAATTAAACAATAGGCTTTTGAATACAATTTTATTCATGATTACGAGGTTGTTTTTTGTTCCTCAGCAGACGGCTTCCAGATAGCTGCTTATCAAAATTAATAAAACATGTAGGAAAGAAATAATAATGGTATTGCAAGAAAAATATCACCTCAGGTGAGAACTATCCAAATAATTGATCAGCTAACCAATTTTAATTTCTTAGCTATCATATTACCTCTGATTGAGGTTCTGGCTGATATGTACATCTATTACCAGGCAGTACATCTCACTTGACGATATGTGTCAGAAGAAGAGCAATTGTTTGTATATTTCTGAAGTCTGACTAGTGTAATATGTAACTAGTTAGGAATGAATGCAATGGGGAGAGCAAGAAACTGGCCATCCTACTCCTTATCTCCTGGCTTAGCTGTCTCGAGTGATGCCTTATTGGTGTCACTTATGAGGTTCAGACCTACTGTATCTTCGGAAAGTTGACTAAACAACAACCTATCACATATCGTATTGCCGAAAAGAACATTTGAATATTAAAATAAACAAATACCAGAGAATGTGTGGAATATTCATGTGGACATTAGTTCAAAATATAATGCAAAGCACACAATACAAAGTAATGGCAGTCCCTGTACTGATATACGGATGTGCAAATTGGACTTCAGACCTCTCCGATAACAGAAAGGTAGCATATGAGATGATATTATTGAGGTCATTAGCTGACTACATTATTATGACCACAAAAAACACAGATATAAAAGATCAGCTTCGAATACCAAACATTATAAAAATAGAAAGCCAAAGAAATAATTGGGATGAACATCTTAAGTAATTTCCCGAAACCCTTTCCACCTATAAACCAGCAGATTTCAGAACTAACGGACTACCATCTTTAGATGGGAAAACCAAAATTTCTTTTGAAGTCGGAACACTCTAAAAAGCTTATTTCTTTAAGAAGAAGAAACTTCAAGACTTGGGAAAGAATGAACATGATTTGAAAACAAATTCAATATCTCCTGAAAATATGACTACAGGTTTAATGAATAGAAGTCTAAAACTATTGGAAGTTAATTTAAACATATTAATAGTAATTGACATAAGCATTAGGCCTACTAGTTAAATAGGCTGCCGAATAACACCTATGTCACTCAAGATAACGTTGTTCATTAACATTTAAATCATATTACATAATTATATAGGCTCTTGTAGCAGGAAAATGAGGTTTCGAATACAAGCCATTTGTTAAGGTGCGTACACACATAGCGAACGAACAACGAACGAACGACAAAGGAATGCATTCGCTGATTGCAATCGGAACGTGTGTACGTCGCAGCAAAGGCAAACCAAACGATCGGTTTGCCTTCGGAAGTGATCCGTCGCTTGTCGGTACATCAAAGGAAGTTGGTATTCGTTGTGGACGCGATTTGCCACCAGTTTGTAGTTTGCAGCAGAACGCGGCGCTTAGTTTAATTTCCCTATCAGGATGTCGAAGCTCGAGTGGACAGAAGACGCCGTTATTAATCTTATTAATGTATATAGGGAACAGGAAGCGTTATGGAATCCCAAGCATCCTTTTTACCATAATAAATTAAGAAAACATGATGCTTGGGAAGCTATTGGGAAGATGTTCAGTTGCAAGGTAGGCGAGTCAAATACGTGCAAAATTTGAAAATTATTTTTGTTCATTTATTCTCAGTGGATACATATTTGTTGTTTATTGTAGGCAGAAGAAGTCAAAAAGAAAATTGAATCCCTACTTACGTCATTCCGGAGGGAAAGGCAGAAGTCTACGAAAAGATCTGGAATGGGGAGTGACGAAGTATATGAGTCGACTTGGTTCGCATACAAATATATGTCCTTCCTTTTGGAGAAATTCACGCCCAGGAAAACAATTGACACATTTGTAAGTATTACCAGTAAACGTATTTATTTATTAACGAGTTTTTGTAAGATTTATTTGCTAATTCTCCAGAGACACTACACCAAAGAACACGTGGTTCTAGTTTGCAGTCACAAATAGGCTATACTTTCAACATAAAAAGAGTTGATCTTTACTTCTATTGTTTTAAGTATTAAGCTTACTTATCATTAATTAAAACCACCTGTTTATCACTATATAAATCTCATAGAGCCAGTCAAGGAAAAGGAAATATACTTTTTCTTTTTTGGTGTAGCTTTTCTGGAGAATTTAGTTACAGTATATTAAAACCTATTTTAACTTGAAAGCAAAAAATCACACGTGAAAATGTTTCACATTGCTACATCTCTGTTATTTGATAACAGAGAGGATTATCATAAAAAATACCTCCTATAATATATTTCTAAATTATAGACATCAGCTCAAAGAATTTTGAGTGACCACAAGGGTCCTGAATACAATAAACATGTACAATATAATGTGATGTGATACATTCAAATCGTTTCTTAATGCTTACAAACAATAATAAACAACACTATAGGCCTAATCACTGTTATCACGCATGACGCGACTTAACATCATTTAGAATCAGCTGTTAACCAATAATATTATAATCTTAATATTATTAATAGACTATAATGGAATTTATGTTGTCAGCAAACAGCTGGATACAAGAAGATTGATTAATATTATTAATGAAGCTTATGTATTGTATGAGTTGTGCAAAAAGTTTTTGAAACAGAAGTTAGTGAAGTAATAAAATTACTTTTATAGGTGTAATAATATTAGGATCTTACTTCTCGAGTGTTATATCAGCAACATTGGGAGGCTGCAACAGTAGAGATAAGGATCAACGATTTTTTTTATGTTGAAGTATATTTGTGACTGCAAACCAAAACTACGTGTTTGTAGGGCCTATACATCTCACAGAAACCAATGAAGCAAAAGAAAGTTACGTCTTCTTTGGTGTAGTTTTTCTGAAGAATTACCGTATCGTATTTGGGAAAATTTTAGAACACGGATTGCACCTACCAAATTATGTCTTAAAATACTAAAAAGAGCAGATTTGTCTGCGTTTGTCGAATGTGCATCATTATATTTACGAAAAGGCACTTTTTAGTGCCAATAATTTATTTTGTGTGCACAAGGTTGGAATTTTGAAGTAAGAGGGAAAGGGTGCAATCCATGTTCTGGAGTTTATCTGAGGTGGGGGAGGTGGGATATGATGATAGAGCTTGGATTAATCTTGCACAGGATAGGGACCAATGGCAGGCTTATGTGAGGGCGACAATGAACCTCCAGGTTCCTTAAAAGCCATTAATAAGTAAGTAATCTTCTCCTGAACAAAGGTTGCCTATAAAGAATACTATACATACCAGTACATAAGTTAGTTACAATATTAAGAATTTGGGTATAAATGCAAAAATTATTTTGCAAAATTCAAAGAAACAACGTTGTTATACAAAGGATGGAACCAGACAATCAATCATTTCTGTTGTTTGACACAGTACATCTATTATAATGTGATGAGACATTCCATTTTGAATGCGACAGTCCTATTTTAGACATTCCGTCCCAATGTCTCCACCATTTTTGTTGGGATGCCTATTAGTCACATTTTATTGGAAAATGTAAATGTCCCATTTTGAGCTTCAGAAATTCTGATCACATTATCCAATAAAATGTTGACCATTAGTGTAAGGAAAATAAAAGTGACTGAAGTCAATTTCAAACAAATCACTAGTTTGGATACTTTTATCTATAGGTTTCTAATAGGCATAAGCTAGATTTCATGCACGTATTTTCTGAATGGAATTTATTAGTACATACTGCTTGTGAACAAAATGAAGCCAATAATTTAGCAACAAAGGATGCCAACAAAGAAAACAGAGGTGGATGAGACAGTGAACTTACAGATAAACAGATTGCCTAAAACCATTTTATTTTTGTTCAGGAGGAAAAACACGTATTGCTGCCAAAATCTACAGCAATTTGAAGCTGTTGGTTTCAGGACAGTGCTTCAATCCTTGCAGTGGAATGTTCCAACATGTTACCAATTATTTTCCCAAGCACATATGTTTCAAAATTTTATCTAAATCTCTCATTGTTTCATATGTTTATGTAGAATTATAATATATTCTTCGCCTAAAATTTCTTGGAAGACAAACATGCACTCCCTCTTGACACTATTTCAGTCGGAATGTTGTTTCCACAGTTTTGTCCTCAAAATCAACCCTACACTGTATGTATTTTTCACCAAAATGGAATTTAGTTAAAGATACACTCAATGAAATAATTCTAATGAGTGATTTCTATTGCTTGTGCTGTTTTGTGAAACATTTTACTGATATTATTAGATTGGTTACTGATATTACGAGAATTTTGGCAATAATTCTGATTTATTAATTTTATGAAGCAGGCCCCTGAGGATGCAATACTAGGGAAACTGACCATTTCCCAAGTAATTCTTCCTGGACTTCTTGCATGTTACCGGTATGTTGGTAATTGGTAACAAGTGGGAGTAGGCTGCAGCTGTGCAATAGTATATATAGGAAAATATCAAGCTACTTTTATGTTCAAAGCAGGGCTTGAGGTGGGGCAAGGTGTGACAGGATGGCATCTCTGTTCCTTTTGAAATGGCTTAAAACCATCCTGTTACTTCTTAGCATTTCTTAGTATGTAATGCATATGTGACTCTATTTTAAAGCATGCTACATAAACTACTGTAATATGTTTGTAGGTCTAAACTGTACATCACACAGCATATTTTCATAACTTATGTCTATGAATAAAAAGGGAGAAACCATCCCGGTTCTTTTGTTCATTCCACCTCAACACTGGTTCAAAGTATTTGTGGCTACAAACTAAAACCACGTGTTTATCACTATATATATCTTACAGAAACCAATGAAGCAAAAGAAAATTGTGTCTGATTTGATGTAGCTTTAATGACAAAATACCTACCGATATGTAATGATTAATTTTTGGTCTTACAGAATGTATCTGTTATGGTAACTGTTATACCATTTATTTCATTATTGGAATAGGCATACACAATATAAATACAAATAGAAATGTAATACATTTGCAAATATGTTGAATACAGAAGGTAATTCAATAAATAATAACAATAATAATACCAAAAAAACTTATTTCAGTAAAAGGAACTTGAAAAAAAACACATACTAAAAATAACATAGTGACATAAATTGCAATACAACAAACTCTATTACGTGGCTAACGAGAAAGACGGGCTTCGGCACAAATCAAGTCACATGGTTATCATGGTCTAGTCATGGCCACCGTGACAATCGCCTAATAAAAGTACATGTTCAAAGTTTTAAAAAACAAAGGAATTGCTATATTAAACTCATGTTAAACGTACATTTATATATAAACTTGTTCAATGTTGGCCTTTTTACAACTAAGAATGTGAGGTCGCGCTGTAGCCTGTCTTTCTCATTAACCACATATCTATTACTACTATAAACAAGATACACAGATAGTTTTACCTACGTTATATAATTCTCAATGTGGGTTATTTGGAAATTGAATGCACTGTATATGGGAAATCAGGCAAATATGGGCACTTTTAAGGGGTTAGGTACAGCTTACAGCAGTAACATTTTGAGTTAACAAAGCATCAAACAGTATATTTGTATAACAAACACTTTGACATTCTCTTAGGAATACTTTCGCTGCCATGGTACTTCTCCCAATTCTGTCGTGAAATAAGTAGCATACTCATCTCTGATCGACTGACTGCTTACTGCCGACTTCCTTGGGACCCTCCTAAAGGGCAGGAATGGTGTAAGTGCAGTATCATTCCTCCAGTTTCCTTCAGTAACATTTCCTGCAACTTCAGCATCCAATGCTCCATTAGGAGTGTAGAGATTCCTAGAAGAATCACTTCTACGCATAAAATTATGCAAATACAAGCAACACCGTACTACAGTGCATGCTTTTTCTGGCTGAAGTAACATTGGCTTGCGAAGAACCCTAAATACAGCAGAAAGAATTCCAAATGCATTCTCCACTACACGACGTGCTCTTGATAACCTGTAATTAAATATTCGCTCTTTGCTGCCATTTTCTTGTACACCTGGGAAAGGCTTCAACAAATTGTTCTGTAGAGGGAATGCATCATCTCCTATGAATACATATGGGACTTTCTCCATTCTGCCTGGGAGAAAGTCATCAGATGGAATTCCAAGTTCATTGTTCTGCAGTTTCCTGTAGAATGAAGTATTCCTTAAGACCCCACTGTCTGAAATTCTTCCTTGGCATCCAACATCAGCATAAATAAAGGAATAGTTAGCATCCACAATTCCCAACAAAACTATACTAAATGTCCCTTTATAGTTGAAAAACTCGGTGCCACTATTAATCGGTGATTGTAGAATGCAGTGTTTACCATCTAATGCTCCCAAACACTGTGGAAAATTCCAGTCTTCATTGTAGCGTTTTGATACTTCACGCCATTCTTCAGGACTAGACGGCATCTGAGGAAGAGAAAGACATCCATAAAGACATGACTTTTTTGAAATTCTAACTACTATTATTTTTATACAGCTTGATTACACAACTTTTAACACTATATCACTTCGGAATATATAGTTTATATTGCTTTCACGTGTTCAAATACTAAGTTACGATAACCCACAGGCTGAAACTAGTCAACAAGTTACCCTAACCTAGCATTTAACAAAAAAAAGCAATATAAACTATATATTCCGAAATTATTTTTATGTTTAGGAGTTATTAAAGGCATTTCTAAGGGGAAAAAATTGTAGTTGCGTTTTTAAATTTGGGAACTCGTAATGATATATAATAATTTTTTCTTAGGAGGTTTTAGGTCACGAGAACGAGGATGAAGGCCAGAATAACAATGTGCCTGATGAAACGTCACGAGATTTTTTTGATGACCTGGATTCAGCCTCAACTCAAGTGCCTTGTACTACATCTGAGGGATTGACATCATTCTCAACTCCAGTGTGTTCCACTGCAAGTCCTCTTACATCTGGGGGGTTGAGGAAAAGGAAATCGAAAGAGGACACAAGAATATCAGAGGCCTATGCCATTTTACAAGCAACGGTAGCTAAGCAACAAGCTAAAGATACGAGCACCATCTTTGGAGACTTTGTTGCCACAAAACATCGCTCATACAGCGAAAGAACGCGATGCATTGTGGAACACATGATTGGTAACATTCTGTTCCAAGCAGATATGGGACAGTTTGAGCTAAGTACACAGGAACAAGTTAGCTCCAACGCCCATATTCTGCCGGAATACATTGACAACCCTGTAGAAACTGAATCTGGGAATGTAATTTATGTAATAAAATCTCAGGAATGATTAAGGCTAAAATTAGTAAAATCAGAGAAAATGAGATAGGCCTATGTTTCCCAGATAATTTACATTATGTATTTATTTAATTATTATTTTTTTATATTATTGTTAATGTGTAGATTGATATTACATAACTGGCCACGCGATTATTTGAAAGATGATATTATTTTATTGTACATTTTGTATCATAATGTCAGTTCTGTGATTCATGATTAACCTTCCTTAACAACATGAAAAATCCTACATTCTTTTATTTCAGTCCTATACTAAGTTTATATGACATAACTCTTTCAATATTAAGTCAATTGGTTGTATCTGTTGAGAAAGAAATAACGAAATAAGAACTGTAATAAATCCCACAAAAAGGACTGCTGTCACAGAATCGACAAAAGACAGACAGTTTTATTGCTTGTAGTAAGTGTCACAGAACTGATATTATCCATTAGGGACTGATGTAAATAATATTTGGAGCATTAAAGAAACAATTCAATGATTATCTTTTGCAATAAAATAATAAATGGCAGGGGCATGCTACAATTTTATCCTGTTAAAATATATTTCGTTTCACTTTTTAATTGCTAAATAACAATAAAAATGCTTTTGAAGATGTGGTCAGAGACACGTCACAGAACAGACATCTTCACACTCAGAGTTGCTGCTCAGGCATAATAATGGTTAGTTACAATTGTCCAAATTCATTTACAACATGGTTTTAATATTGTAATGTTTTGTAATGTATATCTTTCTTTGAAATATATCAGATGTGTTGATTTGTGTAATTAATATTCATCTTTCCTTTGTTCTTACTTACATGTTTCCCTTTTTGGCTTATTCAATTGAAGAGTAGAGGAGAAAAACCTTGATACGTCACGTTTTACTATTTTTACAGGAAAGCAAATTAAAAGTTTCAAGACACATTAGGCCTGCAGTCTACTTTCTTTGGGTTATCATTCTTCCAATGTCTTTGGCTAATGAGGTTGTTATTCTGTGCAGTTAAACTACTATAATCTACACTACCTGAGCTATTACATGGACTTCTCTCGTTTTTCCCTGTGCTCTTCAATTGCTTTAAACAATTCACTCAGTTTAAAGCAGGGGTCGTCAGCACAGAGCACGCTGGGGCTAGCCTCTCTTACCTGCAGAAAACACAGTGCACTATAGTGCTCTCGTAGCTGCTAGCGGGTATGCTATCTCTCCCTGTTGCACGATGGTGCACACAGGACGGAACCGCATACCCATTGGACATTTCAGCAAGTGCTGACGACCACTGGTTTAAAGGATCCTCTACAATTTAGATGCATTACTTCTCTTGCAAAAATCATTATCATTCAATCGGCAGTTTTGTAAACACAAATTTGAAAAATAATGCGAAGTTATAAAATAAAACACGCGATTGCATAAGCAACATTTTCATTATTATTACTTATACTGTCTTGGGTTAAATTTCAGAACACGGATACCTTCCTTTCCCTCTTACTCCAAAGTTCCAACCTTGTGCACAGAAAATAAATTATTGGCACTGAAAAGTGCCTTTTCGTAAGCATGATGCGCATTCGACAAACACAGACAATTCTCTCTTTTTAGTATTTTAAGATAATTGTTGTCAGTGAGGTATCCGTATATTGAAACTTTCCCCTGTCTTACAGTCTTACCTTAATAAAATCTTCCAGTTCCTCAATTATAGTTGTGCATACTTCCGGAACGATCCTGGTAATCAGCTGTTTAGACACTTTGAACAAATACATTAAGCTTGTGTATGAATCTCCTGTAGCGAGATATCTAAGTGTCAATGCCAGCCTTTCCTGTATTGGTATTGCTTCTCGCCAGCTTGTATCTTTCTTCGAAATTTTCGGCCCTATTTTGCATAGTAATATTTCGAAGTCAGTTGCTGAAATCCGACAGAAGTTGTGAAACTGTCCCGATTCTATTCCACGCAAATCATGAAGCAAGTCAGTGCCTCTATATTGTTTACGACTTTCGTAGAGTGGCGTCTGCCACCATCGCCTTTTCTTTTTTAACTTTCTTTTCGTTAAACTGCCTATAACAACAACGGCTGCACTTGCTATGATTATATCTTCGTCCGCCATTATTCCGGATAATCAACGAACGTGAATGTTTTCTGATCATTTGCTGATGATTTGTACGTTGCTCCAAACTGCGAACGAACAACGAAGTTTCGCTTCATCATTCGTTCGTTGTTCGTTCGCTATGTGTGTACGCACCTTTACTCGAGCGTCATTCGCTCAGTGTGAGGGCTCGAATCCCTTGTCTAGAGAGGATAGCGACGCGACGATCTGTTCCTACTATTCGCTCTATTCAGCTCTCTACCGTCTTCGGCAATTCCTTTGAGTCGTGCTTACGACATTCCTTCGTTACCGTGTCTTTACAGTGTAGTATATACAGTCGCGAAGCTCAATACGTAGTAGGCCTAAATATGCATCCATAGATAGTTGCTAACCACTAGGATCGCTAATATCGCCTCATTACAGACAATGCAAAATAGTACCGGCACAGTCTATTGTTCCTAGCACCCTCATAACTTAATCTTCGTGACTGTATATACAAGACTGTGGTGTCTCTTAGGTTATGTCCATTTTAGGCTTTTCACTTAAAAATTCTCTTATGTACAGTATATTCAAAACAAACGACGAAAATCGGAGTGAGACAAGTAGCGAACAGGGTTAAGCCTTTGTTTTTCTGAACCGACACATGCGAGATGCGAAGAGCGAAGCCCGTGTCGCACAAATCCGGACTACACGAGAGATAGTGAGTGGTTTCTATAGTTGCGAGGTGCGCAGATCTCGCATCTCACGGTTATAGAAACCACTCACTATCTCTCCTGTAGTCCGGATTAGTGCGAGGCAGACCTCGCACCTCGCACGTCGCATGCGTCGGTTCATAAAAACCAAGGCTTTAGAGTTCAAAAAGGTCTCAGCACCAAATCCCATTCTAATGACCCACAATCACATACTTTTTAATTTTCTCCTCCATTTCACCTTTTTTCATTTTCATTAGCCGAGGTTTGGGAATATATTCTACAGGTTCAAAATATAATATAAAATAACTTGAAATAAATCTGCATATACAGTATACATCTGCATTTATATACATTTGCAATACTGTTATTATTGTACCAACATTTCTTCTGCTCCAGCAATATCCTTTATGTTTCACAGTTTCGACTTCTGGACAAATGTGAAATAAAATATATTTTTCGAGACTATTGCACTTTTACTACGTCATATTATTTTTGACCAATAAAACTGTACGGAACGACGTGTTTCAACCAAACATGGCTGCTTATCCTACAACATTTATAACCTCTCCAGCATTTGTTTGCTTTATCACTTCCCTAGCATTTGTGTCTTTGTTTGTCAACATTGTACTTTCAATAATTGTACTTTTTATTATTTTATTTATTAATTAATGTATTTATTTATTTTTTTTTACAACTAAACTGGAATGCAACTGTTTAAAAAATGAAATTGAATCCAGAAAGTCTTTTTGACTAGTACTGGTCCATAGAGTTCAATGAAGATTGCATAGTTGACGCAAATGGTAACAAGAGAAAAGCTCATCATGACACACTACTGCCATCTAACGAAATATTTGTAATGATGAGATGGTATAATAATACATTTTCAAGACAGTTTAGTATTTTAGCAAGCTAATTAATATTTTATTGTATTACAGTACTTTATTTCTTCTAATCTTTATATAGTTTCTTCTAATCGTGTAATAATCAATTAAATCGTACTCGAGTTTTCATTTTGTTTACATAAATCAAAACCTCTAGTGAGATTGCAGTAGATAAAATTTTATACTCAAAGTACACCAATATCTTTTACAAAAATAGATCTCCTGTGTGGTTGAAAGTAGAGATACAATACAGTGAAAAATTTACAGGAATTAATACAATGCTGCTCTGTTTTGTAATTTTCCAATAGATTTGCAATCTACAATAATATTACTTATAAAATGTGTTTAAGATGATGATGATTACGATACAAAGTAATGTAGTAAACAACAATAAAATATGAAAAACACAATTACTATTCTAACTAATACTTAAAAAAGATTAAATTACTTCTCCTAAGCAAAGAATGCAATAAATATTTCTGAATTACAGACTCTTACCTCTTCTGTTGTGTTCTCGCATGCGGTGACCAATATTATCATTTGAGTTATATTTATAATTGATGAGTACAACGTGTGAAACATAGATGCGAAAATGTAACTGTTCCAGTTGTGAAATGCCAATAACAAGGCTACAAAGCCGTACAATTTAATTGTAACCTCCAGGAAAAATACTGCGGAACATACGAGGTTTTGTAATGAGTAAAATTTGTTGAGTTGTTCTGCGGAATCACAAAGACAGTCGTGTAGATGAAGATATACTTTCAGTATATGAATATCTGAAAGCTTCGATGACGTTTTGCTGTAACAGGTACTGGTAAATGTTCCTTTATTTTTCTGTGGACTAGTAATTTTGATTAAATTTTGCTCAGTTTCTTTTAAAAATATCCTTTGAAACGAATGGGAGTTATTGCTACTTGCAGATACACCAGAGTCTTTACCAGAGAGTCTGAAATCTTTTGCGGAATGTCTGTACAACGCAGAATATCTTACTGCTGGTCGTTGCTTGTCATTTACTTTACGTAACTGTGAGTTTATGATATTGAATCTTTGCCAGTGGATACTTAGGAAATTGATGAATTGTAAATTAGTCCAACAAAAGAGAACACCTGGAAATAAGTAAATGATTGAACCTACAAGACCGTTATAGGTTTTGTTCTTTACAATCGATTTTAAGCATTGTACAAGCATAGGCAGTATTATAAAGAGAGAGCATAGAGATAATTCTATGTTGAAGATGCGAAGTGTCGTTTCAAAGGATACTTTAGTTCCCAAAGACAACAACTGACGGTCAACATAATCGACATTTTTTAGAATAGATGTGATTTTACGATAATTGAAAGATGCCAAGAAAATCAGAGATGTAACTTCAAACCCATATGCGTATTGTAGAACACCAAACACATATCCTGAAACTGATAATGTTTTGAAGTAACTTGTATATAATGTGTACAATATATATATCAATAATAACGTTACATATACGGAAAGCACAAATATCGAATAAATAAACGCAATTGTTGATGATTCGTAATGAACTTTCCCTGAATGTTTTTTGATTGACATGGGATTTATACCCAGGAGCCTAGTAAACCAAATCAGAGGACGAACTGCCGAATAAATATCAATTTTTGTATTCATTTTTGCGACTCTACGACAAAGCTGCCTACAAAGCACTATTTCGTACTAAAATTTTGTGGCCGAAGCGGTTCCTTTTAAAGAGAAATATTGTCATTTAAATTATTCATTGGTGTTTCCTTTGCTCTTATGTTATTATTCTACTTATTGTAATGAAAATACTGTAACAAAGAACTTGATTTATATTGAAAGGTAAATTTTCCAACATAACGTTTTAAGACGTATTGATTTCTCATCATATTTCGTTATAAAGACACTACTTGAGTATGCACGATTTCTAATTTGTAAAAGTAAATTCAATTCATGCAGATAAGTTAAACTCCCTCCATTGTATTATTTTACTCATTGAGCATTTTGAAGAACCCGTAGTTGTTATTATAATATTAAAAAGGAATAATGAGAATAGAATGCGATTTTTATTTTGAAAACATCGAAGGATTTCAATAATGGACAAAAATTAATATAACACAGTGCTCGAATTGAAAGGTGGGAAGTCGGGGAATATTCCTCCTTCTAGACGTTTTTTTCTTTCTTTTTTTAATTTCTGCACTCCTGTTTTCCACTCCCTAAATAAAAGTTTCACTATTATTAGTACTAAAACGACCTGAATGTTGATTCTTTTTGTAGAAATTGCATTTCCAAAAACTTTTTTTTATTTTCCGTACGGTTGTCAAAACTTTTTCTCCTATAAAGTTTGTTTGATATGGTAAACTTATTGCGAATGTCGTTTATACATATCACTTGGATTTAAACACTAAAATAAATAACTAACGGCGGGTACTTGTCTTTCGTCATTCACCCACATGAAACCAGTTGTATAGACCAATTTACCGACAGAGTCATTGCTCAGCATGCGCCTTAGGAGGCTGTCTGAGTTACATCCGCAATGATGTGAGATGATGTGGATATTTGTTGGGATGCTATAAGCGAACCAGAGCTCCCGAAGGAAACGCGTATGTTACCTGGAGCACGAACATTCCCAGCACAAGTTATAAGTCGGGAGTTCACTGGGGGGTCGAACCCGGGTTCGCAGGATTATACGTTCAGTGCTCTACCCATTAGACAATCGTGGCAGTTACATTTTTAAAAGTTATCTTTTACTATTAAAATAGTGTAACAAAACATTTTAGATAATTATATTCTTTAGAACTGTGCCACAAATGTTATAGCTAGTTTGTTTTTTCATAAAAAGTTTGTTCCTATTGTTGTTTCCATAATACGATTTTGTAGTTCATTTGTGAACAGCTAGTATCGGTACCTATTAAGTCACAAGGTCATATCGGGTAATTCAAATGGCTGTTAATAATAATAATAATAATAATAATAATAATAATAATAATAATAGGTAAATACGAACTTTACAGCAATAAACTTCAAAACCGAATATGTTATAATTGATATAAATAATGCGATTGCGTTGAATAGGGAACGGTGGAGGAGAGTTCTTGAGGAGGCCAAGATTCAGAGATGAAATTGTAACGCCATAGATGATGATTATGATGATGATAATGAAGATGATATAAATAATAGAAACAAATACAAAATTTGTATATCAACGAGAAATTTTTCTTCCCCTCTATATTTCCGTATATTTCACTTCTGGTAGTGTGGAAGAGGAGGCCTCACGGCCTTAACTTATGTGGTGTTAGTGACATAGAACTACTTAGTGACCATTCCTTGCTTCAACATTGCTATTACATACATTAAAATATGATTAAGCAATTTAATTGTATGTTATCTTTATAAAAGGAATGGTAGGGTATTTCCACAAAACTTATGATTACGTACGTGGTGTGGTGAAAAAAAAAATCATTTTATTTTTGTTTTATGGCATATTAATATTTGTTTTTTTTTTTTTTTTTCAATTTTATATAGACATACGTTTCATTAATAGTTGATTATGAGTATTTTAATCAATTGTTTTGCGGTGATTGAATTGGGTCGTGTAAATCGGTCACGCATTGTCAGTTATAGCCTACCTACGTACATTTCAGAATACTGCATGATAACTCACCGCTCAGCACTGTTATCCCGCACGCGTCAGCAGCCCAGCCCATCCAAGACCAACATTACATGACGCGGCCGCTTCCTAACCCGTCGCACTGGGCTTCGAAACCCACCGTAGTCCACCGTACTGCTCGGCACTGCACTGACATCAGCTCAGCAGTTGGTTACATTCTACCGATTTTCTACTTGCGCGCATTGGTTATACTTTACATTGGCGTGTAGACAATGCAGGGATGCAGAACTGGGCACCAATTGTGGCATACGTCACAAGCCATGGTAGGGTAGAGTGGATTTGTATTCAGAGTCTGGGCAACTTGATTGCGGAACGTCTCAGCGACCTCTTTCAACGCCGGTGGACTGTGGACTGGGATCCCTGAGCCAATGGATCAGAGACCAACTAAACCTTCGTGTTTTATTTCCTATTGCCTTCACTGATTCACGTCTACTGTAATATCCATTGGAAACCCCTGCGGTGGCCGAGTAGTCAGACCTTCTGCCTGTCACGCAGGCTGCCCGGATTAAAATCCCGGTCAGGCCTGGGATTTTTAGTTGAAAAATCACACTTGTTGACGGACAAGGTCGCAGTTGGGTTTTTCTCGGGGTTCTCCAGTTTCCCCATATTGCGTACCTACACATTCTACATTGTGTACCTACTCTTGATTATGCTTATAGCGCGAGATTCACACTATTACATTTAAGTGTGCTTAAATACGACAGACTCATGTCAGTAGATTTACTGGCATCTAAATAACTCCTGCGGGATAAAATTCCGACACATCCGGCGACGCTGATATAACCTCTGCAGTTGCTAGCGTCGTTAAATAAAACATAACATTTTTTCACACTATTACGTTCCCTATCTGTGTAATACTGGAACCGGACGTCGTCAGGAGATAGACACGCCACGCCACGCAGATGACAGAGTTTGTCTCTCGTCAAAATATCTCAGTCGTTTGCGTCATCTGAGCGACGTACAGGAGGTCAAGAGTTCGGTCAACATCTACGGCGAATTTTTTTGTCTTAACATAAAATTGTTTTATGGATAATTGCGACGGACATTTCAATTAGTTTTTTCTTTATGTGGAATAAATTATTTCCCATGTCCCGTGGGATTGTATTTGGCTTGATCCCGCAAAAAGAACAGTATAAAAAATATGTATCTGAAGTTCCATTTTGTATTCCTAATGAAAAAAGGTTAATCATAGTAAAAAAAAAAAACAAAAATATAAAAAGAACACAGGAGGACTTCGTCCATCAACCTATTAGTAACAAAATCGCCTAATTACTCAACCAAGCCAATGACTAAAGTTCTTTTAGTAAACGAACACGGTAAGATAATCGTGACCATGACATTACTCTCCAAGCATTGTGATAGCTCAATGGCGTCCACGCCTGTGGAATAACGGTTAGCTCGTCTGGCCGCGAAACCAGGTGGCCCGGTTTCGATTCCCGGTCAGGGCAAGTTGCCTGGTTCAGATTTTTTCCGGGGTTTCCTCTCAATCCCTTACGAACAAATGCTGGGTAACTATCGGTGCTGGACCCCGGACTCATTTCACCGGCATTATCACCTTCATCTCATTCAGACGCTAAATAATCTAAGATGTTGATAAAGCGTCGTA
The DNA here is from genome assembly GCF_040183065.1 of Periplaneta americana. Taxonomy (NCBI): domain Eukaryota; kingdom Metazoa; phylum Arthropoda; class Insecta; order Blattodea; family Blattidae; genus Periplaneta; species Periplaneta americana. The sequence goes on along the minus strand of NC_091129.1, from coordinate 82,376,216 downwards.
AAATAACTTACTAAAAAAAGTTCCATGACATCATGCTTGATCGCTAAGAACGAGGCTCCGTGTTTGGATCATGATGTCGACTTCTTTTTTTAAATTTGTAATGTAAGTCAGATTTAATTCATTTAATTTACTCTCTTCTATTTTACTACAATGTTTATAAATATCCATCTACTCTTAATATGTTACCACTTTTCATCACATAATTTGAAATACCTTTCGGATTGCTACAAGAATCGAAGAAAAATTATACATTTCAATTGCTGACAAAATAATGCCGTGTGTACTATCGCTTTGAAGAACTATGCATGCACAGTCTGTTGTAAGCGAAACACACAATAAAGGAGTTTCACATTTTATTTTCGTATCTGAACATATATCCAAGATATTTCATTATTCCCTATGTATGGCAGTTGAAAACTACAGATTATCTCAACCCATAACAAGTTGCATGTCTTTATTCTTGAAGGAGTATAATAGTAGGCTTATTTTTGACTGTAGATATCTCTACCATCATAATGTTCAGTGGAATGAGGTGGATATAAAGGCCTCTTTATGCGTAGTGACTTAATACTAGATAATATCGTTGCTTATACCTGGACATATAGCACTTTCTTTCAATCATAGTAGTAATAATGGCTCTAGAATTTGTAAAGAAATAATAAAGAAGTACTGTATTTTCTTTAACTCAAACTTAACATAAACTAAAATTTAAAAAAAGTCCTAACCACTTCATTATTAGCGAATATACACTTTTTAAGATGCTATTTTTTGCAATTTATTTGTGTAATTTTATCATTAATTGAATCTTGCTCTGAGCACGAGATAACTCTCTTTCAGTCATTCAGGGAATGATAGAAGTTTTGTATAGCCTATTTACAACAACAATAATAAAATCTTTTAAGATTAAACATAATTTAAGTTCGTAAAAATTATCACGTACCATAAAGACAGTTATAATTAGTAGGTGCATCGCGACTTTTATGGTTGCCCACTTAGTTTGTACATGCGCGCTCTGGGATAGCCATAGAGTAAGAGCCGAGAAAACACCATGAAATTGCACAGAGAAAAAAATAAGCCTCGACTGTACAATGCGCACGAACAGAGTAAAAGAACAACACAGTTATTAATAAATTCAATTAAAAGAAGTAATATTACTTACCACATTACAGCAGGTGCTCGAAACGTTTATCAGAAAACATTAATTAATAATTTAAGAAACCACTTCCCACTGATTGAAGAAACGAAATGAAATAAGCGAGACTGTCAGCTAGAACTCCAGGGTTTATAATTTTGCAATCACTCGCTTTGTAAGATCTGAATTTTACGTTTTGGTTCCTTTCCGACCAAAATAATAAAAAATGTTGGTGTACTGTACAAAGTTTTCTTAAGTATTTCTCTAGGAGACTGCTAGTGACAGTCACAAAGTATACTGAAGCGTTTCACGTATTAACACTGTAGAATTTTTTCGGCATTTTCTTCAACAATGAAGCTGCGAATTTGAATTTATTCACTGGTTTATAAATCCCGGAAAGCTTTGGAACTCGCACTCTGGGGAATTGCTCAAGAAACGTTTCACTAACTCTTCCTGCAGCTTCCTACTTTATGAACTTGGAACACAAGAAAATATACTATTCGGTAGTTAGACGAAAATCCATTAATCACAAGAAGAATACAAGTATGTGTTACAAAAAACGAACATCGACTGATGAAAGCCAAGAATTCCTTGATTGGCGAAGACTGACCCACAAATATATCAAAATAATAAATATTCGCGTGCTGTATCGCACGAGATATCCTGCAGAATAGCTTCACCCGAGAACCACGTTAACTATGATTTCAGTTCCTAGAGTACATAGGCCTACAGTCATGTACTTCATTTAATACACGTCCTTGAGTGTGTACTGTATGATTGGAGTTTATCCTTCCTCCGAACGATTGCATAGTATAGTCTCGGCTCTAACATTATCGCTTGTCAGGAGCCAGTTTTGGGAAACTACGTGGAATGACGTAAGAAATGCACTGTATTTTAGTATTCGTAACGTCTCAGTGCTTGGAAATTCCTCCAACTCAGTGGTCGTCAGCACTCGCTGAAATGTGCAACGGGTACGCGGTGCCGTCCAGTGTGCACGGTCGTGCAACAGGGAGAGATAGAGAGCATACCCGCTAGCAGCTACGAGAGCACTATAGTACACTGCGTTTTCAGCTGGTAAGGGTACGTACAAGACGGAGCCTGGTCGGTAGTTTGTAGCCTGACTGATTACCTAGTCGGAAGGAATGCCCGAACGTTAAGCAATGGAGACGTGCAAGACGAGGCCTGGTAGGTAGACTGCTACCTACCAGGCCTCGTCTTGCACGTCTCCATTGCTTAACGTTCGGGCATTCCTTCCGACTAGGTAATCGGTCAGGCTACCAACCAGGCTCCGTCTTGTACGTACGCTAAGAGAGGCTAGCCCCAACGTGCTCTGTGCTGAAGACACCTGCTCTAACTGATCATACCCTAAGTTATGGACGACATTTTTTATGTTATTGCACCATTCACTTCTGTAGCGCTTTTGAAATTCACATTTTCTTCACATTCGAGTAGGTCTATTTCTAAATGAATGAAAGTCTTTAAACCGTTCTCTCGATCAAGATATTTATTTTATGCTCGACCATGCCGAAATGTAGTAATTATACACCTGGTAGCAGCCCTTTAATGCACCTCATTAAAGTACACCTATTCATTAAATTTCAGTTGTTCAGCCAATCAGAAATCACCATTGTAGCAATATAAAAGCGCAAGTATCGATTATTCTCGGATATGCAATCGAAAGACAACTAGCGAAACATCACGGAGGCTGGAAATCCAATACTGTCGCAGAAGGTTATTGTTCTATTACTATAATAAGTAGGGTTAATTGAAAATAATATTTAAATATATTCAATTTGTCATCTCGTTTTTCAATTCTAAATCAATTTCCAGGTTATATCAAGATTAATGTTCATGTTATTCTCTAGATTATATCAAGGTCAATGACGTTCGTTCCTCGGAAAAAATCAATACTTTCGCGTCTGCACACATCTCACAATTTAGAAGGTCAGTTCCGCTCTTCACTTAGACAACCATAACATGAATACTTATGAATAATTTCAAATTAGAAATATGGTCGAGCATAAAACGTCGTATGAAACTTGCCAATAATGGTAATTAAGACGCTCGTATGAAAATATGAAACTCGCTTGCGCTCGTTTCATAAACAAACATGCTCGCGTCTTAATTACTACCATTATAGACTCGTTGCATAATGTACTATTATACAGTGCAGTTTCTACTATTTATTCATTTGCATTTTGTCCCTGTAAAGTAAAGCATTAGAATATTTAAACACATCTAGCCGAAACCACTTACCTCCTGAGTCGTGATTTCACATGCGTAGACGGAAAGAATTATCTGTGCGGTGTAGATGAAAGACCAGAACAAGGCGTTATAGAAATGTTTCAATAGAAAGCAGTTCCAATTAGAAATTGTCACCAGTAAGTGCACAATAAAATACAAATTCACTGTTAATGTGACGACACAGGCCGCTGCATTAATTAAATTTTGGAAAGAAAAATAAGAGTTAAGAACTTCCGCCGAGTCGCACAAAAGGTCATGCAAATCTATAAATATTAATAATCGTTCAAACTCTGAACGCTGTAATCTTCTATTGTGAACAATACTAGAAGGCAATTTATGGACTTTGTGTGACCTTGAACTTCGTTGAGAACGTGATTTCAAGTGGCGAGAAAATGAGTTTTCAATAGAAGGGCCAACTCTGCTACTAAATAACATAGGAGGCATGCTTATAGGATGTGTGTGTGAAGAGGGCTTAGAGGCCGATGGTTCAGGAAATTCAGGGTAGCTTGAACTACATCGAGTGAGGTCATTTAATTTCAAATTACGTAATTGTGAGTTGATAATATTATACCTTTGCCAGTATATTGTTAGAAAGTTAACAAATTGTAGTTTTGTCCAACATGATAGAATTTCTGGATACAGAAAACATACTGCAGCAATACATCCCATGTATTCGTATTTCTCACCATATATTATGGAAGCAGAGAAATGTAAGGCAACACATGATAATAGAAGTAGACTAACAGCGAATAATTCTATATTAAACATATATATAGGTAGTTTGAATGATACCTGAACACCAAGAGAAAACAATTGTTTGTCTACATAATGAATGCTTTCGAGAGACGAAATAATTTTATTGTGATCGAAACAGGCTGTGGCAACCAATGAAGCGGTTTGAACTCCATTTACGATTAGTTGAATTCTGTGAACAAATATGGCAATTGGCAATAGTGTATGATGAATTTCGGAGAAACCAGAGAAGATAAATACCAGGAAACACGTAAAATATATAATTAAATACAAGAATGAATATATTACACCCATTAAGGAAGTTTCGTAATGACAGTTGCTTGAATCCATTTTCAATGAAATTGGAGACAAACCTAGAATTTTGGTGAACCGAAGAAGAGGGTACATTGCTGAATATATATCCTCACATGTAGTCATGTTAACTTTTGTGCGATGAAACAACTTATATAAAATTATTTGGTAACTTTACAATAGACACTTGCTCTTTAACTGCACACTAGAGACTTCATGAATTAAAGAAATTGAATACTATATCTTCCTTTATTGATTTATAGTTAGAATATATATTCAATTATAAGAGAGTATCGCCCTTATTATCCTTCATATCATAATACAATTAATGGAGAAATGTGTCTTCTGGTTGATACATATTCCAATAGCCACATGTCCATCATATTAAATTTTCCATCAACATAATTAATTAGTTCCAAGTGTTTAGTTTAGACAGAAGCGCGTGTGACTGCTGATCCGGAATTTTACTCGGGCTTGGGTTCGATTCCTCATTATAATGATTACTTGGCTTGTTTTTTTTTCTCCTAGATTTTCCACAACCAAAAGGGAATGACAGATAACCTATGGCGAATCGTCGGCCTTACCTTACCAAATGTCTTCTCGCAAACGCCAATTATATTTACGCTAAATAACCTAGTAATTGATAAAATGTCGTTCAATAAACCACTAGAAAAAGGATATATCTTTTACGGATCTCATGAACATTTTAAGAAGTTAAAATTCTGGTAATGAAATTTTGTGTAGTGGTGTTGTTTAGTCAACTGTCCGAAGACAGGTCTGAACCTGACAAGTGATACCAAAAAAGACAACACTTATGAGTCAACTAGGCCAGGATATAATGGAGTAGTATGGCCAGTTCCTTTTCCCCTCTATTGCACACATCGTCGACTAGCTACATATTATACTAGTCAGTCGACTAGTTCTTCTTCTGACACATATCGTCAAGTGAGATGTACTGCCTGATAATAGATATACATATCAGCCAGAACCTGAATTAGAGGAATGTATAATGTATTGCTTGGATATTACTTTACAGACGAATATTTACTACAACTTTTGCGTTCTTTTTCCTTGTACGGAGGAGGGATCTTGTACAAGTACAGCACGCCGCACCGTGAATTTAACCCGGGCTATGGTATTGATGATTATGATGATGTGTGACTCGCTGATACTGACTGCTTCCCAAATATGGAAATATCGTTATCTAATTTGCGGAGCAACATCTTGACAGTAACGCAAAAGTTGTTCACCGCTCTGGAGCAACGGTTAGTACGTCTGAGAGAGACAATAAATGAGATGTAAAAATACAGAACTTTGCACCTACGCACAAAATCATTTCATGCAAATAAATTTGTTAACATAAGCCTGTCGTATGTAAGCACACTTAAATGTCGTCGCCCTGAGCCTGGATCGAACTCGCAGCAACCTCGGGCACAGAAGACTAGCACTCTACCTATTGCCTCACCCACGCCGATTTTATTAGTTTTGATTCAGTGGTACTTAATATAAACAAAATACGAACTACAGTGTAGGAAACATCACTGTCAGCAGTGAGGAAGCAAACGACATCTCTAAAACAACTTTGGATGTTCTCTGAAATAAGGTTTTCAGAGTTTCTCTGCAAATAGTGCACAGAATTCATCCGCCTGTTTATACAATTGCCTTTCATATTAATATATGAAGTGAGAACATTCTTCTTTAATAGCCTGTGTGTGTGTTTGTGTCAATAAAGGGGAAAGGGAAAAGCAGTCATTTTTAAATCAAATTGGAGAGAGAACTATAATGTATGTATTGAGTTTAGAGATTTCGAACATTAGAAGAATCACTACTACTATAATAATATAATGCAAATTATTATTTTTCGTTTTGTAACTCCATTAGTAGAATTCTTCGATTATTTCAAATTCCTAGCTCTGTTTTACATCGATTATATTACGACTACAAATTAGACAAACCAAGACAACAAAAATATATATATATATATATATATATATATATATATACTACTGCTGTTGATCGATGAACATATTTAATCGATTAACTATTTGAATTTAATCGATTAATCGATAGATTAATCGAGTTTTGATCGAGTTGAAAAAATGTTTTAATATGCTGTAATACATAATTATTGTTAAATTTAACTTGTGTTCTGTAATAAGCATATATCTGTATATATTGTATCATTATATTACAAAACAATTATATTAATTATTACTAACATATTTATTATGAGGTTTATAATTCATTGTGTCAATTTCTCCGGGAATTTTTGAGACAAACATAAATAACAAAACGTATGAAGGCTCACCTAGTTAATACTGCTTCATCTATGATTTTAAACATGTGAGTGCATTCACGTGCTCCGAATTAAGTGCCGTTCAACGTTCAGTAACAATGTTTTCTGCATCAATAAACACGAAAAACTTTTTTTCTGTCAAGCACTTCTCCACGATCGTTCAATTTAAATCCAAACGTTTCACCGAGCTTACCTCTCAAATTCTCATAATACATAATGGAGTTTACATTTTTCACAAACCACAGAAAACTGATTTTTTCTTCATCAAACTAAACACACAACCTTCATATACAAACTCAATACAGAAACTGCAACTCCTGCAAAAGTACAGCGGTCGAAACAGAAGACTGGCCCCTATTGTAATCAAATTACCAAATTTTAGAAAGAGAGGATAATTACGCTCTCACTTGCACAGTGCATATATGGCTATTTTATAAGGGATGAGCGGGACGAATCCCAGAAAAGTATGTATTTCATATACAACAAGGTGAAAGTTTTCTTGGAAAACCACAAATTTAATAAGGGTTTCGCATTGTGTTTCAACTTTCAATACAGGTAGACTAGGTCACTGTCATAACTCCATCTCTTTCTCAAGTGATTTTGCAAAGATTTTCTCTACGCTAACTGGTTTACAGTTAGAAAATAACAGTATTATTGTGCTTTTAAGTAAGCAAATTCCAAGAGAGAAATATTGTCGAAATTTTAGTATGAGTTTGTATTAACAAAATAATAATTAATATCAACTACAACCGATTAATTTTAATCGACTCGATTATTCGATAAACTATTTTTGATCGATTAATCTTACAACAGAAATTGATATCAATTAAATCCCACAACACTAGTATATACAGTAATTTTATTGAAGTCTTGAATATATCAGGTGTATTAACTTAATTAAGTGCTCCTTAAAAATCATTATTCTAACGTATGCTTATTATGCTTAAGGGAATTCATACTTAAACGCTTGAAAATGTCGTTATAAATTCCTAGTATATAAAATGCAGATGAACAATTATTTGCAACCATAATTTCATGTAATTTTTAAATCGTTGTAATAAATCAGTTAGGAATATTTCAAAGGGTGTTACGCAAGTTTTAAGTAAAAAGATTTTTCTTCACCCACCATTATTTAATATGTTAAAATGCATTTTAAATCTTGAATAGGCTATTTCAATATGAGTGCACTCATCTCAAAAATAAATAATTTGAGATTTTACTGCTATTTCCTAATACAGTAAGACAATCTTTAAAATAGACTGTTGTATTACAATTTATGTGATTAATTACGTTGAAAATACTGTTTTCTATTTGACTCTCAAAAATAATCATCTAATTAAAATTCACAATTTCTGTAAAATTACTTCACATTTTACAGCAATATCATTGTAACAGCCTGCTTTTACTTTATTTAAATTTCGAAGATCTACACAAAATTTCAGAGTATTTTTTTTCAGACAGCATGTAATATGGAATAAAGAAAAACGATAACCTGCAACACCCAATTTGGTGTCTATTATATTTGTAAATGACCGTTTTATAATGCTGTGAAAATTAAACCAATTTGTGGGTGCCACCTATTACACATTTGCAGTTTAAGTGTTAGAATAAATAAATTTTATGATGATACTTCCACGCATTCAGGTACAATTCTCCTTAAATTAATTAATAATACAATTACATTAAATAGACAGTTAACTAAACAACAACACATTCAGTGTACAACCTAGAAAGTGTGAAGGACTTACCTCCTGAACCGTGACTTCGCACGCGGCAACCACTATTATTATTTGGGTAACATTTAACAATGGGATATACAGCGAGTAAAAGATATTTTCTGTCTTGGAATAACTCCAATTATTGGAAACTGTTAATAAAACAACTATAGCAGCGTATAAGTTCACTGTCAAATCTATGAAGCACATACCGAAATAAAGGAGATTTTGTAAAGAGTATGAAGTATTCAGAAGTTCAACTGAATCACATAGATAGGCGTGTAGATGAATAAATATCTTTAATTTTTGCAAAACTGAAAGCCTGTGAGAACATTTTCTTTCGAATGTTTCACAAGATACGTCTGATACGTCTAGAGAACATGTATTTTTTAAAATGTTTGGCTTAGTATCGTGCAAAGATCTGCTTTTAAATAAAGGACTCTCTTTTTCACAACATGAATTTTCACAACCATCAATAGTAGACATTTTAGTTCTCACAGATTCTTCAACTGAAGATCCGAACAATGAAGAATGTCTTGAAGAACTTCGAGTGACACCATTTGTTTTTATATACCGTAATTGTGAGTTTATAATCTTGTATCTCTGCCAGTGAATGACCAAGAAATCTACGAATAGAAGTTGCATCCAACAAGACAGGAAAACTGGCAATAAGTAAGTCATGACGCTAATAATATCGATGTAGTCTGCATGATTTGTCATCCATGAAATATGTAAAGTCGTGAAAGGTACAAGAAGAAGTAGAAAATTAGTGGTAAAAAATTGTATTTTAAATAGTAAAATGGGCAATTTGTAGGATAATTCAACACCCAGGGACAATAGTTTCTTGTCCACATAATATATATTTTTGATAACGCGTATTATTTTCCTGCGGTTGAAACAGGCCATGAAAATCAGTGAGAACATTTCAATTGTTTCTTCAAATTTCTGAGCTCGGAAAATTATTATTGTTAAATTTGGTATGTTCATATACTTTTCTAAAGTATAAGAATATATAGATGTTAGATAGCACGTTGTTTGGATTGAAATCACCAGCAATAGGGGAAGTATTGAAGAAATTGTAAATTCATACGAAATATTACTGGAATTTCTTGCGAAAGAAATAGGAGATAAACCTAGAACTCTAGTGAAGCAAAGGAGATGATACACTGCACAAAATATATCCTTGTCTGAACTCATGTTCATAAACTTCTACAATTTTAATTTTGAGACAAAAAATAGTGTTACAAATACAACGAAAAAATTCTATGTTGGAGCAACTTCCATTCTCTAGAATAGTATGCCTATCGTACGGGTACTGAGAGAGTTTAAATATTCATTCTCCTATATTATTAATGGACAATTAACATAATTGTTTATTTCAACTTAAAATAAGTTCGCTTTGTTTTTGTTGAGTCTCTCTGGTGTGAATTGAAGTGATAATGAGTAAATTAAAATGTAATACAGCAAAAAATATAAGATTAGATACGAAGAATCAATTTTCCATCAAATTACTAGGACTTTACAAAGAGCAGATCGATCGAAGAAGACTGAACGTGAATATATGAGTACATAAGAATTATTTTCTCTATGTAAAAAGGAAAACGAGAGCCAAGGAAAGCAAAGGAACATGTTCGGCTTCGCTGAGGTTTCGAGATGTCGGTTCATCAATATATGTTTGCGTTCATTCTACGTCGCTCAGAACATACATCCAAGTCTTCTCTGACCCAAAACGAATTATCTTGTGTTAATACGTCTTAAGAACCGGGCTAGAAATTATGAATCGCCCATTGCTAACATTGCAATATGAATAGCCTAATAATAATAATAATAATAATAATAATAATAATAATAATAATAATAATAATAATACCGGTATATAATATTCTTATTGAATTTGGTATAACCAAGAAACTAGTTCGCTTAATTAAAATATGTCTTAGTGAAACTTACAGCAGAGTCCGCATAGGCCAGTTTCTATCTGATGCTTTTCCAATTCACTGCGGGCTAAAGCAGGGAGACGCATTGTCACCTCTACTTTTTAACTTCGCTCTAGAATATGCCATAAGGAAAGTTCAGGATAACAGACAGGGTTTGGAATTAAACGGGTTAAATCAGCTTCTTGTCTATGCGGATGACGTGAATATGCTAGCAGAAAATCCACAAACGATTAGGGAAAACGCGGAAATTCTACTTGAGGCAAGTAAAGAGAGAGGGTTAGAAGTAAATCCCGGAAAGACAAAGTATATGATTATGTCTAGTGACCAGAATATTGTACGAAATGGAACTATAAAAATTGGAGATTTATCCTTCGAAGAAGTGGAAAAATTCAAATATCTTGGAGCAACAGTAACAAATATAAATGACACTCGGGAGGAAATTAAACGCAGAATCAATGTGGGAAATGCGTGTTATTATTCGGTTGAGAAGCTTTTGTCATCTACTCTGCTGTCAAAAAATGTGAAAGTTAGAATTTATAAAACAGTTATATTACCTGTTGTTCTGTATGATTGTGAAACTTGGACTCTCACTTTGAGAGAGAAACAGAGATTAAGGGTGTTTGAGAATAAGGTTCTTAGGAAAATATTTGGGGCTAAGCGGGATGAAGTTACAGGAGAATGGAGAAAGTTATACAACGCAGAGCTGCACGCATCGTATTCTTCACCTGACATAATTAGGAACATTAAATCCAGACGTTTGAGAAGGGCAGGGCATGTAGCACATATGGGCGAATCCAGAAATGCATATAGAGCTTTAGTTGGGAGGCCGGAGGGAAAAAGACCTTTTGAGAGGCCGAGACGTAGATGGGAAGATAATATTAAAATGATTTGAGGGAGGTGGGATATGATGGTAGAGACTGGATTAATCTTGCTCAGGATAGGGACCAATGGCGGGCTTATGTGAAGGCGGCAATGAACCCCCGGGTTCCTTAAAAGACAGTAAGTAAGTAGATAGATAGGTAGGTAGGTAGATAGATAGATAGATAGATAGATAGATAGATAGATAGATAGATAGATAGATAGATAGATAGATAGATAGATAGATAGATAGATAGATAGATAGATAGATAGATAGATAGATAGATAGATAGATAGATAGATAGATAGATAGGTAGGTAGGTAGGTAGGTAGGTAGGTAGGTAGGTAGGTAGGTAGGTAGGTAGGTAGGTAGGTAGGTAGGTAGGTAGGCAGGCAGGTAGGCAGGCAGGCAGGCAGGCAGGCAGGCAGGCAGGCAGGCAGGCAGGCAGGCAGGCAGGCAGGCAGACAGACAGATAAGTGCATTTATTGATGCATGATAAATTATACAAACTCATGTACACAAGATCCTTCGCACGAGCCCGTACGGCCATTCGTGCTGTAACTATGCACAGTTTGAATCTTCAAAGAAAACAAAAATAATACTACTAATAATAAAATAGTAAAACAACAGTTATTATTATTATTACTACCGTTACCATTAATTATCACAATTACAACTAATCTAACTTCAAACCAAATTTCACAAAAATAATAAAAATAAAATAAATGTAAGATATGAAAAGAGAGAGAGAGAGAAAAAAAAAACACAATGAAACATATATATATATATATATATATATATATATATATATATATATATATATATATATACAATTCAATTCCTTATCGAGACTGCACAAAATTACCCAACTAATAAATATAAAGGTAATACATAAAAAAAAAACATACACACGCGATAAAATACAAATAGAGAAAAAAGACACAATAAATACAAAAATAACATTATTCACTAATTACTTCATCATTCCAACACTAATTAATAACTCTTTCCCTTATTTTCTCGGCTCCCTCCCCCTCGGCCAGTTCCACCCTCAACTGTCGAACTTTTGCCATAAATTTTCCCACACTGTCACAAAATTTAAAGTTATTTAACATATTGTATGTTGCCAAGTGCCCCCTGAAGTACGTAAGTATACCGCCACGGTGTTCTAGTGGCTAGAACGCTGGACTTATAATCCTGTGGACCCGGATTCAATCCCCGGTTTATTACCGATTTATAACTTATGTCGGGCATACCCCTTGGTCCAAGTAACACAGCGGTTTTCTCCGGGAGCTCCAGTTTCTCTGTAGCATCCTAACAAATCTACATCATCATCTCATCTCATAGCGTAGACCAGCCTCCTATTGCGCACTCTGGGCTACGACTATGTCGGTAAATTGGTCTACACAACTGGCTTCGTATAGTTGAATTACGAAAAGTTAAGTATCCGCTATAATAATAATAGTAGTAGTAATAATAATAATAATAATAATAATAATAACAACAACAATAATAATAATAATAATATTAATAATAATAATAATAATAAAATTATTTTTTAAGAAAATGATTCACGATCATTTATATTTGACTTTGAAACCATTGCCCGGCAAACCGATAGCCGATAACCTACGACAATTTCAAATGGTTCTATTTCAATATCTCATTTTAAGTCCTATAACAAATGGTTTCCGCCGTATCGTTGTCTACTTTTCATAAATTATCACTAGACTTAGCAGTTAAAGCACATTATCTGTTAAGTTATGTGTACACAGGACGGAAGTGATTACAAAGGAACTGGTGAGGTATTCCTCTGCCCTCATACACATACTAGTTAGACAAATGGAGCTGTTGTAATACGTAATACAGGCCCAGCAAGGAAAAATAAATACACCTCCGCTTAATGGAAAAACGTAAACATTATGTTGGATAGAATATAATGTATTATCGTTTATCAGGTGTACTGATACTAAACAGTTATTTAGAACAAAACTATTTACAAATATGTTCGCGTAGGTTTCCGCGGCTCGTGTACATGGCCTGTAGATAAGCTTCGGGGCTTCTTTCTTTATCCAACTGCTCTGAAGATGACCACAACACAGCGGTCGAAACGTCAGCCACCAACACATACTATGTTAGACAAATGGAGCTGTTGTAATACGTAATACAGGCCCAGCAAGTAAAAATAAATACACCTCCGTTTAATGGAAAAACGTAAACATTATGTTGGATAGAATACAATATATCATCGTTTATCAGGTGTAGGCCTACTGATGCTAAACAGTTATTTAGAATAAAACTATTTAAAAAGATGTTCGCGTAGGCTTCCGCGGCTGGTGTACATGGTCTGTAGATAAGCTTCGGGGCTTCTTTCTTTATCCAACTGCTCTGAAGATGACCACAACACAGCGGTCGAAACGTCAACCACCAACACCAAGACAACGCGGTAGAAACCCCGAAGCTTATCTACAGACTATTTGCAGAAAGTTATAATAATAATAATAATAATAATAATAATAATAATAATAATAGGTATGATGGTGAATATTTATTTACGTAGGACTTCTTCACAGATTAAATTCTTTTAAATTGTTCTTTTAGAGTCCCGTTCTGTTATGTACATTGCATTTATTGAAACAATTTATATTTGTATCAAGTAAGACCGTCAACTGGCCTGCATACTAGTTCGGAGCGCCGACACGCTGGCTGAGAGTAGTGTGCAGTGTGTCGAGCCAACCCATCACAGAAGCCAACTTTCTGACATAATTTACAATGTCTTCTTCGATTGTGTTCTACACGAGCATTGGCATCTAATATTGCCCAGTTAGTGAGGGAAAAACGAATTAAAAATCCAGGAAAACCAATGCTAATGATCAGCGAAAATAATTTTTATCATTTGTTATTTGCATTGTAATAAAATAATCTAGGCCTACTTCAGTCTTGTAACAGAAACGACAATATGTTTCATACGTTATACATAATATAATAACAAATAATTGGTTTTGTGATATATAGTGTCAGATAAAAATGGATAATTTATTTTATTTTATTGACGACACTTGAACAAAGTAGTAGGAATGGCATGATTTAAATATTACTAATGGATTCGATTTGTTTAATATTTTGTAACAGTGAAAATGCATTATAGTTCTGTAAGTTCTCAATTATTTTAATATGGAAAAAAATATATTTACTTTCAAAACCGTTACAATACATAACTGGAAAAATACAACTTGTTTCTTGTCTTAAACTGAAAAGTGATTTACTTATTACACAGTTCCTCTTACAATAAATCAAGTACATGCTTCTTCCGTCTTTATTTTGATTATAATTATTAGAGACTGATTAAAAGGGTTGAACAAGTGAACAGACGCCACTGCCATCACCTGATTCCTTTCCCCCAACTCCTGTTGCATAGTTGATATCTAAAGCCTTGGTTTTTCTGAATCGACGCATGCGAGTTGCGATGTGCGAGGCCCGCCTGGCACAAATCCGGACAACACGAAAGATAGTGAGTGGTTTCTACAACTGCGAGATGCGAGGCCTGCGTACCTCACACTTATAGAAACCACTCACTATCTCTCGTACTTATATTCCGGATTTGTGCGAGATAGGCCTCGCAACTCGCATGCGTCGGTTCACAAAAACCTAGGCTTCAGGGATAGAACTGAGCAAACTGTGCCTGCACCATAGTGCACTGAGATGACGACTTCTGAAGTAAATAATCTGTACAAAATATGGAAAATTAAAGTCACTTACCTCCTGAGCTGTACATTCACATGCGGTTACCAATATTGTCATCTGCGTTATGATTATCAGAAACCAGTATGTTGCGTTAGAGAAATGGAGCAATTGGAAATAGTTCCAATTAGAAACTGCCAGCATCAAATATATAATAGTGTACAAATTCACTGTAAGTTTGACGAGAGAAACCGCTGTGCTGACTAGATTTTGAAATGAGAAACAATTATTGAGACTTTCCGCTGAGTCACACAAGTAATCATAGAGACAGATAAGTGATTTCAATCTCTGTAATTCTGTAAACTCCAGTACTCTGTTACGGAGAATCTCAGATGATACTTCTCGAGTTTGGAACGACCTCGAATGTTTTAGAGAACCACCTTCCACATGGCAAGAAAAGCTGTTTCGAATGGAAGAAGAAACCTTGACACTAAATGATCTATGCGGTATATTTGTATGCTGTCGTATGGATGAAAGGGATACCTTTATCGAATGTGTGAACGATGCAGAAAATCTCGAACAGCATCGGGTGGTGTTACTTAATTTTAAAGCACATAGTTGGGAATTTAGGGTATTATATCGTTGTCGATATACGGTTAGGAAGTAGACAAATTGTAGTCTTGTCCAACACGATAAAATTTCTGGAAAGATAAAAGTTATAGATCCCATATATGTTATATAATTTTCACCGGTTATAGTCCAAACAATGCAATGTGATAAAACAGATAGTAATATCAGGAGATTAGCTGAAAATAATTCTGTATGGAACTGACAGATTGGTAATTTAAATGATGGTTGAACACCAAGAGACAATAGTTGTCGATCTACGTGATGGATACTCTCAACAGCCGAAATTATTTTTCGGTGATTGAAGCAAGCCATAAAAATCAGTGACGCGGTTTCAAAGCCAACTGCGTAAATTTCGATTTTATGGATTAATATGGCAATTGGTAAGATTGTGTAGTGAATAACGTAGAAACCAGAGAAGTAAAATATCAGCAAGCATGTAAAATATATCACGATTAATAGGAATGAATATGCTAGACCCATTAATGAAAGTTCCTACTGACAGTTTCTTGATTTGATTTTGAGTGAAATTGGAGATAACCCTAGAAGTTTCGTAAACAAGAAAAGAGGAAACATTGCCAAATAAATATCTTTGTTTGTACTCATATTAAAGGCTCTCCGACAAAGAAATTAACGGCAAACTATTCAGAACTTTACCACAAGACACGTGCCCTTGTACTAAAATTTGTAGAAACCAATTTTATAACGTAATACTAGATTATAGTTTATTAATTTATCGAGTTATAATTATATTAGTTGTTTATTTGTTAAGTAATAATGCATTTTGTTATTATCCTTTCTATAGTAATGAAATTAACGGAGAAACTAATGGATTGATTCATGAGCTAATATTTACATGCTATTAAATTCCCATCACTATAATTACAGCTGTATTAAACTGGAACTATAGTCCTCCTCTATGTACAGTAGTTACAACCCTAGGGCCATATTCATAGACATTCTTAGCGCGGGCTTCCGGTGGATGATCAGCGAACTAACGTTTTTCGTATTCATAAACCAGTGTTAGCGATATGATATGATATAATATGAATCCTGTACAAGTAATCACTCGATAGCCGGGACTAGTTTAGCACGCTCGTATCGCGGGATAGCGAAATGTCTACGCATAGCACCCCGAGATACTCGAAAGGTTCTTTGCTTCAAAACCCGCTCAAAGACCATTACATGTTTAGTTCGTTAAAATTCTTCACATTATAAATAACGAATGGAAATTACTTTTCTTAAATTTATGGTGAACAGTGGAATAATGTATATTATTTAGAATAAAATACTCTCAGGGATAAATTACTGCTGTGTACATGTACGAGCAAAAATTAAATTATATTGATGTTAACCCGTATACAGTTATCCTTGAATCTCCAGTATAAGTAAAAGTGAAAGTTTTTTTGTCGTGGAAAAGAATGTTTTACAGTAGTGACCTGATATCTGGCGATAAATGTCTTAATCGATTGTATATACCGTATTTAAATTTTTAAACAGTTTCAGATAAATATATCAGTTTTGAAGTAAGTGAATATTGCTCGTAGGGAAGTAGACCTACATATAAGTACTCGTATTTCTTCTTTAAGGATTGTCCGGCAGGGAAATTCTTGGTACGTACCCTAAAATAAAATTTGACTTCTAATTATAACTTACCCTTCTCAAGAGAAAATATCACTTTAATTTTAATTAATTGTACTTGAAATAGCTCTGAAGTAGATAATTTTTACCATAAAAATATTATAAATTTAGTTTGTAAAGTATTGACGCACGTTTTTATTGTATGTAATAAAGTGCTTATAATTTTCAAAACATTGGTTTTAGTTCAAAAAACCACATTTAGGAAATTTGAACATTTTTACATATTTCATAGGTACAGTAGTATGTATATATGTAGACCTGTGTTCAGTATTATAGAAACTACTCCTCCTTATCCAGACGTTAACATATTGTACAGATATGAAAATAAATTTAGAGCTCCCTTATTGTATAAGTGCAGTCAACAAGAGCTCCTGTGTATTACCTACTTGTGGACAGTCGCGCGAAATTGTTGCTATATACAGGTGGATTCCTACCAATACTTCCTCCAAATTTTGATTTCATATATGTATACATTTTCTGTACTACATAAAACATTTGTAATAATTAAGAGGCGGATGTTGATGACCTAAAAATCTACATAAAATGATCATTAAATGCCCTTAAACTAATTGAAAAATGACACAAAATTGAAATAAAATGACATTTAAATATTATTCACCATATTCGCACCACAACTCCTAAAAAATTAGTCACCTTGTTTCAATGACTGCCTGCAAATCTCTGAGAGAGGAGGCATTTTCCTGGAATTTAGCTAAGATAAAGGAAAAGAACATACAACAAAATTAAGGTTTTAATGGAAAACTGTAGATTTTAATAAGGATTTACAATGTGTTTCAATCAGGGGTGGCCCATGGTATTGCCTTCATTCTCCGTCTCCTCTTTTCGCGCTTCACTTTTGCTACCAGATCTTCCAGATGAGGGGCTGTGAAAGACAAAACAAATTGTGGGCGCAGCGTGCATTCTTGCAATCTTTGTGTTAAAATGCTATCTACTACAGTAGACATCCCTTCCGAACTATATTGAGGATACAACGTGCTGTCCAGGACATGGTGAAAGTTTCCTCCCTTCCAAACATAAATTCTAAAGACTCCCTCGTACCGACAAAAACAGTAGCGGGCACAGTCCTCACTTAAACTAAGCTACTGTTAAAAATTTTATATCACTTCCGTTATGTGAAGTGAAGCCTTCAGTGGAATAAGCGATGGACTTAGAGTCTGTTTTTTTATTGGGTTATTTTACGACGCTGTATCAACATCTAGGTTATTTAGCGTCTGAATGAAATGAAGGTGATAATGCCGGTGAAATGAGTCCGGGGTCCAGCACCGCAAGTTGCCCAGCATTTGCTCGTATTGGGTTGAGGGAAAACCCCGGAAAAACTCAACCAGGTAACTTGCCCTGACCGAGATTCGAACCTGGGCCACCTGGTTTCGCGGCCAGACGCGCTGACCGTTACTCCACAGATGTGCTAGAGTCTGTTACAAACTGTAAAACTCAAACTGTTATTCATTTATTCAGTAGGTAATTACTACTAATCTATTTGGTTAGAAAATGATTTAACAGATCTATCGGTAAAGAAGAAAGTAAAATGCATTCTAAAGTATTAAACATGGCCAAAAAAATGCCGAAAATGTATAAAAATGACCTATTAGTTCAAAAACGTCAAGAAATGCAAAAAGTGCAATATAAGAAATTACTTTCTTACGTTGATATTAACATAGAAAGGATTTCTATTTCAATAAGAATCGTCCTAATGTGGAAAATAAAAATGTTTTTTCATCAACATCCGCCCCTAGTAATAATAATAATAATAATAATAATAATAATAATAATAATAATAATAGTAATAATAATAATAATAATAATAATAATAATAATAATAATAATACAGTATTGTGAATGTAAAGAAATAGATTACCACCACATAACACAGAACTGCACGCATTGTATTCTTCACCTGACATAATTAGGAACATTAAATCCAGACGTTTGAGATGGGCAGGGCATGTAGCACGTATGGGCGAATCCAGAAATGCATATAGAGTGTTAGTTGGGAGACCGGAGGAAAAAAGACCTTTAGGGGGGCCGAGACGTAGATGGGAGGATAATATTAAAATGGATTTGAGGGAGGTGGGATATGATGATAGAGACTGGATTAATCTTGCACAGGATAGGGGCCGCTGGCGAGCGTATGTGAGGGCGGCAATGAACCTTCGGGTTCCTTAAAAGCCATTTGTAAGTAAGTAAGTAAAGAAATAGATATACCATTTTAAAACCCCTTCATTTTGTTATCATTTTAGATGTAGGTTTCAATAACATAAGCCTTTTGTTTTTCTGAGTTATTATAAGTTTAAATACATTTACTTAAATGTTTCGTTTTCTGATTCCATTACCGATTCCGTCATCAGGATTTCTCGTGTGAAACTTTTATATGTAGAAGTATTTACATAACAATTTACAGATATTTGATAATAGCCGTTCTATGGTTGTTCATGGACGGCTAAGTTCTACTGCCCGACTGCTGACCTTAGACTTCACAGTCCTCAACAAAGGTGAATGACCACCCAACCAGTACTGGGGTCACGTATGTTCAGTACTATGATCCCTCAGTCGTTACAGCTGGCTCGTGGAATTGGAGTTTGCTACTTACTCCCAAATTCATCACGATGCAGGATAGGAATCTATCCTATACAGTGGCAGAAACTACACAGAAAATTTTATTCACCATGAAGACTCGAATCAATACTAGTAGTCACCTGCGTGGCTCAGTCGGTTAAGGCGCTCGCCTGCCGGTCTGAAGTTGCGCTCGGGCGCGGGTTCGATCCCCGCTTGGGCTGATTACCTGGTTGGGTTTTTTCCGAGGTTTCCCCCAACCGTAAGGTGAATGCCAGATAATTTGTGGCGAATCCTCGGTCTCATCTCGCCAAATACCATCTCACTATCACCAATCTCATCTACGCTAAATAACCTAGTAGTTGATATAGCGTCGTTAAATAACCAACTAAAAATAAATCAATGCTAGTCCGTCACATTAGTCTAACGCATGATGCCTTAGACTATGCAATTAATTCTTATGTATACTTCACTTCGAGTACCGTTATGCTACATATTCAGAGTTAGATAATTCCTGGGAATTATTGTACAGATCTCGTATTTTATCTCTTCCTTTGCGCAACATCACATTGCAGTGGGGACGCAAGGACATGGGAGGAAAGTTGTAATGCTTTTCAATACGCTGACACTTACTTTGTAAGAAAAGCCACTTGAAATTTAACGGTCACTAACCGGAAGATATATAATCCGAGATCTGTACTATATCTAACCGAATGAAAATAATGTTTTTCCTGTGTTGCTGATTGAAATTCAATATAATTGTTCACTTGCAACTGATAACTACGAGTGCTAGTACCCGGAATTTTATAATTAAATTAATGAAAACGAATTGATGTTTGCTCAATATCAACAGTTACATGTTCAACATTTCATAAAAATAATTATTCGCATACGAGAACGGAGTTGTACTACTTCTCATTTGAAAGAGATCTGTTCTCTTTTATGCATATGAACGTAGATTAGTTACAAACATTTGATGATGGAGTGTTTGATGCAAATTAAAACCCATTTCAATGCAATAAAGTAGAAAGGTTCGAGAACTTCTGAATATAGGCGACACAATGAAGTGTGTCCACAGGTTGATTCGTAATAATCTGCCCAGCATTGAAACTTTAAATCGCAATAAAATAATTCCGTGTTACAAGGAACAACAACTGCAACATTGACCTATCTCTTTCTACTTATAATCACATAGAAAGAAGACCACCGCTGTGGAGTAACGGTTAGCATATTTGACCGTGAAACGAGAGGATCCGGATTCAAATCCTAGTTGAAGTTTTTTGCGGAGATTTCTCTCAACACTTTAAGAGCAAATGCCGGGTAACTTTCGGCGCTAGATCCTACACTCATTTCGCTGGCATTATCACCTTCATCTCACTCAGACGCTAAATAATATTAAATGTTGATAAACATATTATAAAATAACCCATTTAAAAGCAAAAAAAGAACGAAGTAAAAACTTATAACATCAATTTGCTGTGTTAAATAGAACACACGACCTTACATTATTTTTAATTTGTCTTAAATTAAATGAACAGTCTTTATATAATTAATATAGTTTATG
The DNA here is from genome assembly GCF_040183065.1 of Periplaneta americana. NCBI lineage: Eukaryota > Metazoa > Arthropoda > Insecta > Blattodea > Blattidae > Periplaneta > Periplaneta americana. The sequence goes on along the minus strand of NC_091129.1, from coordinate 82,354,905 downwards.
ACTATGTTATAAAGAAGTGTATGTAGTATTTATGGACTTGGAAAAGTCTTTTGACAGAGTGGATTGGAATAAACTGATGCGGATCCTAAAGAAAATTGTTGTGGATTGGAAAGAGGGAAGACTGTACAGTAATCTTTATATGAAACAACGAATCAGTCAGGATAGGAAAAGAAATGTCAGAAGAAGTGAAATTGGGAAAGAAGTACGTCAAGGCTGTCCTTTATCACCTAATCTTTTCAAAATATACTTGGAGGATTTAGTAAAGAATTGTTTTCAGAACATGGGAGGAGTGATAGTAGGAGGAAGAAGAATAAAATGCATAAGATTTGCTGATGATATGGCGTTGTTAGCAGAAGAGGAGACGATAATAAGGGATATGCTACTGGAACTAAATGACAGCTATGAGCAGTATTAGATGAAGATAAATGGAAACAAGACAAAGACCATGGTCATAGGAAGAAAAATAAAGAAGGTAAATTTGCGAATTCTAAATGAGGCAATAGAGCAAGTGGACCGCTTAGACGTTTATATGGTTATTTGAATGGATGGGCAGATGTTTACATGGTTGTTTGAAAGGATGGACAGCTATTTAAAATGTTGCCTGAATGGATGAAAAGGTATTTAGGTTGTCAATTGAATGAATGAACAGGTGTTGAGGTAGGATTTTACAGGTATTAGCTGGTTGGTTAGGTGAATGGGTGAACAAATTTTCACACGGCAGGTTATGTAATATGTGAACAATTGCTTATGTTTAGGCAGTAATCCAATGCATCAACTATTTATCATTCAAAACACAGCATCGATAGTTGTGTTATGACCTTTAAGTTTAAGTGGTTTTAAATAAACCTAAAATTAAATGTATACTTTGAAATAGTATGAATTAGGAGTAAAAAATGAGACAAACCATAAGCGCTTACGCAAATTGTAAGGCGTATTGGTCTGTCTTCAAATTCTAATTGATCTAGAAATTGTCAAGAAAATTTGTCTGGAGCCCTCTATCAGAGACATGTAGTTCTTCAGCCTATGACAGATCTATGACATGGACCTCCCAGCTTTAATTCCTCCCCGGAGAAAGTGGTGCTTACGATTCTATCGCTCTTCAAAACCGAACGTCCTTGAACGGCTCTGAACCTCGAACCTTGAATCCAGCGGATAACAATTCCACCGCAAAATCCAATGAGCACGTTGGCAATAACACTAGTTTCTCTAGATATAAAGCTTTGCAGAATGAAATGAAACATGGGCTAGGTAATCGTTATCACAAAGATTTGTTAACCGATGAAATGTCAAATTAGCGACGAATCCGCGAATATACGCAGCCCGTCATGCTGTAGATTAGTACCGGTTGCTGTCGTGTCAGGCGCTGCACTGTTCCTTAATCACATTGTGCGGTACTGGAGCAGATAGCGCAGTGCCTGATATGACAGCAACTGCTCGTACTATTCTGCACAATGGGTAGCCTATATTAAGATGTTATCGCTGAGTAACTATTGGGATATATACTGTATAGACAATTGGCTTTCTATTGAAAACGTCAACCGCAACTGTGTGGAATTTAGACACAGTCTTTCAAAGAGACGCGAATAACTCCATAAAATCATAGTTTTTGAAGTGGTATTTAGGAATATAATCGCGTTATCACTATTTAAAATATACATCTGGAATAGACCGTTGGGAAGACCTAGGCTTAGATATTTGGACAATCTGAGGGAGGACTTAATAGTTTTAGAAATTCATGACTGGCAAATTGTTTGCCAGAACTGGGTGCAGTGATATTATATTGTAAATTCAACAGTAAAAACTTTCAAACGTAATAATAATAATAATAATAATAATAATAATAATAATATCAGAATTACAACAATAAAATAATAATGGTATAATCATCATCATCCTCTGGATTTACCTGGAATAAATACCTCAAAGTAAAATTTGTCTCGATAATAAAATATTAGAAAGATGTAATAGTTTCCCATATTTAGGTTACAATCTTTCGATTTTTGAAGAATTAGACATATCACAGAAAATTAATAAATACACAAGAGCTATGGGCATTATAAACAGTGTAATGAAACCATCCTTGGTTCAGAAATACACCCGCATACGTCTCTAAAACACATTGGCACGACCGATGCTCAGCTATGGCAGCGAAGCATGGACACTGAGGAATGCAGATAAAAGCAGAACAACGGCTTGTGAAATGCCATTCATGCGAAGAACAGCGGGCTGTACTAAATGGGAACTGAAAAGAAATTGTGAAATTTTAAGGGACCTAAGAATTCAACCAGTTTTAGATTACATTGATCAATATCAGTCTAATTGGAAACATCATTTGGAAAGAATGAGTAATAGGAAACTCCCAAAGGCAATTTATAATTATGTCGGCCTACCACATGGCCAAAAATCTGTGGGTCGTTCTGCTAAAAGATGGCATGAAAATTTTATGTGAGACCGTAACAGGCCTTGTGGCCTAACACTTGTCAGGTCAGAAGAAGAAGAAATACCGCAATGGAATATGTTGTATAGGCGCGACAACACTCGCCTGAAAAAGTGTCGGTCCATTTTCTGAGATGGGACTCTAATACTGGACTAAACTTTACATCTATTTACGTCAAAACACCTTTATCTTTTTGTCCATTCCTCATTGTACCTGATTTATGAATTCTATCCAAACGTCACTAAAGTCTGTTTTTGTACTCGGTACTTCACATTGTTATGATGAGTTTGTATTCATGTCTCTCCTTCATTCTGCAGTTCACTTTTACACGATGGCTTTGGAAATTGGAGATTTCAATCCTTCATTTCAAGACCGTAGTTTAATTTGGAAGTACCATGATGACGTCATTTTATTCTCATCTCAATTCCGTTTACTTAATATGAAGCAGTAGCCGTTGTACGAGTGTATTATACATTTGCAATAAATTATTAAACAAAACAGTGATTCATGTGAACGTATGCAATGATAATTTCGGTATCATAATCCAGTTCCCTGAGCTCACGATGTTATATCCTTGGTTATAAATTTTGAAACAACAGATTCAGAAACGAGTAATAGGCATCCAGGGTAAGGAAAGACGTTGGAACTCAAGCGACTGCCAAAGTAGCGAGGGCGTCGTTCCTGCGGAGTGTTTCGCACAACAGGATGCTGTAAACCAACACCACGCTGAAAAAGCCAACAGCAACTTGCAAAAATCAGTACCAACATGAAAAACCGAAAGAAATCTAAAAGAAACAAAATGAAATCCAACCTGAAAAAATCAAAACAAACTTGAAAATCCAAAATTACGTTTAAAATAACATATCAGAACTAAGAAAAAAATGAGAATTAACCTAACATAGAAAGTAAATATTATAGTTAATGTCATCCTTTTAGTTGTACCTGTTGTCCCCGTTCATATTTGGAAAGTATAGTAAATAATATTATAATAAATATTATTTATCTGAATCTTTCGATGTTTGAATGGAATTTCTAATCAATATTCCATCTACGTAGAATAGTGTTGCGCACAACAGGATGCTGTAAACTAACACCAAGCTGAAAAAGCGAACATAACTTGAACAAATCAGTACCAACCTGAAAAACCGAAACAAATTGAAAATCCAAAACTACGATTAAAATAAAATATCAGAACAAAGATAAAAAATCAGAATCAACATAACATAGAAAGTAGCTATTACAGTTATTGTCATCCTTTATGTAATGCCTGTTGTCCCCGTTTATGTTTGGAAAGTATAGTAACTACTTATCTGAATCTTTCCACGTGTGAATAAAATTTCTAATCTGTATTCCATGTAGCCTACATACAATAGTGTTTGCCTTCGAACTTGCTATTAAAACTTGCTGTTCTTTCACTTCGTTTAAATGGGCATTCCTTCCTTGACGTAAGATTTCACAAACCTTACGTCATATTTTACACGTTTCCTCTCACTCAGACATCCCATGTCACTAAATCCTCGTCGGCTTCATTAGAGCTTCTTCCTGAATGTTGTTACTTTTGTGCTCAGTCTGCGAAAATTTGTTCACTGCATTATTCTGCTAACATTTCTCTTATACTGTATATATTTTTTTTCGCAGATAAGACCTGCTCCTTAAAAAAACAATGTTTTAGTATTTATGTTCTGATCACATTTACACGAAGTTTATGCACTTCAAGTCCACAGCTTCGCATGTCGGAAAATGGATATGAATTATTAGCTATACATTTATCCATGCAACCACTCATCAATCCAGCCATCTATCCATCATACAAGCTGAAGAACTGTATATTCATCCAACCAGGTAAACAGCTGTACATCCATCCATCCATCATCCAAGCTCAAGAACGGTATATTCATCCAACCAGCTGAACAGCTATACATTCATCCATCCAACCACCCATCAATCCATCTATCTATCCATCCACCCATCCATCCATCCATCCATCCATCATACAAGCTAAAGAACTGTATATTCATCCAACCAGCTAAACAGCTGTACATCCATCCATTCATCCATCCATCCATCCATCCTTCCATTCATTCATCTATCCATCCATCCATCCATCCATCCATCCATCCTTCCATCCATCCATTGAAGCTGTAGTCGGGTGGTCCGGCGATAGTAAGATATTTTTTTTTCCTATATAAGTTATAGTATAGTTTCATTTTAGATATTTCTATATTTCTTTGAGATGTTTGTTTAACTTACGCGAGGGGGATCAGCGAAGCGCGTGATAGGCTCTTTATTCACTCAGTCTGACAGGCGCCTAACGCATTTAAAACCAGTAGACGCGAGGTAGGTTACTGAACTTTAGTATAGCATAAAGGGGTTTTTCCTGTCTAGGAACGCGCTGGTAGCGTTGTTTGAATCTGGCAAACAATAGTAGCGTCTGGTGAGCGCGTCACCTTAGTGAGTATTTAAAAGGACGTGAGCCGAGCGTGTAGCCCCCCATACGATTACCGGCCTGTGAGCCGAGCGTGTATTTTCCCCAGACGATTACCGGCCTGTGAGCCGAGCGTGTATTTTCTCAGAATATTACCGGCTAGTGAGCCGATCGTGTGTTTTGGTGAGAAGACTGCCGGCCAGTGGCGTGTTACTCACTTATATAGTCTTCGGCCTGTGAGCCGATCGCGGGAGTATTAATAATATCTCCGGTACTTGTTCCGATCGTGTATATCTTATCATTCTCTGTTTTCCAGCCGATCGAAGTGATAAAGTATAGTTTTCGCACTTTTTAGCTTTGTGATTTACTGAAAAAGTGACAGCAGCGATTATAAACTGGCGTTAGACGAGACGCCGAAATCACACGGAAGACAACAGCCAGTATTCTGTCGCTTTGACTCAAGCAAGGGACGTGAGCCTAATAAATACACTTAGTGGAAATTTACTCCTTGGTTTCTTTTCGTGAGAACGACGAACATCACATTATATCCTACGCCCACAAAACCACAAGGTCCCTGAGAAGAGATCTCCTCTACCGGGGGACAAGATCCTCAACCATTCACCGACGTATGACTGAGCTAGTGGACTTCTCCTCTGCCGGCGACGCGGCAGAACAAGAAGGGGGCAACCGTCGAAATTGGCGCAACCAACACGTGCCACCAGGTAAAAACCCGTCGCACCATCCATCCATCAATCTGAACAACTGTACATATATTCATCCAACCAGCTGAACAACTGTACATCCATCCACAAGCACAACTCTTTATTTATTCGTTCATTCTTTCTTTTATTCTTTCATGCATGCATCCATCCATCCATCCATCCATACATCCATCCATACATTCATCCATGAATCTCAACCACTGTACATCTATCCACCCAACCAGCTGAACAACTGTACATCCATCTACCAGCACAACTCTTTATTTATTCGTTCATTCTTTCTTTCGTTATTTCTTTTATTCTGTCATCCATCCATCCATATCTATCCATACATCCTTCCAACCATCCATCCACCCATCCATCCATCCATCCATCCATCCATCCATCAATCAATCTCAACAACTGTACATCTATCTACCCAACCAGCAGAACAACTGTACATCCATCCATCAGGACAACTCTTTAGTTATTCGTTCATTCTTTCTTTCATTATTTCTTTTATTCTTTCATCCATCCATCCATATATATCCATCCATCCATCCTTCCATCCATCTGAACAACTGTACATCTATCCACCCAACCAGCTGAAAAACTGTACAACCATCCACCAGGACAACTCTCTATTCTTTCTTGCATTCTTTCTTTCATTATTTCTTTTATTCTTTAATCCATTCATCCATATCTATCAATCAATCCATCCTTCCTTCCATCCATCCATCCATCCATCCATAAATCTGAACAAGTGTACATCTATCCACCCAACCAGCTGAACAAGTGTACATCTATCCACCCAACCAGCTGAAAAACTGTACAACCATCCACCAGGACAACTCTCTGTTCATTCGTGCATTCTTTCTTTCATTATTTCTTTTATTCTTTCATCCATTCATCCATATCTATCAATCAATCCATCCATCCATCCATCCATCAATCTGAACAAGTGTACATCCATCCACCCAACCAGCTGAACAACTGCACAACCATCCACCAGGACAGCTCTCTATTCATTCGTGCATTCTTTCTTTCATTCATTCTTTTATTCTTTCATCCATCCAACCATCCAGCAAAGTGTCCAGTGGTGAAACTAATTAAATTTTGCATGCAAACAAATCTGTGAATTAAAGGATTCTACAGTCAACGTGAAGATATTAATGTGTTAGCGAAACAGAGAGGACTGGAGTTTTATGTCCCTAGACTAGAGGTATATTTCCACTTCACTCAACATTCGTCTTTATCTCGAATTGTATTTTATAAGCTAACTTAACAGAGATGTCAATAGTTCATTAATGACATCCCTAACTAAAGGGATGTAGTTGTATGATGTTAGTAACGGATGCGTTTAAAATCTCCCCACGATTTACTTAGTTATGGCAGTGTATAAACGTATCCCAGGACTTGAGATAATGCGAAGTTTGTAGGGGAATGATATTACCTGCAGAACAGATTTCCTCTGTCTCTTGAGTGGTACTTAGCGTGTGTAAGTGTTAATGGCTGCATTTTATGGTCCACAACTGCATTTCTACAACAGATGGTAAAACGTACGCTTTAATTCACATTGTGGGTGAAATGGAATTTTATGCATAGGTTTCTCATGTTTATATGGGTCAAAGAAAAGTATGAATGTAGAAGGACATGCAAGAAAACTTTCAACATTATCATAATAATATTTATCTTCACATGTAGTTTCATCTTCTTCACTTCATGGTTTGGACATTGAAGTCTGTTCCGTTCTTATAATGTATTCGTTTAACATTATGCCTTTCTGGGATGTAAATAATTTCTTTCGCCTTTATTTTGATAGTTCTGAATCAGTATTAGCGTACTTTTACTGTTCATTCGAAGAGAGGTGTTGTTTTCCATTTTCTTATATTCATTATTATACCTATACATAAAAATATTCAAGCCCTTGTGGGAAAGTTCATTTCGTATTCACTCTTTTACCCTGTGAATAAATCTGATCTCTGCCGCTTATAATTTACGTACTTCCGTCTCGTTCTTCAAGTGTATTACCAATAGGGTAAAGGTTGGTAATAACCTGATATGTATGTATTTATTTACACAGCAAGTGGGCAAACACGCAGTGGCAGTGATAACTTAATTACACATAATAAAAATAATACACAATACAATTAAATACACAATACAAGTAATACGCAATAATTACATTAATAATAATACATAAAATAACCTACTGTAATTAATAAGTGAATCTAATTTACTATTACAATTCACACACACATACACACACACACACACACACACACATATATATATATATATATATATATATATATAGGCCCGACATAACTTTCACATTGATACTGATAATCTTTCACTTCACTCTCATTTTACTCACTGCACTGGCACTATGACACATTTCACTGACACTATAGAACATACTCTAAATTATCACTCTTCGAAACTATTCACTGCCATTGTAAACCATAACGTCACTGACTCATCACGCTTCACTGATACAACAGATCAAATAAGAGAAAAAATTACACTCTTATTCATAGTTAACTTATAAACAGAACTACATTAAACTGAACATTTGTAGTCTGAGATCCTATTACAAGCTATTTTATAATAAGTTACAATTCAAACCAAGGGAATAACTCGTCAGGCTAAGTAAATACTAGTCACCTTAAGTAATGTAACGTCTCTTTTATTAATTTACACTTGATACACAACTTTTTAATTTATTTTTAAATCTCTTTAAGGAAGGAAAGCCCTCAAAGACCGCTGCAGGTAGGTCATTCCAATTATTTATAGTTCGATTTGAAAATGAGAATTTACCTACATCCGTTTTCTGTTTCCTGCATTTGATTTTAAACTCCTGATCGTTCCTACCATAGTACGTTGGCTTCTCTAACCGAGCCGTTATGTCTACACATGCTTTTAGACCTAGGTGTGCTCTGTACAATGATGTTAGTCTAGTTCATGAGTAATATCTTGATAGTTTGAGGCTGTATCACGATTTTACTGAACGACAGAAGGATCGGTTTTGTGCGTCAGCATGATGAGGGGTTGATCCTCAACACTTCGCTGCACAAAAACGATCCTTCACCATCTCAGCATAATCGTGATACATTCTCAAACAAACTTTCATTTTATTTCTCATATCATGGTATTAACAACCTTTGCGTTACTTTCTGTAAGGTCGCACTGAATCTGTAATTGCTTTATTTTGGTGTTTTTGTTTTGTGTTCTATTTATCGTTGGAGATATTAATTGAAATTCAATTAGGGTACTTCATTTCGATTTCTTTATCTATATTGAAGTTAACATTTCATCCTAAGTAATCAAAACACAACACTTTTTCTGTGAGTTAATTTTTAATTGTTATTTATATGTGACTAACGATTCTCCATTGTTTACAAGTATTTAATTCATTCTTTACAACGATTTTGTAAGCTCATGACTTCTCAAATATTATGACATGTGTGAAGCTGTTTGCAATTTTTTACCGTCAGCAATATTTGACCTGTCCAGAATTTACGAATGCCCTGATATATGTAATATACAAAACAATTAAAAGCATAACATGTTTAGTACTGAAATTTGTAAGTTTGCGTTGACTGTTAATATGTATATGAGTTTAAAAATCTATCATCAAACATTTAAATATATGACATTTCGTTCTTAGTTATTTTTAATATAGTGAAAGTTATCAATATAAGACAAACAATAAACAAAATTATCACTTTTGAAAATATTAAACAGTATAATTTCAGACGAAAATGCTTCGACAAAACACATTCATTTGTTCTTTCAAGGCACACATAGTGGTACTGGAATTCAATGTAATCATTTTGACATTCAAAATAGCTGCTAAAATAAAATACATAACTCTATTACCCTGCAACATCTCTCTTGAATATGGAAACATTTACAATCCAAATGGAACCCATATCGGGTGATTGATAGACACACGTCTCTTATTATTCCTTCCATATTTTCCTTTTTTGTCCGTTTAATCACGAAATTATATCCTTTGAAACATCTCTACAAGAAGTAAGTTCATAATACCTCATGTCAGGAAATCGTGTAGTCCAGGGCATAGACACGTGTCCTTTGTTTCCGATACAATGCACATTAACCGACATACTACATTGTCATTGTAATCAACATTATATTGAATGCCATTGACTTGACTTTTCGAGGACCAGACTCTGGACTTAGACTCATTGTGCGCCCTATATATGCTATTACTGTCCCAATTCCAACATATAGCATGAAGGAATTCGTGAATCTGATGTTGACAAGTGGACCATTCAGCCTGAGCCCTGATACAGACAGATCTCATTCTCAGACGTGCTATAATTCTAATTTGATAAACTATAAAGCACTTCATATTAATGGTTTAACAAAATAAGCTTCGCGTCATCCTTTCGTTATACCTTCAATGCTAGTACCGCGATTGGAGGCATTTCTATCGATGTAATTATCATGCCATTCTTTATTTTCATCATGACTAGTGCGGATATACGTTTATAATTCTCTGGCCAGAATTCAAAACGGAATCCTGTCATGCGACCAGAGGCGATACGGCCAAGTGGGCGATGCTCCATTTAAAAAAGTGCAAAGAATAAAATCTGAACATTTACCGAACAAATTCGTTCCGGTAAGTAAGCGCCTACTTTACTTTTCAACATAGTTACCATGCCTGTTCAAACACTTGTTTCAATGGTAGACAATGGCACCATAGAAGAAATCTCCGTCAAGACCCAGAAGGCACGTCATGACGGTTTAATAAATGACAGTATCGGTGTTAAATCGCTTACCACCCAGATGCTTCTTCAACACTCCGAAGATCTTGAAATCAGTGGATTTAAGGTCTAGGCTAGGGATACACAACTGGCGAGAGAGGGGTGGAAAGCATGGGGAAAGCGTTGGTTCCCTATCCACAGTCCGCCGGCGTTGAATGACGTATCTGTAGTCCGCACGCAATCACATAAGACAGACACTGATTACAAATCCCCTCCCCTACCAAGTCAATGACGCAGAGGTGGTAGGAAGGGGTGAGTGACGTATTCCGATGAGTGACGTAACGCCACAATTGTCGCCCAGTTCTGCAAGCCTGGTCTAAGCTTTCGCACCGCACACCTCACAAAGTTGACGATGAATTTCTGCTGATGAGGTGCCCTTCAGAAGCAAAAACCGGACCACACTACGTATTTTCACGTTTGCTCATTTTCCTTGCGCGCAGCCATTTTACAACTGATATTGCGAGGTCTAACGCAACATATGCGCCATCTAATGACTGTGTAATAAAGCTGTGGTCTGCTGCCTGGGGCCCTGGCTCAAAATTCGAACAAGAGGGAGAATATGCAACCCGTGAGAGCTCTTGTTACCTTACTTTTTTAACTACCCTCGTATTTGCACACAATAGACACAAACATATTTTGTACACACGATCCTTCGCATGAACCAGTAAGGCAATTCGTGTTATAACACTTTAAAAGAGATGAAAAAATAATTTCGAATAAAATGTATTGTTGCAAATTGGGCGCGAATCTGTTGAATATATGTTTTGTAATAACAGATTAGATGCGGCGAAGAACCACTAACTTTTTAAAATCTAATGTTTTCTTTTCTGGTTCATTGATTACACTGGACAACAAATTTAAACTTTATTTCTGTCATTTAGATGAAACTATGTAATTTTAACTAAATGAGAGGTTCTGAGTTCATTTCTGAAAACCAAAATTTTCTAACACCATTATTGGGGTACACACTCTTCACTTATTTACACAAATTTATTACACTATCATAAAAAGCAACCTTTGTTTGGCCAAAATTCACAAATTAAAATTCTTTTTTATCTTTTACGTTTGTAAGCAGCTTCTGCAATCTCTCTGGTGAGTGACCAGTAATATTCAGTCAGCATACTCTCATTCGACCTTCCACTGAAGCGCTTTTCGAAGGTAGATATTTCTTGATGAAATCTCTCCCCGTGTTCATCGCTTAGAGCACCAAGGTTTTTTTGGAAGAAGTCCAGGTGGCTGCCAAGAAAGTGTACTAATGGCATGTTGCATCCCATAGTGTGAAAGTAGTGCAACATTTCACTAACATTGAATAACTTTTTATTATGGAGAAACAGTACGTGCTGGGCAAAAACTAACTGCAGATTCGTGTTTGCGGCCACAAAACACATCGAATACACATATTTTTATAAAAATGACAAATTTCATGTTGTACAGTATTATTGGTTCTTGATTACGTCAATATGTTGATATGTTTATTCGCTTGAGCATTATAGTTACTATAATAGCTACTAAGTAATTACTAGTGCTTGAAACTTATTTCAAATTTTTGTTCTTTGAAATTACATTACGTAACGTAATGAAAAATTTGTGAAAATATTGTACTAAATAAATTTAATATAAATACAAATAGTGCTTAATATTTAGCTGATATAATATGTGCGCATAATACTACATATCGTTGTGGTCTAATTTCGCAAGGAAAATTACAACTCATATTAGACATAAGAAACGTTTCATTGACGCAGAACATATGAGCGAGGGAAATTTAAATATGACTGCTTCGAAATGTAGTTGATTTTCTCAAACGTAACTGAGAAGTAAGGATGGATTTATAGGTTTGTAGAATGCTGGTAGCGTTCTACTGGTGCCTCCATCCGTCGCTTAGAGAACATCAAACCGATTTTCAATTTCAGACCACGTGCGTTGACGCTGGAAATGACTTCCAATAATAGGGGCCATCATATCCCGAAGCTGGATGAAACAGACTGCGACCGCGCCATAAGAAACTTTACGGAGAGTATGATAAAACAATACCATTACCCATCTTTCAAGGATAAACATGTTCCATACGACCTCAAAAGGGTGTAGGGAATCAGTTGCTGAATACAAGGCAAAGAAAAAACTTTTCGTTTATCACGAAGGTAGACGGTGTAAAGTTTTACTTTGATCAGCAGCAGCTGAATCAACTTTGTATGCATTAGAGCATAGATGAATATTCGTGTGCATTTTCACCACGTGCATTCTGTACGTCACTCATTTATATTGTTTTGAACAAAAAATTTAAATTTAACATATGGTTTATTTAACGACGCTCGCAACTGCTGAGGTTGTATCAACGTCGGCGGTGTGCCGGAATTTTGTCCCTCAGAAGTTCTTTTACATGCCATTAAATCTACTGACATGAGCCTGTCGCATTTAAGTAAACTTAGGCCCTAAATTCCATCCACCTGAGCCGGGATCGAACCCGCAACCTTGAGCACAGAAGGCCAGCGTTATACCAACTGCGCTACCTAGGTCGACTTGTTTTGAACAATGCTAAACATCTAGTCGCTAGTCACTTTATTTTCTAGTTACATTCAATCATCGACGAACATCGAAAGTAACACTTAAAAAAGAACTAAAATATTTAATAAATTAATGATATAATATATAAGTATAACTTCTGTGTCAGTTACAGTATAGGTAGGACGAGTCATGTTTAAACATCATCGTTTTGGGTCTCAATTATTGAATGCTTTGTGGAAAAGTGATTATTTATTTTCATAGGCAGAAAATAAGTCAAAGTATTTAGTTTCCGAAAAACTTATTATCGCTGTTATAAAATTGCACTTATGGTTTTATTATAAAACATACATTATTCAGTATGGATATTCCGTAAGATTTGACCGTGGAACCTTTCTGAATGGTATTTGTGATGACTATTTCGTTTATATGACGTCATTCCATTTTCGGCCAATGAAGTGTAATGAAGTTTTGAATTCCAACCAATCACAGTCATACATTGCGATAATTTCTGCAGCTTGATTTATCACTATTAATTTATCGCATGGTCGTTCTTTTGTTTAGTCAGTGTCGTGAACTGTTTCCACGTAAATCGATGAGCATTAATCCATTGTACTAAATAAAGCGCGAAATCCTATTTCCACATCCACATTTTTATCTTCTAATACCATGTTCACTGTATCTAAAGAAAATGACACTCCTTCATAACAATTTCTCATTTAATTAATGTATTAATAATGTTATTTGTAATTATACTATAAAATGTTTAAATTCAATTATGATTTCAGCAGATAATGAAAGTGTATTTCTGTTATATCAAGAGAAAAGCACAGTACATGCAATTAACATTTTTAAACCTGTATTTCGCTTTTCTCAATTGGTATTACTGAATAACATTCAATTTCTTTATTGAAGTAATCGTTATTCATCTCGCGAAGCTCGTGTATTTATCGGCAAATCTCAGACCTCTTGTGACAATACTATAGATAAAATTGTGATAACAGTAATTTTTTAAAGCTCTATATGCAATGAATATGTAATATATTATTATACATAATAATTCCTCTATAAAAAATTGTTTATAGAGTACCTTAATTTCTTTTTCAAAGAAGCATTCCTTTATAATACTTTGTGATAATTTTAAGTGTGTTAAGATTCGGTAGGGATATTTAAAAATTATATGCAGGCTAAATAACTTCAATGTTTAGACTATTAAATCTACTTATTTAGCCTATAGATCGTAGGCCTATATATTTTATCGCATTCTGTTTCAACAATCGTAACAACTCCTTCATCCTTAACCCATCCTAACTCCATATACCGTTCAATCTCGCACAGTGCATAACGCAGTGCAGAAATCTGCCTTTCACTGCACTAGAGTATGTATGGAAATTAAAATAACACCATTATCTGTATCCTCATGCATTGGTTATCTTTATTTGTAATGTCTCCTGAGTTTGCCAACTACTAAGTCAAGTGGTTAGCAAAGCTGCTTGTAATCTGGCGGTTTCGTGTTCGATTTTTTCTTTGGTTAGGAAATGTTCCTTGGTATCTATGGCCTGCGTGTTAGAGTTGTCCTTATATATAAATTACATTTTAGATAGTTACGTGATCCGTTGATAATATCTCCTTAACGGAATTACCAGCGGTCGAACGCGATCCGATGGACTTACATCATCCACCAAGAAGAGGAGAAGAATAAAGGCCAGGAAGATGAGTAAGGGTCAACAAAAGTGAATAAATGGTACAAAACAGAAGAGGGTTAAGGATTTTGGCAGAGGGAAGAAAGAGGGAGAGAAACAGGTGAAAGAAATGAGAGGAGGGAGGGGGAAAAGAGACGAGTGAGGGGAACAAGACGTAGGAGGAATAGGAACTCGAGGAATGAAGAAGGGATAAGAGGGCGAAAGAAAGAGAAGAGTCAAAAGAGGAGAATCAGACGTGCCATGTGGTTGTAGTTGTGTTTTCAAAATGACAGTGGAATTAAAATAATGAGGAATATAAGAGATAAAATAATTATGAATAATATAAAGAAGAGAAAGAATAAAATGAAGATATTGAGGATTATAATATATTGTAGAGAGCGGAAAGGAACAGGTGGAAGAGAGACATAAATGGAGAGATATTTTCAGGGTTAGTAATTAGGGAAATGTTAAAACATAAAAATTTGCAAAACGAAGCTTTATTACAATTTAAAGAAAAAAATGTGTACAGATACATGAAAATGAAAAGATAAAAATATACATTGTGAGGAAACTTAATAAAAGAGAGAAGAGTAAGCAATGAGAAATTAGAAAGTCACCACCACCACCACCACCAACATGAACAGCACGATCGACCAAAAATCTGTTCTGATTACACAAGTTTATCATATTCCCATCTTCTTTTCGGGCTCCCGACGTCTCGTAGTTCAGTAGGTTTGTAAGCAAGAGTTTATTTGTTCAGACATCTAAGATTCATTCTTAAAATATGATTTCACCAATTTTCTTCTTTCAATTTTTATTTCTTCCTTTAAATGAAATATTCCCAATTCATTTCTAATTATAAAGTTAAGCCTGCAACTGAACTTAGAAATATCATTTCGGCTATCTCAATTTTATTTTTATCTGATCCATTCAATGTCCAGTCTTCAGATCCGTGCATCAACATAGGCGCTGCCATGGCTTTACAGTATTTATTTGTGTAGTGCTAGTAAAATTGTGGACAAAAATAAAAGCTAGGAATGTAAATAGACCATCAGGTCGGCTCTTCTGATGGTCAAGACTAGAGCCACCCCTGCCCAAGCAGGAGGCCTTGCCTCACTGGGGTTTACGGCTTTTATTATTATTATTATTATTATTATTATTATTATTATTATTATTATTATTATTATTATTATTCTCCTTTCAGTCTTTCCTGCCAGAAATCATTTCATTGTACCACACATGTATTGAATTAGAAAGTCTTCTTCTTCTTCTTCTTCTCCTTCTTCTTGTGTCCATCTCTTCTTTGGTCGTCCTGGGTTTCTATGTCCTTGAGATCTGTAGTTGTATGATGCTTGGGGTATCCTGTTTACTGACATTCTTTCCAAGTGTTGTTTCCAATTGGTTCTATATTCTGTTATTGTTTTATTTAATTCTTCTATTTTTAACTCTTGTCTTATTTCAGAGTTTGGTTTTTTATCCAGTCTTGTGTATCCTGCTATAGGTCTGAGAAATTTTATTTCAGCTGTCTGTATTCTTCTTTTATTTTCTGCAGTCAATGTCCATGTTTCAGATTCATAAGTTAGAAAGTAAATAAATATAAGCTAGAGTAGAAAAATTACGTTTTGCATTCAGGGTGGTGGTTACTGCGAATCGTTGCTTGTGATTCTGTTAGTCTTCCTGTCAATCCTTATAATATGATCGTTTATTTTGGTCTTATGAATCTTTGCTAGAGAGGAACAATAACAAAACATTTTATAACGCAATATGCCCATATTTGCAACGTGCCCCCTGTATAATTTAGTGCGACAAACTCAATCAAGTTAAGTAATACGGTTCTATCAGTAACGTGGTCTTGATTACGAGAATATGACATTACAGAACCCTCCATCATAACCTCACCTGACCTAACGTACTTCCCCATAATCCGTTCAGCCTGAGTGATTACAAATTTACATATCGTCAAGACAAAACTTTGTTATGATGGAAAGTTAACACGCAGCTGCAAATCGATTACGACTGATGTTAGTACTTCAAATCTAGGTTATATTAAACGCTGCAAACAAAATGTCATAATAATAATCATCATTTTTATCATTCATTTATTCATTCATTTACTTTCTACCCAAGGGCAGGTTCTTGACTGCAAACCCAGCTTTCTCTAATCTTTCCTATTTTCTGCCTTCTTCTTTGTTTCCGCATATGATCCATATATCTTAATGTAGTCTATGATCTGATATCTTCTTCTACCCCGAACTCTTCTCCCGTTCACCATGCCTTCCAGTGCATATTTCAGTAGGAATTTCTTCTCGGCCAGTGACCCAACCAATTCCTTTTCCTCTTCCTGATCAGTTTCAATATCAATTCCTTCTTCACCCACTCTTTCTCTTTCCATCACAGTTTCATTTCTTATTCTGTCTGTCCACTTCACACACATTTAATTCTTCTTCATGTCCAGATTTCAAATGCTTCTATTCGCTTCTCTTCACTTCGTCGTAATGCCCATGTTTCTGCCCCATACAATGCCACACTCCATGCAAAGCACTTCACTAGTCTCTTCCTTAGTTCTTTTTCCAGAGATCCGCAGAAGATGCTCCTTTTTATATTAAAAGCTTCATTTGTCATTGCTATCCGCCTTTTGACTTCTTGGCTGCAGCTCATGTTACTGCGTATAATACACCCCAAGTATACTACAATAAATTTAAAAGTCATGTTGGATATCAGACAAGTGTTGTGAAGTTATATGGAATAAATCATTATTTTATTGTTTCAGTCTGTCACTTATCATTTATCAATGGCAGAAAGATTCTGTTACATCAAAGGTACAATTGTTAAAAATCACGAATATTTTCTACTTTCTTGGAAGTCATCTTCAGGTGATATTTTGGCAAAACAATATTTGAAGACTAGGTGAATATTTAAATACAGTGAAACACTTGTAACTATTCTAACCATGTGTGCTTTACATAAATTAGTGGAATAACATACATGGTTTTAAATAACATACAGAGTAGAAAATCTTCCATTAATCATAATTGTGATGTAATATATTAAGGCACATGCAATGTGCTTAGATTATTGGATTAAAATCATTTAAAATGTTTTTAAAATGATTTATTCGATATATACCACAATAGGTAAATTCTTCCCAATCTAGATTTTCAGAACGCAATAGAATCAGGTGAACTATTCGTCTTTTAATAGGCATTTATTTCCCATGTAGGGAGGTTTCATACTAGCTGAAAATGGAATTCGTTGTTTTTCAGAAATCTATAAACTTAAATTGTTCTAATAAAGCGCTCTTGAATTATTTACTATATAAATATTTTCTCTGTAATACATTTTCCACATTGTGATTGTTTGCATCAAGGTTAATGAAAATGGCTCAATCTACGTACATTTTCTAGACTAGTACCAATCAATGTATCCTACAGATTCATACATTTATTCATTAATATGCTGCAGTCTATCTTGCTAGTACGTAGGCCTATATTGTTGCTGTTATTTCACAATTGAATTATATTGTGTTTTCATGAAAGCAATTTCATTGTGTAACTTATTCGCTTGGTGATAATTCGCAAACAACTTTGTTTCATGAACGAACAAATGGTACTAGTGAAAGAATTCACGAATGAACTGATGAACGAATGAAAGAATAAAGGTTTGAAAGTTGGATGAACAGACAAAAACATGAAAAGATTTATTGACAGTACTATTCAGTGCAAGCTATGGTTATATGAATTTAAAACAACGGATCGATGAAATAATTTGTTCGCTCTTCCTTATTCGTGTTCTATTTTGTTATCTTTTCTACTTTGACGTATATGACATTTGTTTATTGTAATGCATGTAGCATTTCTGTTCTTTTTTCGTTTTTAGTTGCTTTTTGTTTCGCTCCTTCAACATGCTGTGACTGTTTTTACTTTCATTTATGTGAAAATAGTTGACTGTCGATGTATTTTGCATAGAATAGTTCTGCAAGTAGCAGCTTTTTTTTGGCCATCACAATAATTTATATGGCGTGTATGATAAAAATGAAAAGGGCTATGCGTGGCTTTAAAGTAGGTCCCCGGACTGGCGACACTTGCAATATATTGGACACTAGTAAATAAAAGCAGGAGAACTACGAAGCAATGAAGTGTGACATTGCATACACGCCATTATAGCAGTGACGTTTACAGAGCATCCGCTGTCTCGTCGCAGACGTACTGAAGGCTATAAATTAAAAACATTTGCAACCGCCGTTACTCCCTCCACATCAGGTTTTAACCTTTCATTTTTAACTCTGGTGTCCACAGCAACAGAAAATACTCTATAATATAATAGTAAATAATTTAAAACATCGTTTCACAAGTTAATGAAAATGAAAACTGCTGGATTTTTACTTATTATTGCCACATTATCATCATGAAAAATCATCAAAGTCAAAATAGTTTTCGTTAAAGCTGCGAGTTTTGTCCGGAAAATAACCAACCACTTAATATACTCTATTTGTGCCGGAGGTGTACAGCTGTGAAAAGAAAAAGTGGCCGCTCTCCTGAAACAAAGTTCCCTTCGGGTATCTTCGCTACAATTCGGAGACAGGCGATGTTACATGTTCTTGGACCACGTTGCCTGATATCTACAGTTATAATTGAAGTATTCTGTGTGTTATCGATAGGCCTCTTATTCATGAGGTCCTGCGTTCGACTACAACCACGTGCTTTTTATGTTTTTTTGTTCTGTTTTTGAGAGAGACAAACTATACATAATGGCTCCTTTCTCTTTTACGATTATTTTAGTAATTAACATCAGGTTCATTAATATATTATGCCATGACTTTATCATTACGATATTGTGGCTGCAAATGGAAAGAAAAAAGATTTTATTCTCAATAAAAATATCTTTCGTGGCATAAACAAAACAAATTTACTGGCGTCGGCCTTAAAACATTCAAACAATTAAGCGTTCAAAAAACAAAACAAAAAGCCACAATTCAATATTTAGTCTATCTTCCTCTTATCTCGATCATCTTGCAGTCGAGTGGGCATGGAATTGACTAGTCTTTGCAAATAGCGACTGTTTTTAGACACGATATTCCAGGCATTCTGAACATACATACATAAGTGTTCTGTCCATGGGCAGGTCTTTCATTGCAAACCCAGCAATCTCCAATCTTTCCTATTTTCTGCCTTCCTCTTAGTCTCCGCATATGATCCACATATCCTAATGTCGTCTGTTATTCTTTTCAACCAGAGACCCAACCAAATACTTTTTATCTTTCTAATCAGTTTCAGCATCATTCTTTCTTCACTCACTTTTTCAAACACAATTTTATTTCTTATTGTATCTGTCCACTTCACACGCACCGTTCTTCTCCACATCCACATTTAAAATGCTTCAATTCGTTTCTCTTCATTTCGTCGTAATGTCCATGTTCCTTCCCCATACAATGCCACACTCCACACAAAGCACTTCACTAGTCTCTTCCTTAGTTCTTTTTCCAGAGGTCCGCAGAAGATCCTTCTTCTTCTATTAAAAGCTTCCTTTGTTCATGTTTGCAGTTTTTCTTGGGAAGGATAGGCCTAAATGCGGTAACATCCCGTTGCTTTCCGCACACCACTATCTCTTTCGCATCTTATTAAATTCCAGGGGGCCCAAGTATGGAGATAAGGAGAGTGAATTTGACTAATTGGGCCCTCCGGACTTCACCGAAAGTCACGGCAAGGGTTAAATATTAATTCTATCAGGATGTTTGACCCTATCAGAGATCGGGAAATCTCAATTAGCCTTTGCCCCCCGCATCCTGGACTAGCTTCTACGAATCATCAGAAAATCTTAGAGTGTGATTGGGCCAATTTTTCCGAAAATGTTTCCACACTTTTGCCCTCAGCGGACGAACATCGGATTTAGATGTCAACGTCTCAGGTTCAATTCCTCGTTACTCCTTTTCATTTATTTGTGGTTCAAGATAGTATAATGTAATAATACAAAAAGAAAAACTAATACCAGTATTATGCAACTGGATTTTTCAAACCTAATATTAAATTTATGTTATTTATATCGCTAAAGAACGATTACAATATAAATAACTTGAATATTATTTATACAGTATCACTAAAGAACGATAACACAATATAAATGATAAATATCGGTTTGTTAATTAATGTAAGATATTATATAATACGTATTTAATTATCTAAATAAAATAACCTATTTTACAAAGAAAGATGTTTATTTGTGTTATAATAATTACTTACATAAAATACAGATTATTTATATTGCGAAAGAACAATAACAATATAAATAACTTGAATATTATTTTATAATGCTAATGAAGGAAAACAATATAAATGATAACTTGAATATTATTTATATCGCTAAAGAACGATAACAATATAAAAAACGTGAATATTATTCATATCGGAATTTCACAGATTTATTACAGATGTATTTAAGAAATTGTAGAAGAGTAGTAATTAGTAACAGTGTCCTATTTATTGTTCTTGGAGCAAAATTTGTAACTTTTAAAAGTGTGGTTACTATGTTGAAGTGTATGTGTTATAACGGATGCTTGATTTGTTATGTATGTGAGTCAGTTATGGGATGCTTGATGTCGTCGCAATGTCGTAATTATAGTTTGATTGTGTTTGTGTGACTATTGTGTATTAATTTATGATGTATGGTACGGAAAGCTGCATATTTGTGTTATAGAAGTGTTACGTATGTGTGTTGTTAATGTTTTTGTATGTTTCAAATTGATAACTGCTATTTGTTTTGCAATCGCAATGCCTAATTTACGGATTGTTTATGTTTTGTTTACATCGCGTAAGCTAATTTAATTTTATTTTCCATTTCTCTTTATGCTTATCTTTCGTGTATAAAACTATACCCCTAACATACATATGTAAAATAGGGCTAACCCCCATTGGAGATACTGTAGCTACAATAGTAATAATTGTTATTCATATCGTTATAAAACGATAACAGAATACAAATGATGACTTGAATTTTATTCATATCTCTAAAGAACGATAACAAAATATAAATAACGTGATATCCATCAAGAACGATAACTGGATATAAATGATAATTTGAATATCATTTACATCGCTAAAGAACGATTAAAAAATAAAATGAAAACTTGAAGAAGGCCCGAACCCAGAACCTTTGGATCATTAAACAAGCACTCTACCGCTGGTCTGCGAGGAGCAGACATGGAACACTTTCATAGTTCCGGAACTGCTTGTACATGCACATGCATCGTGTAACATCGCCGCGACCCGAAGTGGACTTTGAAAATATTCGCTGTTCACGAGTGCGGCCACTTTTTTTTTTACAGCTGTACATAAATAATAGCTTATAATACGAGAGTTATTAATTATTTTTATTTGAGTGCCTAGAATACGAATCCGCAATTTTCAATTTTGTTATAAATTTATCTTATGACAGCAAAGATACTTCTTTGTGTTTTTCATGATATGCAAACGTTATGTGAAGCAAAATTAGCTGTAAATGGGTTAGTTTTCTAATTGACAACTGGTGTTAGGAGCAAAGACTGGACTCTCCATGATCAGTTTTTACAGTCTGAGAAACAAAGCCTACAATATCCACATTGACCAATTAAATATACCTATTTGGCCATGTATGACTGTCAACCATATTTTCTTTTGCTTACATTTATATGTTTACTGTGTGTTTATTCAATGAACTTCTGAAATTGGCTGTCATAAGACTTGCAGTAAAATGAATAGCACTGAAAAAATAATACCCTTATCATGTTCCAACACACTTCAAGCCCCTTCAGATGTCCAGGAGGTTGAGATGTGTTCCAAAATCGAAGCCATTGTTTTTTTACACACCTAACAGACTTTTTTGGTTGTGTTCAAAATATATTTAAAAAAGACATAGAAGACTCAAAGAAGTACCTCGAAATAATCTAAAAAAAAAAATAAAAAATAAAAAGCAGTGAAGATGTGAACGGAAGTGTATGAAATATTTCATTGGAAATCTGAAGCAGTAAATATACTGAAGTAATTAGATCAGGGCTGCACAAGGTTTACGCTCTCCGAGCCGGCTCATAGCTCATGAGCGGAGGCAGATATTGACTGCGCTCTGTATAAGGGTGGACTGGAAGAAGGGGTGATCTCGTAAAAAAGGTACATAAAAGAAAGTACTATTACGAGTGTTTATGAAATGAATTCCCGTTCAGTGTTTGCAAAACTATCTTGGACTCTTATTAATTAATAAAGAAATATTTATTGTACAGAAATAATAGAAATTCTATAGCTACTAAAATGTACAATATCATTTTGTTATATTTGTATTTATCAGTACATCAAAACGGGGTTTTATGCTGTTGGCTGCTGAAAGGAACAGTAGCCTACTGATCGTAATGAAACATCAGTTACAGATGTTCGATGCCTGCCTTTATTAAAGTTGATTATAGAAAACAGTTGCGCACAAATGTAAATGTTGAGCCAAACATTGCAATCATTTTCACAGCCAGCCTATGTAGTCATGGATATTATTGCTAATGATTAGTCTTATAAAACTTAACCAGGCTAGTAATATTATTTAAACGATGTTTAGCCCTTAGGTCACATTGAAGATCAATAAGTTCGGGCTGTAAATCGTTAAATGTTACGTTCCGTCTTTTAGATTCCTCCGTACTGTACTGTAGCAGTAGGTAAGCAACGTCAAAGAGTTACTGAGAATAGGCCTACATACTGCACTCCACTAGATAGCTGAGTGGTCGTTTCCCTCTCCTCTATCCATAGCAAGTCTATGTCATTCTGACGTATCTTCCTCTCCGTTTCGGCGAGCGGTAAACATGGCTCTCCCGCTCCGAAGGAGCGCGCGCGCTCGTTGAGCGCTGTTTGTGCAGGTATGCATTAGATGCTTGACATTTCAAGTTTGCTCCTGCAATAGATACATACTGAAGAGACCTACCAACAATTAGCGCAATAACCTGGTGGGAGGAGAGAAATTCTACACGCATGTTATAGGTTCGTTTAAATACATAACGAAAAAATAAGTCCATGTTGCTCAAATCCTTCCCAATCTCATTCAGTCATCATAACCAAACCTTGTCCATCATAAGAAAGTGGCTGTTAAAATGTCCACTTAAAGAGAAATAACATAAAAACTTGAATTTTTACAACGTCTAATTGACAATATTCGTGCATCCCATTTATCTAATGAGACAGAAAATGACGACTGTGTATGTGAACTAATGACTTTAAAGAAATATTTTGTTTGTTATTAAATACACATGACAGTATAGATTGCACGTGAGTAGCATTCTCATTGCTCAATGCCTATACTGCCCTATACGAATAAACAGATTTAAACACACGAAACGAAGTGGGCAGACGAGTCAGAGCCCTCCTTTGCAAGAGAAGCTAGCATAATCCATGTGCATCTAACTTGTACTCAAAGTAACCAAAGGTAGAACTCTAGCTATAAGAAAGAGAGTTTATTTCATAATGGTTACGAATCTACAGACACGGAAGTCCATCTCAGACTAAAACTTATCTTCCCCCTCCATACTCATTGATGATACAGCATGATACCTGATAAGGTAACAGGACAGGTCTTGTCTCCTCTACTGTAAGAATAACGCAGTGAATGTAGCAATAGTTTAAAGATCGGAAAATGAGTAAGGAATGAAGTAATTCATGAATAATAATTAATAAGCAAACGGAATTGTAAATGAAATACGATTGGGTGAGTAAGTAACGAATGAGGAATTTAACCATCGGTTGAATAAGATTGCCAACTTCATTAATAAAATGTTGGATAGAAATGTTCAGTAACAAAGTAATTCATGAATAATTAATAAGTAAACAGAAATGTAAATGAAATACTTACGATTAGGTAGCTAAGTAACGAATGAGGAATTTCACTAGCGGTTAAATAAAACTGCCAACTTCAATAATAAAATGGTCGATAGAAATGTTCAGTAACATAGTAATTCATTAATAATTAACAAATAAACGGAATTGTAAATGAAATACTTATGATTATGTGGCTAAGTAACGAATGAGGAATTTAACTAGAGGTTGAATAAGATTGCCAACTTCATTAATAAAATAGTCGATAGAATTGTTTAGTAACAAAGAAATTCATGAATAATTAATAAGTGAAGAGAATTTTAAATGAAATACTTACGATTAGGTAGCTAAGTAACAAATGAGGAATTTCACTAGCGGTTGAATAAGATTGCCAACTTCATTAATGAAATGGTCGATAGAATTGTTCAGTAACATAGTAATTCATGAATAATTAATAAGTAAACGGAATTGTAAATGAAATACTTACGATTATGTGGCCAAGTAACGAATGAGGAATTTAACTAGCGGTTGAATAAGATTGCCAACTTCATTAATAGAATGTAAGATAGAAATGTTCAGTAACATAGTAATTGATGAATAATTAATAAGTAAACGGAATTGTAAATGAAATACTTACGATTAGGTAGCTAAGTAACGAATGAGGAATTTCACTAGCGGTTGAATAAGATTGCCAACTTCATTAATAAAATGGTCGACAGCAATGTTCAGTAACAAAGTAATTCATGAATAATTAATAAGTAAACAGAATTGTAAATGAAATACTTACGATTGGATGGGTAAGTAACGAATGGGGAATGTAACTAGCGGTTGAATAAGATTGCCAACTTCATTAGTAAAATGGTCGATAGAATTGTTCAGTAACATAGTCATTCATGAATAATTAATAAGTGAAGAGGATTGTAAATGAAATACTTACGATTAGGTGGCTAAGTAACTAATGAGGAATTTCACTAGCGGTTGAATAAGATTGCCAACTTCAATAATAAAATGGTTGGTAGAAATGTTCATTAACTCTGAATGATTGTGTGAAGATAAATATAAATTAACGAAGAAGTGAGTAAATATTAAAATACAAACTAATTTTAAACATTCGATTTTGTGCAATAATACACTAAGTGAAATGTAGAAATATATTTGCAATTTCACTGAGTTTAAAGCAGCTCATGAAACTGCCGTATTTGAGCAGTTCGCTACAAATCCAAAGTTCTTGAACAATGATAGGGCGAGAGAAGAGCGCGCGGGACTCGGACAGGTGGCGTCTGCCTCCATAGCTAGTCAATTTAGCCAGCACTCAGAACGTACAAGCCAGGGAAGCATGCCATGAATATTTACTCAGCTGGAAAACAAGGTTTTGTGGGGGCGTTTTATTGATTTTTAATTCTTGATCTGCCAGCAAGCGAGGGTGTTGAAAACACTTTCACAAAACAAAAATCAGTTCGTTTAAGCCAGTCGAAGTGACATGACTGTGAGAGGGTGGGAGATGATAGTCTGGTCCCACGACGCTTTTCTTTACACAGAAATACTTCTGGTGACTGCCTTTAAAATGATAGATCGCCTTTTAAAGAATTGCTGCATCGAAGAACTTACTTTTTTTATCTTTTATTGGCTGATCAATCAATTTTTATTTTGCATTATACTTATAACATGCTCCAATAAAAATTATATAATACTTTATTAACTCATATAGTCCTACTTTAGTGTTTTTCAGGTTATGTTCTCGTTACGCATGGAGCTTACTTTCTATTTTATAACTATTACATTAGGTGTATCCTCATAAACGCCATAGAGACGCATAAAGGGCGATGGAGGCTGAGTTCTATGTTTTCATAATTTTTTCATTAGATGAAGATGGTGTTCCAGACTCAGTGCTCAGTTTTCAAACCGTGGGATCAACGTTTGTATTCCTGTGGCGTAGAAGTCAGCAGCCTAGAATCGGAACCAGTGACAGCCGTCTGCACCTCTCTGTCGATCCCATGGTATGACAGATGTGTCAAATCCAGTGGTAAATATGTTTAAAAATAGCTCAACAGTTGTTGTAGCTGTTCTAATAAATTTTTCCAATGAAATTGTTCTTTTTTCTGTAAACAGCACCAGGGAAACTTATTTTTTACGGCCCTCGTCATTGCGCTCGAGTGGCCAAAATTTGTACAAACATTTTTTTGACATTATTAACATGGTGGAAGAAGAAATAATAATTTTTATCTCCCCCCATGAGAATGTTTGCTTGATAGAGGATCTCTAAGCTATTTTGGAAGTCTGACTGAGAAAAATCGTGTTAACAATTGTAATCGAATTCGGAACCTTTCGGTCCCTAACTAGTTTACCTACCAACTGTGCTACTCGAGCGCTGTGTAATCTTACGTTAATATTATTTGTATATGTATATTAGGCTATATTATATAAACGAAACCACTGAATCATGTAACATAAATTAAATTATTAATATTTTTGGACGAAATATTTTGTAATAAAGAATAAAAACAAATTGAAGGGATGAGAATGATATATTCCTAAGCCAACAGACAAAATTTTAAAGGAGAACGTATTCATGGCTTAGGGTCCAATCCTATTACGTGCGGTACAAATTTCTTCGGCGTATACTTGCGTCATTTGCGGAGTAATTTTTACAACATTTTACAAGTAGCTTCCCCATTCTTGTAAGAAATGAACTCGCACAAAAAGCCATTTTTGTTAAAAGTTTGACTTTGGGGTTTCTCATTCCCACCACTTCAATTTATTGTAGCTGGTCGGCGATGTATGCAATGGAGGGGAAAAGGGACTGGCCTAGTTTCCTCATGAGTGGTGCCTTGTTGATATCACTGTCTTCGGATAGTTGACTAAACAACAAAAATATATTTATAACAATAAATTGCGAAACATAATGATACAACATACAATAATATAACCGAATTTAATAGAAATAGTCCCGCGCCGTGGCGTCGTGGTCTAAGGCATCCTACCTAGGACTCTCGTTACGAAATGCGCGCTAGTTCGAGTCCTCATGGAGGAAGACAT
This sequence comes from Periplaneta americana, assembly GCF_040183065.1. Classification (NCBI taxonomy): domain Eukaryota; kingdom Metazoa; phylum Arthropoda; class Insecta; order Blattodea; family Blattidae; genus Periplaneta; species Periplaneta americana. The sequence goes on along the minus strand of NC_091129.1, from coordinate 82,327,517 downwards.
TTTCTCATGAAATTTCGACCAGTGTATGGGACCGGTGCCCACCCAGCATCGTGATGCACTTGGGGAGCTACGATAGGTAGCGAAATCCGGTTATGCAAACCAGCTATCACGGCTGGGGGGCTCATCATGCTAAACACACGATACCTCCATTCTGGTTGGATGATCGTCCACCTCTGCTTCGGCACGAGGCCGTGAGCCAGCAGCCGGCTGATCGGTCTTGGTTCTTCGTGGATTGTAGCGCCACGGATTATTATTATTATTATTATTATTATTATTATTATTATTATTATTATTATTATTATTATTATAAATAAGTCATTCTAACTGTGAAATGTTATGTTATCATTATTTTTATGTGTATATTATATAAGTGAAACAATGAAAACATGTAACATACATAAAATTAATATTCTAGAATAAATTATTTTGCAATAAACAGTAACAACATATTGATAATGAAAAATTGCGAAACGAAATGATACAACCTACAGTAACACAACCAAATATGATAAGCATAAAACATTAAAATTAATAAAACAGAACGACGCAATATCACGTTTCCCAAGACTACAAAATTAATCACAATACACAGGAAAAGAACGTGTTATTCGACACAACCTGGGAGACGATAATATAGCACACGACACATCGAGGCACATTACTTTAACATGGAAAGCATGTGAAAATACGACATTCGACGTAAAACAAAGCCAGTTGTTTATATTAACCAATTCATACCATAACACCACACACTGTAACTAAAAATATATTTATTTGTTCACACATAATGGTAAAAATGACAGTTTCGTTTGTTAGAGAAGAGTGTAGATATGTATTTGTAGAAATGACAAGATTATCATTCTTGTGTTGCATACCGACTTCTAAACAATGGTCGGCATTTCTTGACGCACGAGTCAACCCCATAGCACACAAGCGGAGTGGGAGGTAAGGCATGATCTCTCTCCCTTCCCTTAGCCATTTTATTCATTCAAAGTTATCCAATGTTCAAGTAAACACGACAGGATCAGTTGTAAAATCAAAAGGATTTCGTGTATGATAGACTCCAGATCACATAATAACAGACTGATCAGCCTTATAGGCTTTGAAGGCAACAACTTCCATCAGTTTCACTATGCTGCCATCTAGTGACTGCAGAAGAATTCACGTTATAACTCTTATTTTGAATTGCACGGAGCAACTGTATTTCCGTTTAACGGTCGTTACTAATCGACAGTGGCGATCCTGGTGGTTGTTCTCTTCCACATGTTGACGTTTTAACATGGGGATGGCCAATCTGTTATATATTATGTGATCAGGGAACAGACGAACATCTCGTTGCTCAGTTAAAATTCCTAACAGCAGCCTTCCTCCTAACTTTAATGAGTTAATTTCACATCCATCTTAAAGTTCAGAATTGAGTACAAAATAACATAAAAATAAATAAAACCATACAAAATGAAAAAGGAATGAATAAATATATATTAATATAAAATTAGTTTAATTTTTTCTTACTTAGGTATGTTCAATGTTCATTTCTGTGCACGCATAACTTGCAATAGTGAAGAGTTCCGTGACTTCTGCTCTTATACTTTCCTTCTTTCACCTTTCCCGTTGCTATGTTTTGCGGGCTGTATTTCATATGAAGTCATATTTTCCGACCATTGTTTTAAACGAACTCAGTCCCATGTTGTTTTCTACTGAAGTCAGTAAGCCTAGTTAAAACTGTCAAGGAAATTACTTTTATTACGTTACATAATTTGTACCAATTCCGATTTATGCTTCTAAAATATTCTTTGTTTCATTGTTTCAGGTGAGTGTTGGCATTAAACCTAACTGCAGATTGTTAATGAAAAGTTCATCTGTAGGTAAGTTTGTACAATAGTTAAAAATATGTTTCCGTTTTCCAGTGACGAAAGAGCTTTCAATATTGAATCATTTTTGCACAGGTACTGTCGTCCATTTTCCTACGTCGCATCCCGGTTTCCCCCACCAGCTTCATTCGCCTCTCTGTAAAGGCTAGTGACTGGGCTGTCTTAGCTCTTTTCTGAGGACATTAATTTCTGTTAGGAATTGGACGTCTATGTAATATTATACAACTGTTTAAAGTAACTTAAATAAAAGGGCTTCGTTAAGTAATTAACTGTCACGTGATCCCCCCCCCTTTCTACGACCCTGCGACAAAACCACTTGAACGGACAGTAGATAGCATTTCTGAGTAATTTTATCTTTTCGGATCGGGCAGAAGTGAAGATTGAATTTACAGTACGCAATGTACTCTTTTATAGAATAGGTACAGAATTATTTCAACATGAGTTACTAGTACGAAGGACGAAACTGGTAATTGGAATTAGGTAAAATAGTCTATAGTGCTATAATATGCACATTAAAACTGAAGCCTGTATCGAAATCAACGACCACCATTTTCGAAAATGTGTTTGAATATACATTTTATGATTATTTTTCAGTTTAGCGTCATTCTCTATAGTGTACGCTAATGTGTTTTAGACAGTATGATATACACTGCATAATGAATACGTCCGCATGGACAGCTCAGTTCCTGAGTAAAAACACTTATTGTTAATACTGTAGGCCTACTGTATTTTGATTAAACAAAAACCTTATGAAAATTATCAAACTCAAATTCCTAGTTTACGTAAATGGATGAACTACTTTTCTTCCCTCCTATACCTAGTAAAGTGATTTGTCTGTATTTTACGCCAGTATCATCGAACTCCAGTCGTGGAAGGGGGTAGCAAACAGTGTTTCCGTTTCTCAACCGTTGATCCAAAGGTATACTTACTTACTTACTGGCTTTTAAGGAACCCGGAGGTTCATTGCCGCCCTCACATAAGCCCGCCATTGGTCCCTGTCCTGAGCAAGATTAATCCAGTCTCTACCATCATATCCCACCTCCCTCAAATCCATTTTAATATTATCCTCCCATCTACGTCTCGGCCTCCCCAAAGGTATTTTTCCCTCCTGCCTCCCAACTAACACTCTATATGCATTTCTGGATTCGCCCATACGTCCTACATGCCCTGCCCATCTCAAACGTCTGGATTTAATGTTCCTAATTATGTCAAGTGAAGAATACAATGCGTGCAGCTCTGCGTTGTGTAACTTTCTCCATTCTCCTGTAACTCCATCCCTCTTAGGCCCAGATATTTTCCTAAGAACCTTATTCTCAAACATCTTTAATCTCTATTCCTCTGTCAAAGTGAGAGTCCAAGTTTCACAGCCATACAGAACAACTGGTAATATAACTGTTTTATAAATTCTAACTTTTAGATTTTTTGACACCAGACTAGATGACAAATGCTTCTCAACCGAATAATAACAGGCATTTAGCACTTTCCAAAGGTATAGCCATGTTAATATTAGAAATGTAAGTAAAAATAAAATGATGTTCCTGTATTTCTCAAGCAGTTTTTAATAATATTTTTCCCTACGTTTATCCTAGCTAACATTGTCAAGATATCTACAACGAAGCCCCTAAGAGAAAGTATTTTCTCAGCGAATTTTAAATGTTTGCAGTCACATTGTCTTTTTTATGGCACAAAATTGAATTCATAAATTTCTATATAATTTAATATTTAATTTATTCGAGTTTATACCTTGTATGAGACGCTAGTCCTTTTGAACCGTAGTGATAATAAACTTGTATGAATTAACTATAGGCACAGTTTCAAATAATGAACAGTGGTTGAAAATCTTTTAACACTGAATTTAAGTAACCAACAATTTAATTTCGCGAACGTCAACCTCCACACTTGAAACTTGCTTTGCTTCGTACTGAATGTTTGTAAATGGAGTCGTTGGGAAGCTGTTGATATGTTGTTACGCTTGATGGATTTAGACAGCGTTAAAGAGGCGACATGAATCCAAAGCTATGTCCAGAATGTTAACAAGCAAGAGCAGTTACAACTTCTGTAGCGTCTGCAATTCCATTGTTTACACCAGAAGTACTCACGTTCTTGTGTTACACATAACATTTCAAATAAGATGAGAGGAACATAAAATTTTAGACTACGAATACAGTCCATGTTTATGAGAGAGGAACCTTATCTCTAGAGGACGGATGTTGATAAAAAGTCATCTTCTTATTTTTTCCATTAGGACGATGCCTATTAATATAGAAATCCTTCCTATGTTAATATCAACGTAAAAAAAATATCTTATATTGCATTTTTTGCATTTGTTTGACGTTTTTGAACTAATAGGTCGCCATTTTTGTTCGCCATGTTTTGGTCATTTTGATTACTTTGAAGAGCTTTAAGATCATTTGGAATGCATTTGCTTTCTTCTTTACCGATAGGCCAGTTAAATCATTTTCTAACCAAATAAGTCAATAGTAATTACATATTGAATAAGTGAATAACAGTGAAGTTTGAGTTTTATAATTTGAGACAGACTCTAAATTGCATTCTTCATTCCACTGAAGGCTTTACTTCACATAACGGAAGTAATATAAAATGCTTGACAACAGCTTAGTTTAAGTGGGGGTTTTGACCACTACTGTTCTTTTGTCGGTACGAGGGTGTCTTTAGAATTTATGTTTGGGAGGGGGGAAACTTTCACCGTGTCCTGGACACGACGTGGCTCGGAAGGGATGTCTACTATAGTAGACAGTATTTTTAACATAAAGATTGCAAGAATGCACGCTGCGCCTACAATTTCTTTTGTCATTCACACTCCCTCATCTCGAAGATCTGGTAACAAAAGTGAAGCGCAGAAGGAGGAGGAGACAGAGAATGAAGGCACTGACATGGACCACCCCTGATTGAAACACATTGTAAACCCTCATTAAAATCTATAGTTTTTCCTTAAAACCTTCATTTTGTTGCATGTTCTTTTTGCTTTATCTTAGCTAAATTCCAGGAAGTTGTCTGCTCTCTCCGAGAATTGCAGGGCAGTCATTGAAACAAGGTGACTAATTTTTAAGAAGTTGCGGTGCGACTACAATGAATGATATTTAAATGTCATTTTCGTTTTTAATTTTATGTCATTTTTCCATTAGTTTAAGGATATTTTAATGATCATTTTAAGTAGATTTTTAAATCATCAACATCCGCCCCCTACTTATCTCTAATATAACGTTTGCAACATTATCAGTTTTCGGTGGGAGAGACAAAAACGACAAAAACAATGTTTTTGTCTCTAATCGTTTTCTTCTACTGCCATGATTACTACTACTACTACTACTACTACTACTACTACTACTACTACTACTACTACTACTACTAATCTCACCTACTAATACTAAAAGTACTGCTGCAACAACTAATATTACTACTACTACTATCAATAATACTACTAGTGCTGACATTCATGTCCCTATTACAACTGCTCCTACATCCTTAATATTAATACCAATACTACTACCATAACTACTACGGATTCCGTATTCCTCAACTATCGAGAGAGAGGTTAAGTTAATGAGACATTTAAAAAATCATTTGGTTTATTGGACGTTCAAGAAACTGGTCCTACTTACAAGCTAACTATCTTCAATTAATAGGCTACTGAAATATTGCTCGAGAAACCTTCCATTAAACATGTGCTTTGTGTTCGAAGAGAGGATGACCATAAACTACTTGACATCAGTTATTTGTTCAGAAGTAGTACAGAGCCCCATCATGAAATAAAGTAATAATAAATATGTCATATCCCTTCAAACATAACTTCTGATTTGGAAAAAAAATAAAAAAATAATAACATAAGAAGTAAATACAATACCTACAGTACGAAAAAGTGTACAAGAGAAATCTTTAAAAATTAGTGACTATTTTTCAGCGTAAGACATGCAACTTTCAGATGAAGTAGAAATCCTACTTTCTTTGTGTTAAAAAGAATGCGTTTCTATCTTTAATATAGAAAAAGAAAATAAATCTTTTTCTTTCGGTGCTTAGCAAGAAACTTTATTCCTATATATATTTTAAAAAGTGACTCAAGAATTTAAACTATAAACAGTAATGTAATTAACAACATGATAAAGAAACGTTATTCCTATATACATTTTAAAAAGTGAATGAAGAATATAAACTATAAACAGTAATATAATTAACAACATGATAAAGGAATTGTATTATTAAGAAACACGTAAAACGCATTACGATATTGTGTGTTGGCTTTGTGACCTCATGTCCATCTTTCTCATCCCTTCTGCTCCCATTCTCTTCGCTTTTATTTCATTCTACACTCTCATCCACTGCTCTTTTCGTTTCGCTTTATTCCTCTTTTTTCTTCTCATTTATCCTTTTGCCCTTTTCATTCCCCTCTTCTTTGGTTCATCTCTGATCTTCTTGCATTCTTTCTTCCCTCCCTCTTCGCTCATCTTTGTCATTTTCTGAACATCGTTCTTCTTCTCTGCCTTCGTTTCTGGTATTTACTGTTGTTCCTTTTACTTCTTATGTCCCATCTTCTATGTCCAGTTTATTTCATTATTATTATTATTATTATTATTATTATTATTATTATTATTATTATTATTATTGTTCTTGTTGTTGTTGATTTTACTAATTTATTTTCCAGTACTATTATTATGCCTATATTACACTATCAAATTTCTGTGTCACAGAATACGGTAAAATTTTTGATCACATATATATGATCAAAATGTAAGATTTTGAGTATATTACACTATCTCAAAGCTTTTATCACATCTTTCATCACAGTTCTAATAATGGATCCACAACAGTTCTATGTTTGTTGCAACTGTAAATGTAGTAATGTATATTGCATTAATACTAAAGAAGAAATCAAAGAAAAACGTATTTCGTCGGCTTAGAGTGTAAACCTGCTAACTAATAAAAAGGAAATTTTACAGGGGCAACAAAAGACTGAGTAGAAATTAACTCTGAAGCTTTAGGACCAAATCCTAAGGACAGACCTGGTCCTAAAGTTTCAGAGTTAATTTATACTCAGTTTTTTGTTTCTCCTGTAAAATTTACTTTTTGTTAGTTACCACGTTTACACTCTAAACCGACGATTTGTGTTAGAGATTGGAGTAGGGAGAAAAGATGCAAAAGGAATCCATCAAACTCTACTGAGAGAACTTCAGTGTGAAGATGTGAAATCTTTTATATACTAAGTATTTAATAATGGAAGATGAAACATTTCATGTGACTCATAATGTGATATTAAATGTTTTGTGGAGTTCACAGACCATGTGTACTTAATGGCAACCATTTTCATTCTTCTCAGTCACAGATTTTATCAAAGGTATGATGATGACCATAACTTTTATCACAGAACTATGTCACAGCTAGATGTGATCAAAGTTGCTATATTACACTGTAACAGATTTTATCATATACATTTTATCAAACTTCTGTGACACAGAAATTTGATAGTGTAGGCTAATATAGGACTTTATTCTGATGATTTGCTTGATATGAAGAACTGTATCAGTATAACCAAATAAGTTGTTATGCTACCAAGCATCTGAAAAATAAAGCAAATATTAGTGTTTCAAAATGTTTACACTTCACTTATAATATAGATATACAGAGTGTAAACTGCCAAATAATACTGGCAGTACAGAATAAGTAATTGAAGAATATTGTCAGATTACATATAACTGTCAAAGTTTTCCCAGGAAAAATGTGTTATGTGTGTCTAATTTTTTTAAGTGAGAATAGAGAGTCACTATTTACTTTGCCCTAAACATACATTGAAGCAGTCGTTTGTTACTCTGCCGTGTCTCTGTTGCGTAGTTGTATGTGTTGGGCGCAAGGTCATTGGTAATGGCGTCAGTGGCTTTCACGTTCAGTAGATATGTAAACAAATATTAGAGTACTATTAAGCTTAAGAACATGGTATTTTGCAAATTGAAAATAAAATTATAAGAAATAATTAAAATTCGTAAGACATTTTGCTCAGTAGACCGATATGAACTGTCTGTATAATTTTGACTGTTTATATCGTTTACACCTCTTATAATAAGTTCCGTAGGGAACTCGCGATTTTAGTTTATTCAAAATCCGAAAGGAGGAAACGTATAGACGAAAGAATTTCTTCCTCAATACCGATTCAGCTATTGCAGTGTGCTGGCTATATGTCAACAACTGCTAATCTGGATGCAGTATGATGACACGGAATAATTAGTTAACGTGCATAAGTGAACCTATAACTTAACATAAATATGAAAGTTATAGAATAAATTTAGATGTAAAAAAGTTTTAAAAATGTTTATGGTAGAAAATTGTGAAAAGGAGCAGATAAATAAGTTTTAAAATTTTAATGGTTATCACGATTGGTTTAAACATGCACTAAAACCAGACGTAAGTGCAAGTTTGAACAATAAATTACTGATATTTGAGATAAATTAATTAGTTTAGGAAATTGTATATTTATTATGTATAACTACTTTTGTATATAGATAATGTTTTAAATTATTAAGTTTGTACTTTTGTGAACTAATATCAATAAATCTATGTCTCTATCTATCTAAGAATTCCTTCCTAGAGTGTCAGTAATTTTACGTCACACATTTTCTGAACTTTATCTTATCGTTGTAGAGTCCATCTAAATTAAAATAACCAGTGACTAGAAGTTGCTCTCTTTCACGGACTTCTGAAGACAACTGAACAACTCTTTCATTACATTTCATTTCAACCTATCTGAAGATAAATGTCTTCGTTTGGCAGCATTTTCTCATGTGGATGTGGGTTCTTTTAAAGAAAACCAAATTTTAGTGAAATAACATCCAATCAATTAAACAAGATCCAATCCTTTAGATTAATTAGATAAAACATATTAGAGGAATATAACTATGGGAAACATCAAAGTACAGGAAAACATTGAACAATAACATGAATACCATACAGTAAAAATTTAAATATAATGTTTTAAACGACAAATATATGGGAGGGTTGACTGCCAAGTGGTGTAAGTCACAAAAATTGAAAAATGGACTAACACCACTTATAGTTACTGGACATCCAGTTCTTTGTATCCTACAAGTAGTGTGCGACCAAGTTCAATAGTTCGCTCACAAATAGCGCAGAATGTTATTACACTGAACGAAACTGCTGAGCGCCTTGGCAGTCAAGTGGTGTTATGTCCAGGTGCTCCTGCCAGTGTCATCAGCACACAGATTCTGTACTGTCGCCGCCTGTGAACATTGTTTACTCTGTTGTGTTCCAAACATTTTTATTATTAGGTAAGTGTAGTTCAAGAATAAAATAGCATAGCTTGTGTGTGAACCATTCATATTAAGTGCAAGTTGTAGTCTGTATGTGAAATGGTTAAGTTCGAAGAGCTTGACTTGAGAAAAGGTCGTGGCAGTACTGGGCTCCCGTCAATGTGCCTGACTCAGCATCAACTTCAAACGGCTTACCCTGATGGAAGATTCGTCACAGAAGCAAAGAAAAAAGATATAGGGGACCTATTGCAATTTATACCTTTGTCACCATTCTTTTTTTCTTGGCTTAAATTCTAATTCTTGAACTGTTTCCAATGACGATGAATAAGTTGATGAAATCATGATATCAGATGACATGGTATGAATTTCCATTTTGTTCTTTTCAATGTTCATTTTTTTTTGTATTTCTTAACAATAGACAACAGTTCTGTTTTGAGTAGGGTTTCAACTTTTATTCAATCTCATTTTCTTTCCCTATTTATTTTTATTTCAATTAGAGGAAAGCGATTTTTTCCAAGATCATGACTTTGAAAAGTTAACTTTTGAGGTAGTTAAAACAGTTGCAAGATAGATTTATAACTTCTAATTCGAAAGTGTGTATGTTCCACTTATTGCCAAGCCATTATTTACACAAGACATATACAATTCCGAATTTAAAGTGAATTGCAAACTTTAAATTTGCTCTCCTGAAAACATAGAAGCTTGGACGTACATCACTTGGCAGCCAACCCTCCCATATGTGACATAAGCTAAGAGATTATTCGTCAGAATCTGAATGGACCCCGGGGTAGTTAGTAATATGATAACCTGTGAACAAATGGAGAATAATTTTTCCAGACAAAATGATAACCGGAAAATCCTATGTTAGACCACAACGCTACGGCGAGGAACAGAGAACAGAATATTGTAAATAAAAGTAACGGGCAGTTACAGCATTTCATATTTAATTATTTTATAACGTCTTATTCCTAACTACTGTACAAAATGGGACCTTTTCAAGTTCTAATTAATCCACATATTTTGCTATGAAACTATACTTGATCTGTAAATATAAATAATTCGTATATCATTAAAGAATGTAGAATATGTTAGAACCTGAGATTCCAAGTGAAAGAGTATTAATAAATATTACAATAGTCACCAAAGAACAACATGTGTAATAAAATTAACTTACGAAATAGTCTGGGAAAGCAAGAAGCAATAAAATTCAATAGTGAGAAAATGTAAACTAAATTATTCATACTTAAACGCACATTTATGACCAGTTGTGTGTTCTATTGTTTTAAAATTCCTTGAGAAACAAGAATCTTTGTTGTCCGTAATAGAAGACATTCGTCGTGTAGACATTATGATTACGCTCAATGACATGGCTAAAATGTGTCTGGTTTGTCAGCTGCTCGTGGAGGGTGAAATTGGCTTGTTTATCAACAAAACGCACAATACATCACAAAACAGCTGACTGCCGCCACTCCGGTGTAAGAACTCGACGGCTGTCTGTAATAAGCAATTTATGTTAAAGAAATTGTTTCAGTGAACATTAGAATTGTTCGTTCTGACGTCCCTATGTCATTAATATTATTCCTTACACAAATTTTCCTTAATTTCGTGTTAAAATGTCGCCATCATCTATCACAAAATACACTAGATCATAAATGTATAGACGTAATTTCCTTTTCAATAGTTCTCCTCCTATGTAAATATTTTTATTTTCGTTGCGTAATAATAACAATGATAATGATAATTATGGTAATATTAATAAATACAAGAAACTAGTTCGATTAATTAAAATATGTCTCAGTGAAACGTACAGCAGAGTTCATATAGGCCAGTTTCTGTCAGATGCGTTTCCAAATCACTGTGGGCTAAAGCAGGGAGATGCACTATCACCTTTACTTTTTAACTTTGCTCTAGAGTGTGCCATTAGGAAAGTCCAGGATAACAGAGAGGGTTTGGAATTGAAAGAGTTACATCAGATGCTTGTCTATGCGGATGACGTGAATATGTTAGGAGAAAATCCACAAACGATTAGGGAAAACACGCGAATTTTACTTGAAGCAAGTAAAGAGATAGGTTTGGAAGTAAATCCCGAAAATACTAAGTATATGATTATGTCTCGTGACGAGAATATTGTACGAAATGGAAATATAAAAATTGGAAATTTATCTTTTGAAGAGTGTGGAGAAGTTCAAATATCTTGGAGCAATAGTAACAAATATAAACGATACTCGGAAGGAAATTAAACACAAAATAAATATGTGAAATGCCTGTTATTATTCGGTTCAGAAACTTTTATCATCCAGTTGCTGTCAAAAAATCTGAAAGTTACAATTTATAAAACAGTTATATTACCGGTTGTTCTTTATGGTTGTGAAACTTGGATTCTCACTTTTAGAGAGGAACATAGGTTAAGGGTGTTTGAGAATAAGGCGCTTAGGAAAATATTTGGGGCTAAGAGGGATGAAGTTAGAGGAGAATGGAAAAAGTTACACAACACAGAACTGCACGCATTGTATTCTTCACCTGACATAATTAGGAACATTAAATTCAGACGTTTGAGATGGGCAGGGCATGTAGCACGTATGGGCGAATCCAGAAATGCATATAGAGTGTTAGTTGGGAGGCCGGAGGGAAAAAGACTTTTAGGGAGGCCGAGACGTAGATGGGAGGATAATATTAAAATGGATTTGAGGGAGGTGGGTTATGATGATAGAGAATGTATTAATCTTGCTCAGGATAGGGACCAATGTCGGGCTTATATGAGGGCGGCAATGAACCTCCGGGTTCCTTAAAAGCCAGTAAGTAAGTAAGTAAGTAAGTAAGTAAGTAAGTAAGTAAGTAAGTAATAGTAATAAATAAATAAAATATAAATAAATAAATAAATAAATAAGTAAATAAATAAATAAATAAGTAAATAAATAAATAAGTAAATAAATAAATATGTGGCGCTACAGCCCATGAAGGGCCAAGAGCTACCAACCGGCTGTAGTCCAACCAGAATGGAGGTATCGTGTGGTTAGCATGATGATCCCTCCAGCCGTTTTAGCTCATTTGCGAAACCGGATTTTCGCTACCTGTCGTAGCTCCCCAAGTGTATGACGATGCTGGGTGGTTAACTTACCACTGGTCCGATACACTGGCCGAAATTTCATGAGAAAATTTTTTCCCCCATGAGGACTCGAACCAGCGCGCATTCCGTAACGCGAGTCCTAGGCACAATGCCTTTTAAACCACGACGCCACGGGATGGGACAAAAATAATAATGATAATAATACATTTGAAGAGTCCACTGCAAGAATGATGGATGTCATTTGGAATACATTTTAAGGAGAAGCAATTGAAAGTTTGAAATACTTAGCGCTCAAAGCTTAACTGTGATTTTTCAATCATTATTGGACAATGACTATCAGTGTTAATGCCATGCAACTCTCTATGTACATTCTATATGTCTTAAGCTATGCATTGACAGTCTTGGTTCATTTTCGACAAGAAAGTGAAATCCATCATTCTTGCAGTGGACTCTTCATTTATTAATTCATTCTTATTATTCTTCCCAAGGGCACGTCATTCATTGCAAACTTTTAAATTCTTCAACATTTCCTGTTTTCCGCCTTCCACTTAGTCTCTGCATATGGTCAGTGTATGTTACTCGTAATATATTATTGTCTATCATCTGATGTCTTCTTCTGCCCCGAAATTTTCTTCCGTTCAATAATAATAATAATAATAATAATAATAATAATAATAATAATAATAATAATAATAATAATAATAATTCATTTATTCATTCATTCATTCTTTCATCCATTCATTCGTTCATTCATTCTTAATATTTTACCCAAGGGCACATCTTTCACTGCAAACTTCTACATTCTCCAATGTTTCCTGTTTTCCGTCTTCCTCTTAGTCTCCGCATATAGTCCACGTATCTTACTCGTGATATATTATTGTCTATCATCTGATGTTTCTTTCTGCCCTGAACTTTTTCTGTTCAATAATAATAATAATAATAATAATAATAATAATAATAAGAAGAAGAAGAAGAAGAAGAAGAAGAAGAGGAGGAGGAGAAAGAGAAAGAAGAACAAGTGGAGGAAGAGGAAGAAGAAGAATGAAAATGGTGAATATATGCTGGTATTAAGCAATTCATCTTTAATAATGATTCAATCCTCATCCGGATTTGAATCGGAGATTCTGGAAGTAAGGATGGTAACTACTGAACCACAAAGGATGAAAATAGAATAGCTTAATATATTTATTAACTGAGTAACTGTCGTCTTACCGTTGTCAGTAGTGAGCAGTCCAGAGAGAAGAAACCACAAGCTGTGAATTCAAGCTTCCGATGAAGGAGTTGAGTTGAGAACGACTCAAGCTGAAACAGAACATTCGTAATCAAAATTTAATTTTGCCTAACTTTACAGTTATCACTCAAAAGTGCATTCTAATTTGTTATTCATAAATAAATTTATAAATCTTCTCACCATTCGTGAGCTGTCACAAAGGACAAAGAGTACTTAACCATAGAAATTTTTACAAGTTCATTGAACCATTGATTTTGTTTTAGCAATGAAACTCCTGCAAGTACATAGATGCAAATAATTTTTTTGAGATTAGTGGAAATATACCTATTTTTAGAGAGGTGTTACAAAAAAGTAAAGAATCCTACTGAACTTATTTTGATTTCGAATATAGGTGATGCTTCAGGAGAGCAATTGATCCTTTCAATGCAGCTAAGGTTGCAATCGGAATAATAGATGTAGGTATTCCAAGCCTCTTGAACACATCTTTCATGAAGAGAGTAGCGGCACCTCTTGCTCCAACCAGAAGTCCGATTACTTCAAGCTCTTTTAGCTGGTATTTTTAGAGGTAATAGGGAATGGTAGGATTGTGGAGAATAATTAAGAAGTGTCTAACCCTTAAATTGGCAAAACTTAAATTCTGACACTAGTTTATTAAACCTTGTCGGACTGTAAAGAAAACAACTATCGCATTGTCCATATTTTATATGTTGTACAATATTATAGTATTATGAAATTTTAATTTTCCTACTGATTCTTTTCTATTCTTCTATTAAAATAATAGCATAGTCTATAGCCTATTAACCTGTTGTATCCTATGTGTTTAATATCATGTGTTTCAATATAATTTAAATTGTTATTTTTCACTCTAACAAAAAATTTATCACTAAGCCTCAAGGCATTTCCTCTATTGTATCATGGTACTCTTTGTCGATGGCAACCTGTAGTGGTTACAGGAAGAAATTAAATCTAAATCTAATACTTTGTCAATTTAAGGGCTAAATAAGAGTGCTCCAAACTTCATTCTATCACATAGCCTATATAGTCTTATCTTCCTATTTGTCCTTTTTTATTCCCCTACTTTTGCATTTGTACATTTGTGTTTTTTTTTGTATTTGTATTTGTATTTTTATTTCTATTTCTTATTTGCTTCTTCTCTCTGCATCTGTTTTTTTTATATGTCTATTTATATTCTGGTGGTGTGATAGAGAAGGTCTGATGACCTTAACTCCTCCAGATTAAATGAATGAATGAATGAATGAATGAATGAATGAATGAATGAATTAATTAATTAATTAAATAATTAATTAAAATAATGTTATAAGTCTAATGAATTATATATTCGTTTAATATTTTATTTCTTTGATACTTTAAAACTGTGTAGTGTATATCGCTTTTCTAAAAAAAAATAATCTCCGTTTACTGTATTCATTTTTATTTATTTCTGAGTCTACAAACTTTCATTTCTATAGGCCTATAGAAGAATAGAGAGAGCTAAAGTGTTACACATTCGGATTCTAGAAGACTTTTATCCTTGTTGGATTTCAGAGAATTGTTTTCTACATCTTTTAATCTTAGTGCAAATTTTGTTATTTTTGTAAACGAAAGTCTGTTTCCTAAAAGACGTAGCAGTCGTGAACCTTATTCACTTGTTGTAATATTTTAATATCTAGCGCTGTTTTTCTATATATTAGATTCTCGCGAACGAGTATTAATATTTTACATTTATCTAGCTATATTTCCAAATCAAAATCTTTTGTTATATTTTTTATTGTAAAGGTTTCCCTGTCTACTTGTCTTTCGAATTAGAGCTATTATTTGATCATGGCTGAAGAGAAGTCGGGATGTGGATGGTGTAAATTTTGGTTATGTTTTAAATTTGATTGATTTGTGTGTGTTGAATAATGTTGCTGAACGACGTGGTTAATTTTCATTCTTTTCAAAATAGGTATGCCATTTGAATTTATTTAAAAAAAATGAGCTTCTTCATGTGCACATTCATGTACAAACATTATTGTAAATTGTGTGTTATTCTGTGACTATAGGCAAGCCTTGGAAGGTCAGATAATAAAAATAAAAATAATAAATACGGTGAAGTGAATTTGTTACGAGAAAATCCACAAACGATTAGGGAAAATATGGAAATTTTACTTGAGACAAGTAAACCGATAGGTTTGGAAATAAATCTCGAAAATACAAAGTATATGATTATGTCTCGTGACCAGAATATTGTACGAAATGGAAATATAAAAATCGAAGATTTATCCTTCGAAAAGGTGGAAAAATTCAAATATCTTGGAGCAACAGTCACAAATATAAACGGCACTTGGTAGGAAATTAAACACAGAACAAATATGAGAAATGCGTGTTATTATTCGGTTGAGAAGCTTTTGTCATCTAGTCTGCTGTCAAAAAATCTGAAAGTTACAATTTAGAAAAGATGCATTGCTGGTTGCTCGGTATGGTTGTGAAAACTTGGACTCTCACTTTGAGAAAGGAACAGCGATTAAGAGTGTTTGAGAATAAGGTTCTTAGGAAAATATTTGGGGCTAAGAGGAATGCAGTTACAGGAGAATGGAGAAAGTTACACAACGCAGAACTGCACGCGTTGTATTCTTCACTTGATATAATTATGAACATTAAATCCAGACGTTTGAGAAGGGGCAGGGAATGTAGCACGTATGGGCGAATCCAGAAATGTATATAGAGTGTTAGTTGGGAGACCGGAGAGAAAAAGACCTTTCGGGAGGCCGAGACGTAAATGGGAGAATAATATTAAAATGGATTTGAGGGCTGTGCTGTACGATGATAGAGTCTGGATTAATCTTGCACAGCATAGGGACCGATGGCGGGCTTATGTGAGGGCGGCAATGAACCTGCGGGTTCCTTAAAAGTCATATGTAAGTTGTGAGCTTCAGTTCTCATATACAGGTAGAATTTTAATATGTTGTAGTATTGTATATTTTATAATGAGTATTAAGGAGTCTAGTCGGCCTGATTGGCGCAGTCGGTAGAGTGCTGGCCTTCTGTGCCCAAGGTTGCGGGTTCGATCCCGGCCCAAATCGATGGCATTTAAGTGTGCTTAATTGCGATAGTGTCATGTCATTGGATTCAGTAGATTTACTGACATGTAAAAAAATCATGTGGGACACAATTCCGGCACATCGGCGGCGCTGATATAACCTCGGCAGTTGCGAGTCGTTAAGTAAACCATAATTTAAAATTAAGGAGTCTAGTTCCTCTCTAACGTTCAACGTCACCGTCTACTAATTTAATACGACAATTTTCAAATGAATGAAAAGAGTAGATATATTATTATATTACAGTAGATTTCGTTTTTTATATTCTTAACTTAGGCACAGAACTTGTCTTAAATATTTTGTACCCTTCATTAAGTCAGGATAGTTCTTAAATCATGAAACGTGTTTAGAAGGAAGTTTATATGCAAATAGGAACGTCATTTAACTCACAAAGCAATGTACGTAAAATAATACACATATAAAGTTAATGTAATATTTCAATATTCAATATTAATTTTTTTTTTCTTCAGTCACTAATAGCCTTTCGTCTAGACTATATTCAGTATTCAGAAGTTCCTGTAGAATGTGATACATTAATTCAATTCTTTATTTCTTCACCAATAGGGAGTTGACGAAATTCCATTTTAGATAATCCATAGCTACAAGTCAACAGAGATTATAACTAATTATTGTGAAGACCAAATATTAAGAAATTTTGATTGATTCTCACCACTTGTACCATATTCCAATTACTCAACCTTTTCCTGTACATTTCGTAAATAAATACAATTCTATCTGTTGTCTCCCATGGACCCAATCTCTTAAATTATTCCGAAGAGCTTACAGAATGAAAATGAAGTTACATATTCTAGTACTCAGATAATTTCAGAATATTTTTAAAATTATGTTACTTCTTTGGCAATTACATATTTCATTCGGCACAAATTTTAACGAGGAAAGATTATTTAATCAGGAATTTGTCTCAGTTTGTTTCTGAAAGTAGTATTCTCTAGCTCAGCTATAGAATTTTGTTATTCAAGGTTTAATTTTTAATTCAGTAAATACAAAAATATTCTTGGTTCTTAACTTCTATGATAAAATGTCTAGCTTTCATTAATCAGGTAATCTTGTCGTACTTTAATTTTTATTGTAATTGTAATTGTAAATTTAATATTAATTGTAATTTTATTCTTCATATTATAGTTGTAATCCCCTGGTAGAGGGTCAGAGAAGGCCTAATAGCCTTATCTATACCAGGTTAAATAAATAAATACTACTAATACTACTACTACTAAATTTTTTCCCGAAAATTTTTATACACTACCTGTATCGTACTTATTCAGAAATTTGAAACATTTCGTAGAAATCTTGTAAAATCAACACAGCATTTACATAATTGTATATGGATTTAGATACCGCTATATTGGAAAATCTTCTTTATGTCCCATTAAACCAATCTCTCTCAACGATGTCTTTGATCTCGAATTATTTATAGTTCTAACGTTTTTGAGGACAAAATGAAGGTAATTTTATATTCCATTCAACTCAACAATATGTAAGATAAAATCGTAATATCTCACATAAAAGTAAACTGTAAAACTGCAGGGTGTTACATTAAAAAAAAAAAACGTTATTTAAGCAACCAAAACGAAACAATTAGAAAAAAATATGAAATCAAAACTCTTTATTTCGTGAATGAAACTGTGTATTTGTTTCTGTGCAAACCATATTTTTAGCCAAGTTAAAACGAATTTAAAACGAATCTTAACTTTCTTATAACTTGGTATATTGAACAAAATCTCGCGCTGAATTTAGTAGTTGCTGATAGAGTAATTTGCGAAACCAAAACAAGGGGATAGGTTGAACGTGTCTCTGTAATGAATAAAAGATTTCTTCTTTTGACAGAGGTTAGCACACGGGTCGTTGCACATCAAAGCAAGTCTTTTGACTGTCGACAGGGACTGAATTAACTTCCGCTTAATTAATTATTCTTTAATTCGTACTTGATTTGACGCTGATTTTCTCACGTTGGTTACCCAGTGTCCTTTCATGATTATGTCCCACAACATATATAACAATTTAATATTACAGCCCAGGACCTTGAATCAAGGCACATACATGAAGGAAAAAAAAAATACACATTTAAGAAAAACCTATAATCACACAATAGGGCAGCGGAAGCCTTTACAATCCAAGTTATTGTTTGTTTATATGATGATAGTCATTAGAATGATGTTATAAATCTTTCTCATTTTGAGGCATCTGATCGTAATATTGTGTTGTGGTCACTGGAAGGAAATAATGGGATGAGGGATCAGATACGGGAGGAAGAATTATTAGCTGGTGAAGTTTGTCATATTTAATAAAATCTATAGATAAGTAAATGGGTTATACACTATCACTTAGGCTGTATAACTATAATTTGTAAGCCAACATAAACATAATACCGTGTTATCCATTTGGGAAGACAAAAAGTCGTTACAAAAGCTGTATCAAGAACGATACAAAAGTTATTTTGGTTCCATTGTGATGATGAAACACGAGAGTGTTGTATTATTGATGTTCTTAGGAATAAAAGAAGTAAAACTATCACTTAGCAATAACTAAACAAACAAATTGCCGTTTACTTCAAGACAACGAGCAAAATGCATTTTAATAATAACATCACATGTCTGTTTCAGTAATTCGGAAGGCACAAAACACTGATTATATTCAAAAGGGTTTGGAAATTTGAAGTCAGTGCTTTTTTTATTTAAGCACAATAATAAGTTCTAATGTTTGACGTATAATTATGAACTTTAATTTTTTTCTTTAATATTTTCTGTAAAAATTTTAATTGCCTGGACATTTGGGATTTTTGCAATTCACGAGTATTAACAGTATCTACAATAATCTCACTAGAGGTTTTGATTATCCAGAGAAAATCAAAACTCGAGTGACATTTAATTGACTGTTACACAATTAGAAGAAAATATATAAAGATTAGAAGAAGTAAAGTGCACTAATGCAATAAAATATTAATTGATAATGAAAATACTAAACTATCTTGAAAATGTATTATTGTACCATCTCATCATTACAAATATTCCGCTACATGACGGTAGTATGTTATGATGAGCTATTCTCTTGTTACCAGTTGTGCCAACTATACAATCTTCATTGAACTCTATGGAAGATTAATAGTCAAGAAGTCTTTCTTGCTTCAGTTGTATTCCACTTCAATTACTATCAATATACTGTATGTATATATATATATATATATATATATGTATATATATATTAAGCAATCTCTGATACATGACTATGCATAATCTCATAAAGCAGAAGCTATAACATAACATAAATAATGTAAACAAGATAAATGATAGAAAAGTTTTAATTAAAGATGATGAAATAAGTATGAATCTTTTTAAAAGGTATTACAATTATTGAAAGCACAATGTTGGAAACAAAGAAGAAAATGTCAGGCATATGATAAAAACAAATGCTAGGGAGGTGATAAAATTGCAGAATAAACAGCCATGATTGGTTGAAACACGTCGTTCCGTGTCGTTTTATTAGTCAAAATTAGTATGACGTAGTAAAAGTGTAATAGTTTTTTTAAAACAATTTTTAGTCGAAAAAGACGGAGAAGATCAGTTATTATCTTTTAAAGAACTTTAAATGTATATATAAGCCAGAAATAGAAAAAGTACACAAACATAAAAAAAATAAAAAAATTATGTGACTAGCATATTTAATTCTTCGAATTCCTTCAATACTATTCAAACAAAGAAAAGCTAACTAAAATTTTTGTTTTGTTTCTGAAAAATTCCAAGTTGACTGGCGACAATAGAAAAGAAAGCGTTTGAGAATAATAATTGAATGAGATGTATAAACAATTGGATACCCTTTCAGATTTAAGTATCATAATACATGGTGAATATGAACTATAGAGACAAACTTCAGGAAGTGGTTCCTTACAGAAAAATAACAAAAACGTTCATGGGAACATATCCGTAGAAGCACAGTGAGCACGGAATACAGCATAATTAAATTACACTTCATTGCACGACACTAGCCATTCAATTTCTGACAATCTTAGAGTAGGTGTTCGAAGTGCTCCCCATGAGCCTCGGTGCAAACGCCCTCGTGTCGCGTCACAGATTGACACACTCATTCGAATCTTCCGAACTGCTTCCAAATAGCGTCATAGGCTGCACTGTCACGTTGTTCAAGTGCCAGCATATCAGGAACTGGCTCTGCATACTTTTCAGGTGTCCCCAAAGGTAAAAATCAAGTGAGTTTATGTCCGGTGACCGTGAGGGCCTTGCAACAGGACCTCCTCGTCCGATTCATCTGCTAGGGAAGATGTTGAGATGCTTGTGAAAGTCAATAAGGAAGTAGGGAGGAGCTTCTTCATGTATCAATTACATGACCTGTCGTACTGCAAGTAGCACATCTTCCAGCAAGTATGTGAGGTAATATGTCCTGCAGGAATCGCAGACATCTGACCATTGAGTTGTTGTGGAAGAACAACTGAACCAAATAGATAATCTCCAACTAATTCTAGCCCAAATATTGATGCAGAGCCTGTGATGAATCACATCCATTTTCGCACATATGTTCAAATTAACATTTTTTCTTCTCTTCCTGTCCGGAATCACTTCCTGAAGTTTGTCCCTATAGTTAATATTCACCCTGTATAGTGTTCCATTTAAAATATCAAAGGAGTTGGGATAAGAGGTTGACACTTAATGCAATTAACACTGATTTTAAACTTCCTCCTGAATATAGAAATTGATGTGTTTTTTGTTTAAATTTAATTTAATTGAAAAACAATAATTATTTAAACTGTGACATTTTTTAAATGAAAGCCCTGTATGTGCATACACAAGGAATATTAACAGGTATACAATGCATAAACATCTTCCTTTGTCCAAAATTCATTGGTTTATACTACTTCAATGCTCATTCTACAGTCACTTTTCTCCGTCCAAATCCAATCTCCCTCAGAGAGTTCCTAATGTTGTGCATCTATTTTTTGCTAGCTCGGCATTTCTTCCCTCTGCCCCTTGTTAAGAATTTGTCGCCCTTTAAGGGGACATTATGGTGAAATAATGGTGAAAAATTAAGAAACTCCACTTAAAAATATATAGAGACTTTCTATTTAGTCTGAGCTGAAAAAGCTATTTAATATACAGGGTGTTTAAAAATACGGGGCATAATTTCAGGTATGTATTTACCACATGTGGACAATCAAAATAGTTCATTACAAAATGTGTCCGGAAATTCTTCATTTCCGAGTTATGGCCTTCACAACATTGAAATTCACCGGAACGTTTCTCTTTCCTCAGGTCGTTGTCATTACAGAAGATGTTCAAAATGTCCACCTCCTACTTGAATACAGACCTCACATCGATGTCTCATTGACCTGCGAACACGATCCCAAACTCCAGGATTATTGCGTATGTCCTCAGAACATGCCACAATTCGATTCCGAAGGGATTCCAAATCAGGCACCGGAGACGAATAAACCAATGATTTTAAATGGCCCCAAAAGTAGGAATCGAGAGGGTTCAGACAGGTGAGCGTGGAGGCCAAGCAATTGGGCCACCTCTACCTATCCATCGGTCAGGAAACCTTCGATCCAAGTACCGGCGAGCCGTACGACTGAAGTGTGCAGGAGCGCCATCATGCAAGAAGTGAATGTGTTGACGATTGATCAGTGGAGTATCTTCTAAAACATGAGGTATGGTGTTTTCCAGGAAGTTTGTGTACAGCTGCCCCGTAAGTCTGTTTACAAGTACATGGGGTCCAACTAATCGATTACCAATGATACCGGGCCACATGTTGAGGGAGAACCGCACCTGGTGATGAGATGGAACAGTTGCACGTGGGTTTTCATACGCCCATACATACTGATTGTGGAAATTTGTTATGCCATCTCGTGTGAACTGTGCTTCATCTGTAAATAATACTAAGGCAGGAAAGTTCGGATTTACACCACACTGCTGCAAAAACCACTGACAGAACCTAACTCGTGCAGGGTAATCTGCTGGTGACAGGTCCCGTACACGTTGCAAATGATAAAGATACAATTGATACTCTTTCAACAGTCTCCAGACAGTCGTATGAGGAACACTGACTTGCAACGCACCCTTCGTGTGCTGATAGAAGGAGTCATGCTCACAGCCTTCAGAATCTCCTCCTGTACTTCTGGAGTTGTAGATCTTGGTCGTCCCCTTCCCAAACCAGGAGAGTTAAATTTTCCATACTCGCACAGACAGTAATGGAGACGTACAAATGTCTTCCGATCTGGACATTGTCGCTGTGGGTACCTCTCCGACGAGCCAGCGCAGCATTGCCGTCCGCTTTACCGTACATGAAGTGTATCTCTGCCAGCTCTTGATTTGAATACATGTCGTACAGTCTAACGCCTACATAACACTGAATGTAACCTTCATCTCGGAATGAACCGTCAGAGTGCCCTCTTAATGTCTCCTTTGACAGCTACGACCTGCGGAAAGAAAAACGTTCCGGTGAATTTCAATGTTATGAAGGCCATAACTCGGAAATAAAACATTTCCGGACACATGTTGTAATGAACTATTTTGATTGTCTACATGTGGGAAATACATACCTAAAACATTTCCGGACACATGTTGTAATGAACTATTTTGATTGTCTACATGTGGGAAATACATACCTGAAATTATGCCCCGCATTTCTGAAACACCCTGTACATTCTCATAACAATTTTCAAATATTTGGGACAATATGGACTAAAAAGTTTTAAAACTATATCGCAAGGAGGCTTTTTAGTGACGTCAATATAAAATATAATTAAATATAATTTCAAAACTGTTAACTCTGATGGCATCAAATTTTGTACAGATGGTATTATAGTAGGCATGTTCATGTAGTTGAAAATTCGTAAATTTTAGGTGAAAATAGTAGAAGTTTTGAAACTCACATAAGTGTCCCCTTATAATCCTTCGCCCTGTGTCAGGTTTTAATTCGTAAATTTTAGATGAAAAGTTTTAAAACTCACGTAAGTGTCCCCTTATGCACCATTACCCTGTGCGAGGTCTGAACTCTCAATTCTCCGATCTAAAGGCTTACAATGGCAAAAACTGAAAGCTATATTTAACATAGTAAATAAGTATTGGTATAAATTCTAAACTGTAAATGATATTGCACAAATAATTGTAATAACACAAAGGTGCCCATTACCACAATACTCTTAAATTTATATACTGACCACATGAGTCCTCTAGAATCATTCATAACTCACAATATCCAAAACTTGTTTTTTGGCAATTAAGAAAAAAACGTACATGTCACTAATTACCATTTGACAGTAATCATTTGAAATATACCATCTATACTAATAATAAATCTGTAGCCGAAAATTTTCTGGTAATTTTCGATTTTCCAAAAATAATTTGTCCTAACATATATAATTAACCACCCTGAAACCGAAAATCGCATTTTTGAAATTTTTGTTTGTATGTCTGTCTGTATGTTTGTTACCTTTTCACGCGATAATGGCTGAACCGATTTATATGAAAATTGGAATATAAATTAAGTTCGTTGTAACGTAGATTTTAGGCTATATGGCATTCAAAATACTTTATTTAAAAGGGGGGTTATAAGGGGGCCTGAATTAAATAAATCGAAATGTCTCGCTTATTATTGATTTTTGTGAAAAATGTTACATAACAAAAATTTCTTTAAAAATGAATTCCGATAAGTTTTAGTCTTTACAAAAATTTTGATGGGACTGATATTTAATGAGATAAATGAGTTTTAAAATTAAAATAACGCCATCTAAGACGGTGCAATGAATTAAGAACAAATGACTTCGTCTATAAGGAGCCTTGGACAACAACAATCGAAACAGGGGCCTTGGACAACAACAATCGAAATCTATTAAACATAGCCTACAGACAATGTTTCCGTGTTTGTTTGAAGTAATATCGGAAGCTAAATTAACCGATTTGTATAATTAATTATTAATTCACCATTGGGAAGTGTAGTTTCTCTAGATGGACATAATGCTATAATGTTATTACAGTAACTTCTGAGTGAATTGAGGACAGGTAAGATTAAATAATATCTTCTTATGCACAGAAAACTTGATAGGTTATTCTGTATATTCATTTCCTGTATTTCTTAAAATAATGTTTATGAACACATATATTTTCATCTCAGAGAATTGATTGGTATTAACATGTATAATTATTCATCCTGACACCAAAAATCGCTTTTTTGAAATTTTTTGATTGCATGTCTCTCTGTCTGTCTGTCTGGATGTTTGTTACCTTTTCACGCGATAGTGGCTGAACGGATTTCGATGAAAACTGGAATATAAATTAAGTTCGTTCTAAGTTAGATTTTAGGCTATATGGCGTTCAAAATACTTTGTTTAAAAGGGAGGTTATAAGGGGGCCTGAATTAAATAAACCAAAATATCTCGCTTATTATTGATTTTTGTGAAAAATGTGGCATAACAAAAGTTTCTTTAAAAATGTTTCCGATACGTTTCAGTCCAAGCAAAATTTTGATGGGACCAAATTGTACCAAAAACGGATGTTCTCTGAACTAAATGATCATATTTTAATTATTTGCACGTAATAACAATTAAGAAACATGTTAAAGGAATTATCATTGCACTAAATGAGTGGTCTCTGGAGCAAAATGATCGCATTTTAATTATTTAAATACAATTTAAATTAAGTGACATATTAAACGATTTATTCTTCTATCAAACACGAATGTTCCCTGGACCAGATGTCCTATTTTAATTATGTAATTACTTTATATTTATTTCTAACGAGTGCAGCGGAGCGCACGGGTACAGCTAGTATCTTATAATTCTAAATATTAATGACTGATTTAAGTGAAATTGTTTGTTTATAGACTATAAGTTTATGAATTACTAAAGAATGAATTATTTTATTTTTGAATATTATGAATGTTATGATTATAGAAGACTCGCTTCTTAAACAATTAGAAATGTAAAGTTACTTATTACATTGTGATGTTTAATAATTAAAATAGTTATAAATTGCGTATTGAATGAACTTACTTCCTCCTTGACGTTTGAGTCCGGGATCTGCGCCAGAATCTTATGCACAAGGGAGCCAGTGTTGTTTGCCTACAACATTACGAGAACAAGATATTTTCACATATTGAAATACTCCCTCATTGTGTGTGCCATATTAGCCCACAATAACTTCAGATCACGTTATCATTTTGGGAAGAAAAATAACAATTCCTTGCCACGGCTATTCTTTATCCAAGACTTCGAAACATGACTTTACAGCTGTGAACATAATTCTAGAAATATAACGACTTAGCAACAAACTTTTTTAAATCTTCAATACAGAGTACATATTCTATAGGTAAATTATCTCCTTTCCCATTATCTTCTTTCTTACCCCAATTTAATTATTGTTCCATTTAAATTCTATATTTTTCCCATTAATTCTCTCCTCTTTTATTTCCATTTAACTAATTTTATTTCCTGGTTTGATTTTAATCCCTATCTGTTATTACCTCCTCGCATAATTATCTTCCCTGTGTATTCTTATCATTTTGCTCAACTTCCCGCTTTCCATTTCTTTTCACCTATTACTAAACTTCGTTATTTTCCTTTCTCTTCCTTCTAACCTTTTCTAGTTTTACTTTCTACTTTTCTAGATTTTGCCCTTCCCTTCTCTATACTTCCAGTTCACCCATATCCAGTAACTTCTTTTTTTTTAATTTCATTTTCCTATGCATGTCCCTTTCTACGTCTTTATTATTTGTATATTCTTAAAATTGCCAATTTTTCCTTTCACATTTAATTCGTTCTTTACTCTCCTTCTTTGTTTTAGATTTCTAGTTCTTTATAATTTTAATGATTCCCTATTCTTCTTTTTCTCCCTATTCTTCAAATACGCTTTTAAGTGAATTGACCAAGTAAATTCGTAGAAATTAGAAATATAAATAATTCATTCGAAAAACATATACTTTCTTTTGTATTCTTAGTTGGTTATTTAAATACGCTGTATCAACTGATGAGTTATTTAGCGTCGATAAGTTTTACTTGTGATAGCGACATAAGCCCGAGAATTCACCATTGATTGACTTTCGCATTACGGTTGGGGAAAACCTCGGAAAATTCCCAACCAAGTTATCAGTCCAAGAGGGAATCGAACTCATGTTTGAGCGTAACTTCGTATCAGCAGGCAAACGCGCTACTGCCTAAGCTACGCCCGTGGCTACTCTCTAATTGCTATTAGACTATACTCAATAATAATAATAATAATAATAATAATAATAATAATAGTAATAATAATTATTATTATTATTATTATTATTTATTTATTTATTTATTTATTTATTATTTATGTGCTGAAGGACAGCCAGAGGCAAATTATAGTTCAGCACAACACACAAGCAGAAGATACAAAAGTGGAATAATTATTTATTTTTATTTATTTATTTATTTATTTATTTATTTATTTATTTATTTATTTATTTATATTTAATGTGCTGTACAACAGCCAGTGGCCAATTACAGTTCAGCACAAATATAACAAAAACATAATACAAAAATAATTATTACTCATAAATACAAATACAATTAATTACAATAATGACGATGAATGGATAAATAATGGATGAAGTTAAAATACATAACTAAGAATACTATGAGACAATGATAATTGAGTATAATGCCTAAAAGAATACATAAATGATAAATCGTTGCCAAGAGCAAACAAAGTCTATACATTGAAGGGATCGAATTCGCAGCCATGCATGTTGGCATTTTTAATGCATCTGGAGACTGGTGAAAGAAATTTAGAATTTCTAATATAGAAAAGTTTGTGGGCTCTCATATCTTTTGTTGGAATACGTAAGGTAATATTGTTTAAGAAAGAGTCACAGGATATATCACCTTTGAGGACTTTACAAAAGAACAGATAATCTAGCTCATGGCGTCTAGCATATAGATTTTGGCAATTAAAATATTCACATTTTCTCTCATAACTGTACCCGGAATTAGTGGGCAGAAATCTGAATGAACATACAGATATAAATTTTCTTTGTATATTTTCTAATTTAGCCGAGTCCGTAGTTGTAATCGAGTTCCAAACTACAGATGCATATTCGATTTTCGATCACACCACTGTATAGTAAAGCATTAAAAGAGAATCGGGCGTGGAAAAAGAATAAGTTATTGACCGTATTATTCCTAACAATCTGATTGCGTGATCGTAAATGTAATCAACGTAACTATGAAAATACAATTTACTGTCAAAGAACATTCCCAAATCTTTTACGCAATCCATTCTGTTAATTAGAACATTATTTAGATAATAATTAAATTTCAGTGAAGAAGTTTTTCTAGAAAAGGTTATTACATTAGTTTTGGATACGTTAATTTTCATACCATTGTCTTCTGACCATTTAGCGACTGAATTAATGTCACAATAATAATAATAATAATAATAATAATAATAATAATAATAATAATAATAATAATAATAATAATAATAATAAAAATAATAGTAATAATAAAATAATAGTAATAATAATAATAATAATAATAATAATAATAATAAAGTACTTACCTCGTCTGCTGTTAAACTGCAAATAACTGTCATCACGACTACAGATGCAGCAGCAACGAACACTTCAAAGATATTTTTCACAGCAAATTTTGTATTATCAATTCCAGACATTTCGTCGTAATACATAGTGACTGTGATGTATAGATCAGTTGTGACCGTTATGAAAGTCACACAGATGGCAAGAAGCAGAGCAGGCGAGAACAGTGAGTTCAAAGACAGTGCCAAGTCACACAACGTTCCATGAAGATCTCTAAGTACTTGAATGATATGTCCCTCGCTAAATGTGTTGGATGCAGAGAGCTTTGTTAAAGAGATATCAGTAGATTGGAGTCTTTTAACACAGTCATTTATTAAGACAAATCTGTATTTAATAATTGTTAAAAAAATTAAGAAATTTATTGTATTTTGTTGCGATATCATTACTGGATATATCTCATTGAATTTTCTTAATACGCTGAAGCGCATTAAGGCTGCAGGAGTCCAAAAAATGAAAGTTATAAATAGATTTGCTGCAACAACGAACGCAATTACTAGAAGTGTCAATATAAATGATAGACGACGAACTCCTCCATTTGAAGCCGTAATTTTTAGAGTCCCAAAATCATTGTCTACTTGTAGTATCTTTCGAAGAACTGTCAGTAATTTTCTTTGATTCCAACAAGAAGATAAAATTGTGAAAGACGTTACCGCTAGTGATGCTGTTTGACGAAATATGACAGTAACTCTGCTGACAAGGGAGTCTTTCTTTTTCCTAGGTGGAGGAAAAAAGTCTTCAGTTGACAGAAAGGAGACTAAAAAGGCTGTATAGAGTAGTAGACTATAAACGTAACCAGACAGTGACAATTTGATTTTAGAAGAGCCAATTAGAGAAGACGGAGAGAGTCCCAGAAGTTTGGAGAAGTAAAATGAAGGCTTAATTGCTGAAATGAGATTCATAGCTTTAAAACTTGCCCATCATCACAAAAGACAAAGGAGTTCAAAACAGATGAAGATCTAGTTTGCAGGAGACTCTATTAACTAGCCTTGTATTGACAAATAAAAGGGATTTTAAGACGCAGTTTTTAGCTTTAAATTAATTTTGATTGATCTGTTATAGCTGTCAGTTCGTTCGAGCGAAAATTTAATAAGAAACTATTGAATTTGTGTTGGGACATTCAAAATCTTTGGCATTTAGTTAATTAGTTCAACATTGCTTTATAAACAATGCAGTCCTACTTTCAACTACCTGTCTACATTAGATTTATTATTTCACTGAGACATTTAGATATTCATGAAATTATTCATAAATGTTACCTATCTACATTGAATATATTATTTGTCCTTGGCATTGAAAGAAATACAGCTAATTTGGGGGTGTTAAAGGAGTTTGAACTTAAAAACGAAGCAATTCACATAAAGGTCAAGGTGGTAAAAATACTGGCTAAGAATTATATTTCGCGACCAATCACTTTTAAGGGGGATTTGTTGAAGAGTTCAACAAAAGGATGGGTTTATAAATATCGGAAAGGGATGTATCATACAGGATTGAATTTTTTGTGGGAAAAGGATTAAATAATAGACGAAATACATGACGTAATGTGAAGATTTGTTTAATTGGTACCGAAAGGCAAGAGATTGAACTCCAGTGTTCGGAAAAATTCTCACCACATTTCCAATCAGACCTCATGCTTAATTGGGTGAGAGGGGGTCATACATAACGTCTTGAAGTAAAGAGAGTAAAGCGGATTTGGGGTGGTTAAGATTGGACTT
The DNA here is from genome assembly GCF_040183065.1 of Periplaneta americana. Taxonomy (NCBI): domain Eukaryota; kingdom Metazoa; phylum Arthropoda; class Insecta; order Blattodea; family Blattidae; genus Periplaneta; species Periplaneta americana. The sequence continues at coordinate 82,297,702 of NC_091129.1, read as the reverse complement.
ATGGAAGAGTAATCGCCAGGCAGCACATTTTCGTTCCCAATCGTACAGCGGATCGAGTAGTTTCTCCTGGTAGCTACATCTATTACGTCATGTGGATGCGTAAGCAAGGTCGAATTGCAAGCAGGCACGGATGGAGTCATTAATAATGATGCAATGTATTATAAATATGCCCCTGTAACGTCATATGACGTAAAAACAACATTCTCTTAGTTTAAACGAATAATTGTATATGATGTTCGTAAAAGATTTGCTTTTCATAACCTCAGAATATATGTTTTCGTTCAATGCAACGGGATAGGTTTTGATAAACGAATTGTTTGTATATTTTGTGTAAAATATAAATATTAATATTTTGTATATTAATTTCTGTTATTAACAGTTATATTACCGGTTGTTCTCTATGGTTGTGAAATTTGGACTCTCACTTTGAGAGAGGAAGAGAGATTAAGGGTGTTTGAGAATAAGGTTCTTAGGAAAATATTTGGGGCTAAGATGGATGAAGTTACAGGAGAATGGAGAAAGTTACACAACGCATAACTACACGCATTGTTTTATTCACCTGACATAATTAGGAACATTAATCCATACGTTTGAGATGGACAGGGCATGTAGCACGTATGGGCGAATCCAGAAATGCATATAGAGTGTTAGTTGGGAGACCGGAGGGAAAAAGACCTTTGGAGAGGCCGAGACGTAGATGGGAGGATAATATTAAAATGGATTTGAGGGAGGTGGGATATGATGATAGAGAGAGGATTAATCTTGCACAGGATAGGGACCGATGGCGGCCTTATGTGAGGGCGGCAATGAACCTCCGGGCTCCCTAAAAGCCATTTGTAAGTAAGTTTGTAAGTAACTTTTGTTATTATTATTATTTTGTCCCTGTAACGTCATGTGACGTAGGAAGATTTAGTTAAGTTTTAACGATTAGTAAGTGTTTATTTAATTAGAGATAAAAAATTAATAACTTAATATGAGCTAATGTAATTCAATACAGTCTATATGAAATATATAAATGATTATAATTATCTTTTGATGACACGACACATAATTTTTTTAAAATTAAAGCTTAACGGAATTTAAGAAAACTTAAACATTTTTATTCCCATTTTCTCAGAAGTAACGTCAATGCACTTACACCCCTATGCTTCTGAACCCCTCATATGAAATTGGGGTGCTGTTGCTGCTATTGTTGCTGCTGCTACTGCCGCAATCGCCACCACCATCACCACCACCACCACCACCATCACCACCATCACTGCTGTTACCATCATATTGTTTACTTAAATTACTGCCTCAATTTATATGCCTGAAATAATTTCTATATTAAGACTTGTGTAAAGAATACCTACTAAAGTATCACATGAAGAGAGTATTTTGAGATTGTAATGGTTCAGTAAGTTCAGAGTTTCGAGAAGGACATAGGCTACGTACATTCTGCGGTTTCAAGGCAAAAGGTTGTAAGTCAGTTTAGGAGAATATGAGATTTTGCGATAGTCTATGTTGTGCGATAGTCTATATTTATTGTTCTCTCCAACACGCTGCTATGAAACATATTTCTTATAATTTTATACAGTCGTTCTAACTTTAAATAATTGCTCCTGGAAAACTGCAATAAACTCCGCCAGGTTAAGTAAAACCATTATTATTATTATTATTATTATTATTATTGTTATTACTATTACTATTATTACTACTACTACTACTATTATTATTATTATTACTATTATTTGACATCGCATTTTGCCTTGAAGCCACAGATTTGGCACTGATCTACCAGAGGTACAATCTCTTTCATGAGACATAATAAAGCAATAATCAGTGAGAAAAATATTGATGATTGTGATTTTTTTTTATTAAGAAGTAACATGATTTATAATTCGATACAATATTAGCACTCGAAAAGAATCTTTTTATAAAATTTGTGATGCAACAATTCTAGTTATGGATAACATTCTACAGAGGTATCTGCATTAATTACCTGATAATATTATAATTATCTAGAAAGAAAGTTAAATGTTGTCCTAGAAATATAGCAAAATTACATTTTTTAAACATTTAGAAGTTTATTCTTAATCTCGTAAGACATAATGACGGAAAATTAGGGCCTCTTTTATTGTGAACTGCAAATCTCGTTCGTTGTGTAATAGAAGTGAGCTGCAGATTTAAACAAATATTGCATTCTTGTGACATAATTAAAGTATTTTTCATTCTTTTATTATATCGTGGTATTTTAATCCATTAATATTTAACTGGAAGGCAGAAAATAGGAAAGACTAAGGAATACTGGGTTTGCAGTGAAAGATCTTCCCTTGGGCGGAAAACTATGAAAGAATGAATATTTAACTAACACGAGAAAACTGCTTTTCCATGAAGTGTGGTGAAGATTGATTAATTCGAAATTGGATAATTTGATTTGTTGAATAATTCGAGTAAATTTGTATTCCCCTTGAAATTCCCATTAAAACTACCATTAAAATTCACATTTAATTTGAATTATCGAAGGTTACATTTTTGCACTCCTTTGCTTTCAACGAAAACAGTGTTCCATCTGAATTTCAGGGAAATTTCAAAAGGTTTTTGTGGAATTCAGATCATGTTCCTAAACTTTATAGTTATTGACAGTTAGTAGTAGTAGCAGTAGCAGTAGCAGTAGCAGCAGTAGCAGCAGCAGCAAGTGTGCTACTGGCTATTCTAAATTCACAATGTCGTACCGTGGAGTATACAAGTTTAATGTTAGCAAAAGAAATTTGAAGTAGGTATTTTTTCTATTGGTAGCCTAATTTTAGTGTGAATATGCAGTAGATACACCATGTCAGCAGTTAAATTGAAGTACACTCACATTCATTACCCATTTACGGTATACGAGTGTATATTTGCTGGCTAATTCGAATTATGGATGTTAGATTTTTTTTTCAAATTTCCCTAAGAATGTGAATTAAAAACAGTCTACTCTATATCATCCATATAATAGGAAGTATTATGAGAAATATCTGAAATTACTTTTAATACATAAATAGTAATAGCGTTGGCATACCAGTATCCATTACAATGCCATTACTATAGAATAATAACATTGATTTCGTCTTGTCGCTTTGCTGATGTTTCTCTTCTAGTAGCAACAGAATGAGGAAACAAAGGAATCTCGACTTTCATAACACGTTGTTTGGAAGCAAGACGAAATTCACGTTCACAACAGAGTGTTGTTCGCGCAGTCTGGCGGGAAGTGGCTGAACCGCATTGTCTCTACGCAAGAATTGCGTTCCCCGAGGCTCGCTGCAATATTGCATATTAATAGATCGTATTATGTCACGCCTCTAATTACGAACGCAAGAGAATGTCGGAACAACACGTAAAGGAGAACGGGCGGAAAATGGCAGGATTAATAATTTAATCCAGTCTCATCATTTCCATCTTCACGGTATCATTGTCAGCAATGTCATGATTATCGTGATCAAAAATATCTTTACCACCATAATTACTAGCAATGTGAAGTTAATTAGCAGAAATAACCAACGCAAACTTACTAGGCACTTGGTCAGTAATTGATTCTCGTTCAGATATGATTTCTTGTAAATAGTTCTCTTAATCTATCACAAAATACTGTATTTCAATATCCGGTAATTCATCACTATAGAATTTTGTTATTCTAGGTTTAATTTGTAATTCAGTAAATACAAAAATATTCTTTGTTCTTAACTTATATGATAAAATGTCTAGCTTTCATTAATCAGGTAATCTTGTCGTACTTCAATTTTTATTGTAATTGTAAATTTAATATTAATTGTAATTTTATTCTTCGTATTATAATTGTAATCCCGTGGTAGAGGGGCAGAGAAGGCCTGACGGCCTTATCTCTACCAGGTTAAATAAATAAATACTAAAATACTACTAGTACTATTATTTTAAACATCATCTATACATCAATACACTCCTTACCCGATAACCATTACAACGAGTGCTGACGACCATTATCTTAGACTATCACCTATTTTACGAAACAAAAAGAAAAACATTGAAAGGAAAAGTTTTCGTCTAACGAAGAAGTAATAAGTGCAATGGAAGAGACAACTTTTATATTATTTAGAATTATTTATTGCTTTATGACTGTGTTGTTAAATGCGTAGATATGAAAGATGACGTACAATACAGTGATTAATCAATATATCCACCATATCCTCATAAATTTCCTTGTTGGACGAACCTTTCAGGAATAAATACATTTTCACTGATCGAAACACCATTTTATCGAAGTTGAATTTTTTTCTGACTATTATACTTTTACTACGTCATACTACTTTTGACCAACAAAACGGTACGAAAGGACGTCTTACAACCAATCATGGCTGCATATCGCACAATTTTATCGCTTCCCTAGCATTTGTTTAATTTTATCGCTTCCCTAGCATTTGTTTGTCTTTATCACTATCCTACCATTTGTTTTATTGTTTACCAACAATTCAAACTGCAAATTCTTTACGGTACTATAAAATAAGCTTTGCGATCGTCATTTGTTTCCCGCATATATAGTCGACTGAAAATGGTGGCTCCGTTCAAACATTTTGTTGAAGGTAACATTAGTGAAATCGAACTTTAGTAAGTCAATTAATATCTATTTTATTGTATTAGAGTACTTTATTTCTTCTAATCTTTTATCTACTTTCTCCTGTTTTTATCACCTTCCTACCATTTCTTTGTTTGCCAACATTTTAAACTGCAAATTCTTTACGTTACTATAAAACATGCTTTACGATCGTCATTTGTTTCCCGCATAGATAGTGGACTGAAAATGGTGGCTCCGTTCAAATATTTTGGTGGAGGTAACATTAGTGAAATAGAATTTTAGTAAGTCATTAATATCTATTTTATTGTATTTAAGTACTTTATTAAATTTATTCTAATCTTCATATACTTTCTCCTGTTTTTATCACCTTCCTAGCTTTTGTTTCTTCATTTGCCAACATTTCAAACTGCAAATTCTTTACGGTACTATAAAACATGCTTTGCGATCGTCATTTGTTTACAGCATAGACAGTCGACTGAAAATGGCGGCTCCGTTCAAACGTTTTGGTGAAGGTAACAGTGAAATAGAATTTCAGTAAGTCAATTAATATTTGATTGTATTGGAGTACTTTATTTCTTATAATCTTTATATACTTTCTTCTAATCGTGTAATAGTAAATTAAATCCCACTCGAGTTTTGATTTTCTCTAGATAAATCAAAACCTCTAGTGAGATAACTGTTGATAAAATTTCTTTCAAAATTCACAATATAGAATTGACTGAACTTTATCGACAAATATGAAGTAACTGTCAAACAGCATCCTCTTTACCATAGAAGAGGCTTTCGTTTTTGCTATAATAAACCTGAAAAGCTAACATTATATCATTACCCGTTGGTATATTAAGGAATAATCCCTGAATGTTTAAGAGAACCAGTGTTTTGTAACTGCTATTCTGCTTATTCTTTTTTCTGGAGAAATAAAACTTATCTGACTGTAAACAGAGATGCTGACAAAATTTTATGTTCCAATTAATGCGTGTCACTCTTCAAACCACGATCATCTGACAGAATGGCAAATGTCGAATTCTTTATAATAGAAATAAATTTCCATATAAGCTAGACCTACGTCGAATAATTCTAATGAACCACGTCCACCATCAGTGTCTATTCTGTATTTACAGTTAACTCCTGGCACTTATAAACTGAAAGGCTAGGTCTACACTTACGTATGTTGTTGATAGTCAAATGTCTGAATACAGCAGTGTTTTTCAATCTTATTCAACATGTGGAACACTAAAGGTGTAATTTAAAATCCCGAACATGAAGCACTGGTTCACAACCAGGTGGGAATTTTGTGGGTTTTTGGGAGGAATTATGTTTACTATTGAATATTTGAATTGTGATGCGTTCGTTGAAAGTTGATTCTTGTGTACTCACTTTTTTACCACTCTTCTTACTTTTACTTTTCTAATTTTTGCTATGACAACTTTTACTATTTTCTCTAGCGGCACACCGGTTGAAAAAGGCTGGAATAGAGATCTGAAGTTCACAAGACATCACTCATGAGTCAACTAAGCCAGGGGATAATGGTGTAGGGCGGCCAGTTCCTTTCCCCCTCCATTGCATACATCGCTCACTATACTATTTTCGCTGTAAGAAAAATCCTAATGTAAATATAAGCACGTTGCTGTCATACCCGTGATTGGCTCCCAGTCGAACATCCACATGACGCAGGAAAATATTATAGTTCGTATTTGGAAACCACAACCTTGTACAGTATCATTTGAAAACAAAAAATTGAATTCTAGTTGTTAAATATGATGAAACATGTAACTTCACTCATATGTAAAAGAAAAGCTACTTTTATATTTTGTTTTTGTACTATGAACGCGGATGAATTCCAACAGTAATAGCGATGTAGACTGTTCTTGTAACAAGCTGGCGTCACTTGAGTTCGTAGTTCTTCACGTAAGCACGTGGTACTGAAGTATGGTTTCTGCATCCTCGGTGTTCGTGGTTATTAAACATAAGAGTGGAAACCCTCTCAAAAGCGGAGAAAAAATAATCTTAAATGTATATAATAGGTTAAGTGAGTTTTAATTACAGTAATTATAAATTAAATGTTTCCTAAGCAAACGAATGCATAATAGTGAGGTTAGGCCTACTTGACGAGTAACGGGAAATGTTTCACATGAAACAGAATGTACAACAGTAGGCGGGAACACGTACTGAGAATCTATGGCGCCAAACAGCGGCCAATGAAGCCTCACTTCAGTCACGTGCTATTGTTTATATTAGGATTTTTCTTACAGCGAAAAGATTATAGTAACGTATTACACTAATCAGACTTGAGATGTATGCAAACAATTTTATTGTTCTTCCTCTGACAATTATATCGTCAAGTGACATGTACTATCTGATAATACATGTGCACCCTTTGACAAGGAAAATGTTCGCTTTCCTGTAGCGTAAATTTGTGTAAGTATCGTTCCGATTACTGCTCGATTCACTGTCAAAACGACAGAAATTAAGTGTCGAAGATATGTGAAGTGTTCAGAGCTATAGTGGGCAAAGCGCCATTTATTAAAAGCAAGGATTACAGTTAAGAGAATACCATTGTTTAATGAATATTGACATATCATTTAGTTTGAATGTGTATACTTTATATTACTTGCCATTTACTTGATTTATGGTAATAACTTCATTTTAACCCTTGTTTTCTACGGTTTTAGTAAATGGCGCTTGGCCCACTATGGTTCTGAACCCTTCATATGCAATCAAGCCGTAGCAGCGACGTGTTTGTGTATCGTGGAACGACATATTCTCTACAAAGCCTTTATGGCTTAGCGGTGGATTTTTTTCTTTTCCTTTCAACCGTAGTTCGAATCTCTCGATGTAAAACGCAGGCGTGTAAACACAGCGTACACGATGATTCCCCAGCTATTTCAAGGTGGGACTTAGTCTTTTACAGCGACCAATTTTCGTGTCAAAAGGTTTACATATGAGCCGTTCAGAGCAGAAGTGGTATAAGTCAAAAATAGATAATGAGGGTTAAAGTAAACATTCTGTAAAATACAGCGCAAAGTAACAATTAATATTCAATTTATTTCAACTATTACTAATCTGTGGATAGCACGAAGGACATATTAACTGCTACTTTGCGCTGTATTTTACAGAATTTTTACTTTAATCCTCATTACCCAATTTTGACTTACACCACTTTTGCTCTGAACGGCTCATATCATCCAAAACCTCAATCAAAATTTGCGTAGTACACAAGATCTAAAATAAACAGTTGAGAAGTAATAATAATAATAATAATAATAATAATAATCTTCATCATCATCATCATCATCATCATCATCACAATAACAGTAATAGTCCACACCTGTGGAGTAACGGTTAGCGCGTCTGGCCGCGAAACCAGGTGGCCCGGGTTCGGCAAGTTACCTGGTTGAGGTTTTTTTTCTGGGGTTTCCCTCAATCCAATATGAGCAAATGCTAGGTAACTTTCGGTGTTGGACCCCGGACTCATTTCACCGGCATTATCACCTTCATCTCATTCAGACGCTAAATATCCTAAGATGTTGATAAAGCGTCTTAAAATAACCTACTAAAATAAAATAAAATAATAACAGTAATAATGTGTGTTGGAGGCGAAAAATGTTGAGATCTTTGAGCTTAAGAAGCTATAGAAGTGAAAAGAGTTTCAGGGAAGTTGCAATGGCAACAAAATTCTCTTTGCAATATATAAGAAAGATGCTCTATCGCTATTTCAGAGCGCTATACGTTCCATATTGCCCTCTAAGCTATAGATAAAATGACAGTGTGCCATTACATGCCGTTACCATGGCTACACACGAGTTCGTCGCCTAAACAGATGAAGGTCGGAATCGAATTGCGACTGTAGTAGAGCTAACACACTAATCGATCGGATCACATATGCTTCATATAGAGGGCAATGCTGTTAGAGCCAGAAGGGTCGAGGGGAGGGCTCAGAACCACCAAGAGGCAAGCTGGCATCCTGCAGGAGGAGATGATTTATTACGCAGTAAGCCTGGGGGCAAACACCGTGATGACCTCGCTTCTTATGCCCACAAGATAATGGGGCTATGAGTTATGGAACCGTTCACGAGAAATTTTATTCTTTAAGATTCTGCAATATTAGAAATTGAGTGTTACACCAAGTACGTTTTTCTTGCCCATTTATCTCTTCATTCATGATCGTTATATTCTGTAGTTTTTTACCAAATTGATTAGAAGTGCGAAAAGGAAATTGGACAAAGTGTGTCGGATTTGTCATTCAGTGACGCTACATCATATGTGCGGATAATAATAATAATAATAATAATAATAATAATAATAATAATAATAATTCACGAATATAAATTGGCAGGACTAATACCAGCGGGCCTTTCCTTTCGCCCAGCTAGATTCTAACTGAATACAATAGCCTTACCTATTACAGTAATAATTAAACTACATTAATATCCAGAACGTATGAGAATAATAATAATAATAATAATAATAATAATAATAATAATAATAATAATAATGATTTATTTAACCTGACAGTGAGTAATAGTAGTAGATAATAAGAGTAAAAGGAAATAATAAAAGGATGGATAGTGTTAGTGAAACAGTAATTAGCAGTGATTACTATTTATTTATTCATTTGAATTTAAATATACAGAATACAGAATATAATTACAACAATAGAAATAGAAATAAAATAATACAATCATTCTAAAAAAGAAGATACAGTAATATTAACATAATTTGAGGACTGAATGAGCAGCGCTCGTATTCGGTCGCAGTTAAGATATATTATTAATAGGCCTATAAGAGTATATACAAAGTAAAATAAAATAGGAACTAAAATTAAAATTACAGCTACAGGAAATTATATAGGCCTAATATAATATGTTAATATAAGAGAAATATAGAAAATAAAATAAAACAGGAAGTAAAATTAAAATTACGGCTGCAATGAAATTATATAATATAATATTAATATATATTACAGTAGCCTATATTATTATTTATTATTCCCCCTTTAGGGAGTGACACAGACTGGAACTGTCCTCGCACGCAGGCCGCTCGCGTGGGCCCATTTTATTACCCGGGATGGAATAGTGTGTATGCCCTAAGGCAGCGGTCGTCAGCACAGAGCACCCTGGGGCTAGCGTCTTTTATCCGCGGAGAACACACTGCACTATGGTGCACTCGTAGCTGCTAGCGGGTATGCTCTCTACCTCTTCCTGCTGCACGACGGGGCACACGGGACGGCTCCGCTTACCCTTTACCCATCTCAGCGAGTGCTGACGATCACTGCCCTAAGGCCTCCAGCGCGCATATCCCGCTGCGCGTCATCTCCGAACTCCCTTACAGCCTATATGATCCCTTTACAATTCCGCGTAGGCTTCACCGCGGTCCTTCAACCCCAGTCCCACGAGTTACCTTGAGCCCGGTAGAGAGCCCATGGAGCCTACACTACCACCAACAACGATGACCACATATCCAGGGAGACCAGGTCCGGCGGCAGTCCGCACCGACTCTACATAGGAGCAAGCCCGAAACCTATGAAAGAAGTGGAGATGATGATGAAAGAAGGGAAGTGTAATTATCATGGCTAAATGAGTTCAAGGTCCAACGCCGGAAGTTATCCATCAATTCTGCTTCAATTGGTGAGGGAAAGTCTCGGAAGAAAAACCTCAACCAGGTAACATATCCCAACCAGTATCTGAACCTGGATCCGCTCGTTTCACGGTCAGATGTGCTAACCGTTACTCCACATCGGTGGACATAAAAAATAACAATACTTTTTATTTATTTATCTATATATATATATATATATATATATATATATATATATATATATATATATATATATATATATATATATTACGTGCTGGACAACAGCTATTGGCCTATAAAAGTCCAGCACAGTGATACAATTAATACAATAAAATGAACAACTATGGTACAAATAAATAATTGAGACGACAACAACAAAATGAAGAACATAGATTACAATGATTAATTTACAAGAATTAATACTATAATATTTTATGGAAAGGAGATTTTTATAAAAGTATTAAGCAGTTTGTGTAGAAAGATTATGCAAAAAATATTAGCAAAGACATTGCCATGTTCTAATACTTCTATACATTGAATGGATCTAAATCGCCTACATGAATGTTAGCAATTTTAATACATCTGGAGAGCGGCGAGGAAGATTTAGAATATTTAATATACAGGAGTTGGTCATGTCTTATATCCTTAATAGGAATACGAAGGCTGACACTGTTTAAGAAAGATTGACAATGTCGCCTTTAAGGACCTTACATGAGAATAAGTAATCGAGATCATGACGTCTAGCATACAAGCTTCGACATTTAAAGTGCTCGCATTTTTTTTTATCATAGTTATACCCGGAGTTATTAGGCAGAAATCCGTACGAACATAATGAAATAAATTTCTTTGAATATTTTCCAGTTTTGCCGAATCAGTACTAGTAATAGAGTTCCAAACTACAGATGCATATTCGAGTTTCGATCTCACCGATGTATAGTATAGTATTAAAAGAGAGTCGGGTGTTGAAAAAGAATAAGTAATTGGCTGAATTATTCCTAACATTCTTATTACATGGTTGTAAATATAATCAATGTGGTTGTGAAAATATAATTTGTCAATTAATACACCGAGGTCTCTAAATAATAATAATAATAATAATAATAATAATAATAATAATAATAATAATAATGATAATAATAATAATAATAATAATAATAATAAATAATGAGGTGATTTAATGTACTGTTATGTCCGCTTATTTAAAATGTTAAAACAGTAAAAAAAAATAAAGCTACTATTATTGAAAACGAGAATTAATAATTGATAAACAATTTCTCAGTCTATTCCTAAAATGGTTTAATGTCTGACGGTCTCTGACATTGCTCGATAGGTAATTCCAAAGTCGAGATATAGTTGCAGTGAAAGAAAATGATTATGAGGATGTTCGGTGAGAGGAATGGATAATATTAAGGAGTGTTAGGATCGCGTGTCTAGATTATGGTGCGTGGATAAATTTTGAAAACGGAACCCTAGATAGACAGGAGTTGAGAAATGCACCATATGAAACGGAGGGAAAGAAGTGGATTTGTCTATGATCTTCTAGACAGAGCCAGGACAACATTTTAGAAGGACGGTGATACACGATCAGCACGACGAATATTGCAGACGAAACGGACGTATATGTTATGTAACACGTTGCAACCTCTGCGACAAAATAACGCAAGGAAAAATTACCACCTTAGAATACAAGATGATAGAGAGCAGTATATCGTCGCTTAAGAACCAATACCGCGTAACTGACATTTTTGGTCAAAACTGTTTTTTTGCACAGATGGTACCTCCACTGTCATCTGTATGCATTGACAAGCGCGGGAATTTGATTGCATGAATGGCCTGCGTGCGAAGGAGGGGGGTACAATACCGCGTATCTGAAGTCACGAGAAGTCTGTAGGAAATACCGCGTATCTGACAACAGATAGCTGTTATGTCTACTCCCTGCGCGCCGTCAGTACGGAAGCTGGTTCTCGTTACTGCCTTGTAAAATTGTATCAACAGTGTGTAATATTCTGAGAAGATTAAAGAAGTGTTCAGTTTCAATTATTTAAAAGATAAATATAATAGAAGTATTTCACTAATGTCAATTGAATGTTAATTGAGCTGAATTCCCGCAGAATCTTATTGCAAGTTCATTCACTGAAATATAGTACATTTAATATTTTATTATATAGGCCTACAGATACAAGAAAAGAAATGGACAATGAATCAGACGAAGGTCAGTTTAGCGAGAACGAAATCCTATCTGTGCTATGTTCTGCATTCAAGACGGGAGAAACTTCTTTGAACATTAACAAAGGTGTGGCATAAGAAGTATCACAGTTATTAAAGATTTATTTTTCTTCAGTTACGGAATTATTTTAATTTAAGTAGCCTAATATAAATAATCATGAATGGGCCGCTAAAATAATTTGCGCTACATTCAGTGGTCCTAAGCTTGGTCCCTTCCATTTCCTCCGGTAGGAGGAAGATCTAAATTGATGATAATATTTACTACACATGTTTTTAATCAATTTATATCACATTTATAAACACTAGTAATCTCATCTTATTCGTAGGTGTACTGCCTGATAATTCAAATGCAAAAGAAAACCGTCCTTCTGAAAATGGGTTGCTGCAGATCAGGCATTGTCCGTCCAGTGTTACCGGTAAGGTTATGATCACATTATGCAGTCTGGTATAATTTCAAGCAACATTATTAAAATAATACCGCTAGAAATAGGATAGGACAGAAACTGAAGACAATACCTCGTCAATGAAGGATCTACACTAAATTTCGGATGCGTCTTCAAATGTAGACGACCCCGAAGAATTTGTGAGTGCTACTTATTCTACATCTTTACATTCGTCAGAAAAAGGTAAAGAGAAGAATCTTCAAGCGTTTCATGGAAATGTGACAGAAAAGAGAAAAATAAATTCAAAGCCACACAAGGTTAAGTGGAAGAAAATGAAAAATAGAAAAACTTGGAATGGAAGAGGAAGCTTATCTTAGCTACAAGAGGTCGAAAGATGGCAAAGTGACACATGATACGGAAAGAGATGCAAGGAATTTGGGGCCAGAGTGTAGTTATAAAATGTGCCAAAATTCTAAAGTAAGGGCTGTAATTTAATTTCTAATGAGAGAAGACACATCTTTCAGGCATTCTGGAAAACTATGACTTGGGGACAGAGGACCGTTCACGTATCAAATCTTGTGAATTTCACTCCTACTAAAAGACCTGGCAGTACAAATTCTGAATCTAGAAGAAAGAGAACATTTGTCTACAATCTAGAAGTTGATGAGAAAAAAATTCAGGTTTGCAAAATGATGTTTCTGTGTACATTGGGAATTAAAGAATGAACTGTGCGATATTGGTTAGCTAATAGTACTGATGGCGTCCCTTCAGTAAAAAGAAGTCATGTTCTCGTGCAAAAGCACAGAAAAAAAAGCATCAGTAGCCTGTCTAAATTACCGTCACATTACTGTATGTAGAACCGATTGTGCCATAGTTTTTAAGATAAGTTAGTATTCCACACTAGGGTTACTCAAGGATTACTTTTTGTGATTTCAGCATAGCCCTATAATTATTTATTGTGTTTAACGAATATTGTGCCTGAAAAGTTATCATCATTATTATATTTTTATATGATTTTCTTTTCATTATTCGCAAGTCAGTCAAGTCCAATGTCAATAATAATAATAATAATAATAATAATAATAATAATAATAATAATAATAATATTATTATTATTATTATTATTATTATTATTAATTATTTTATTATAAAATTATACTTGTGAGCAACGTTTTAGTAACAATTCTACTTATCTATTCAAATACATAGTGTGAAAATAAAGTACCTAGTAACAGATTATTATTATTATTATTATTATTATTATTATTATTATTATTATTATTATTATTATTATAACAATAAACATTGAACTGTGTCTTCGTTTTTCCTTTCCCATAGTTTCAGCATTTGACTGACTAAGGCCCAATTGTATAAAACTCCCTGACTAAAGATCAACTTTGATCGAAGATCGAAAAGTAAACCGAGTTCAGACACTTCTTGTATTGTATAAAACTTTTCTGCGATCAAATTACCTTGGTTCAAATGCAATCTAAGTTCACGTGAAAATGATTTGGCAACATCGCATAAACAGGTGAAATGCGTGATGCGCGGACCATGTTATACAGGTTTGTTCAGTGTTGCCAATCTAGCGATTTTAACTCTTTTTCAACAACAATTTCTTTTAGCTTTTACATTGCTTAAATAGGGATTTAGTGACCTTTCTTTGTTGATAATGAGAAATCTAGCGACTTTACAACTACTTTTTGGCGACTTTCCGTATTACACTCTGTTGGAGACACTGTTTTTTTTTGCAATGTAAATAATGGCGGACAATAAGAAGGTTGACTGTTCTCCAAGTTGTTATCATGTTATGGTGTTTGATACTGCTAAACATAATAAAGCTTTATAAAACGAAAATTTTCTTTTAGTAATACAGTTAATTGAACATTTATGAATGTACCTATCATACCCATTAATAATTAATGGTTGTTATAAACATAATATAATTATAGGTTATGTTATTTGATACTGCTGAACACGATAGAGCCTTATAAAATATAAGAATGTTTGTGTATTAAGGCAAGAAATTGAAAGAAATATATATAAATGTACCTAACATATCTATTAATATTAATAATAATGGATATTTTATTTGCACAATCTGTCACTCGTATATTTCAAACAGAAAAGAAATAACTGAATTTGGATCATCTAACTTAATCGGAGAAATTTCTTCAGTCAAAGTTGACTTTAGTTTGAGACAAATTAATCTCAGATTAGACTTTATACAACACAAAATTCCAAGTTCAGCTGAAACAAGGATCAATTTAACCTCTGATCTAAGATTAAATAGTTTATACAATCGGGCCTAAGAATGCAGCAATCATTGTCTGGAACGTAATCTAGTGCTGATTCAAGCTACAGCCTACCGACCTTGACCTCAAGTCAGACGGTAGGAGAACAATTCAGATAACACATTGACATATACAAGAGCACGAATAATATTTCCAGAAGGCAGTTTTCACGCAAAGAAAACGCTTGTCAACATGTATCTTGAAGCTGCTAAAGTTGTCTCACAATACCGCGTAACTAACAAAATGTAGTCAACGGCAGAGTTCCAATACCGCGTAAGTGACATGGCCAAATGTCTACAGCCATGATCATCCATTTTCACTTACTTATAAATTAGTTAAGCTATTTCATAGCCATACACCACTTTTCAAGACTATTCCGTTATTTTTATGGTTTTTATTCAGTTTTTTCCTTCTCCTGTATTGTTACGCGGTATTGGTTCTTAAGCGACGATATCTGACTAAGAGAAGAATTGGTATCCAAGCATGGGAAAGACTTCAGTAGTTAAGTACTGTTCTCCAATCAGGAGATTAACCGGTAAAGGAATGTGCTTACTATTGCGTAATCTATTGGACCGAAGTATTACCGTTATAACGTCAGTTTAAAGAACATGCTCTCTCCTGCATAAGTATATTATTTCCTGTATGCAGGGATTAAAAAACCAGGAGATTAACCGTGATCTAATGTTGTAACTAGGGTAGTATAAGTATGTGTGTATCAGTGTTATCGTTTGTGCTTTGAGAGTTAGCCAATGGAGATGCGTGTACCCACGTGTGTGACCTTATGACATCTTATGACATCAACATTCATTCACAGCATTGCCTCGCTGCATCTCATTCCCCTGAAACTTTCTCCTGGTTGGAGTACAGTATTCGGAATGGACGAAAACAGAATTGTTAGGATTATCAGAGAAAATAGTTCTAACGGAAAGACGAGTCCTGGAAGATCCGACAAATTACGATCCAACTCGCTATATGTAAAAATGGAATAATAAGCCTATGATAAGGAGAAGTATAAGAAGACTTGTGTTCAATGTTGGACAAAAAGTTTGCTCGACTTGAATATTACGAACATCAAAAGTGCCTGTTTACAACACACATTTTCAGAAAAAAAAATTGTGCAATTAAAAATTAAACTACCGTTATCTTGCTTGCAATTTGCAGTTCATGTGAACCGCGCGTTAGCACTTAATAATGTTAACGTGGGGAATATTTTTATGCCATGATACATTTTGTAAAGGAGGTTAAAATTCAACTGCAGTAGTACGATCGATGGAGAAATTATTTTAAAATTAATTTCTGTAATATTTTTGCACAATATTATTGTATCTTAATGCAATTTGAATTTATTTACATTCCAATGCATTATTTTATTATCATAAATTCTTTGACGTCGAAAACCAATCTATGTAGTACATAAATATCTCAAGTCTGATTAATTCCTTACCATTGGTTTGATGTTCAGTATATTTGACATGGAAACTCATTTTATGTCTCTCATTTTGTACTAAAACAGTAACAAGAGAATAAAGATGGCTGTCGCGCTATACAATATCTCAATTAGAAGCATCAAGCACTACACAGCTGCCACAGACACGTATGTGGATGCACACAAGGGTGCACTTGATCTTTTACAAGGAAAGACATGCGCTTCAATTATTCAGAACGCCTTCGAATAAGACTACCTGACTCACACAGGAGTTACTGGAGTTGCCAGACAATCAAGGCTCTAGTGTTTTATGTCCCTACCTAACAATTAACTAAGTGATGCTCTCGTTCTTGTAAGTGAATCTAATTTCTACATGTTCCCTCACAAGCAAGAGAGAAGTTAGGCTTGTTCGGTATCATTGAGGAATTCTGTGGTTGTAAACGAAATATTCTGTGGTGTCCATGGTCTTATCTTTGATGGGCTGGTCATGTAGAATTAGATCAGTATTACAAGATAAGTTGTTATGCTTCCAGCCATCTGTGAAAAGAAGAACAAGCATGATTTAGAAAGTAATACTGTTAAATTATAAACTATGTGAGTTTAGAGGATTTCATTTAGGGTGAACCAATAGTTTACTTATGTAGAAATCTAAAATACTAGATATTATTATATTTTGGAGTAGACGAACAAAATATTATTACACTAATTTATTATTGTGATTACGTAATATCCTATTTCATTATTCATTGTGTGATGGTTTGATGCTTAAAATACGACAAATCTTTACCGCGGTAAGAAGTGGAAGATCCAGATCGAATAATCCGCAGACTGTGAAGTTTATCTTCCTGTGCAGCAGTTGAAGAGACAGCAGTTTTAGCTGTAACAAGAATAAATTCTTCATTTTATTTCATATGTCACATGAAGAGAGATTCTTGCAATACAGTCTTCATGGGGAAAATGCCTGTCAGAAACATAAGCGAAGAATGTAGAACAAAATACAGGTTAATTTAAGTAACAGAAGCCAACACTTCACAGTCATTCTTTATTAAAATTCGTGGTAAGTATCTATCAGTTAAAAGGAACGATTGCTGAAATACAGCAAACATTTAATAATGATAACCAGACTGCGGCCTAGGGTCACCGAGTCACCAGATTGAAGTTTGGAACGCACGGAGTATAAATGACATCATGACTCGTGGGGTTGGATGGCACTGTGGGAGTACAGTTGGTTTCGTAACAAAGTGAATTACCGTCTTTCTTATTGTTACTTGTTCTTAATTTTCGACATAATATTCCTCAGTGTGTAATTACAAAGCAGTGAAATAGCCCTATTAACACTAACACAAATATGGATACATAAATGAAATTATAAAATATAGACCCCTACTTGTTTACTCACAGGATTTAAAGTATGTATGGTGTTTTTTTATACATTTGAAATGTGCCTTGTAATTCGGTTCAATGAATTATGAAGAAATGTACTTTATGTAGGCCCTACTGTATATTCTTCTTTTTCTTCTCACACAAAGAACGTGATTATTTTATATTGTATAAACATGTATAGTATAATGTAAATTGAAACATGTAATGTAAAGCAATTATTTCCTGTACTAGAAATGCACTGCATATATTATATCTGCAAACGTGAACATTTATTTTGTGCCCTACTGAGGTAGAATGTTTACATGTTGAGGCAACGAGTAACTGCACGCTCCATCTCCCATTCCCCTTGTCCACGTGACACAGTCGTCCGTGTGTTAGTAACTTCAAGCGTTTCGGTACCCAGGACTGCGGTGTGATGACAACGATAATAATAATAATAATAATAATAATTTTTATTTATTTATTTATTTATTTAATGTGCTGTACAACAGCCAGTGGCCAATTACAGTTCAGCACAAATATAACAAAAACATAATAATAATAATAATAATAATAATAATAATAATAATACTCACTGACTTCTAAGGAACCCAGAGGTTCATTGCTGCCCTCACATAAGCCCGCCATTGGTTCCTATCCTTAGCAAGAATAATCCAGTCTCTACCATCATATCCCACCTCCCTCAAATACATTTTAATATTATATTCCTATCTACGTCGCGGCCTCCCCAAAGGTTTCCCCTCCCCGGCCTCTCAACTAACACTCTATGTGCATTTCTAATAATAATAATAATATATTTATTTATTTACTATTATTTACTATGCTGTACAACAGCCAGAGGCCAATAACAGTTCAGCACAAAGAATAATTACAAAATGACAAAATTAATAATGACGAAATCACAATAAAAGTACATAAAATGATTATTACACATAAAGACAATGATTACAATTAATTACAATAATGACAATGAATGGACGGAATAAAATGGATGACTGAAATATATAAAATAAGGACAATTAAAAATAATTGTAATTGAAAAAGAAAGGATGGAATCATATAAATGAATAAACTACAAAATGATATAAAAGATAACCAGAATTATATTATAATACATATTTAAACAAAAGATATGATTTAATAACTGACATAAAACTTCAAAAGTATATACTACACATTAAATGAAACTAAGTTCAATCCATGCAAATTAGCATATTTTATACATCTCCAGACCGGAGAGAGAGAGAAAGAAAGAGAGAGAGACAGAGAGAGAGAGAGACTTAGAATTTCTATTGTAAAAAAAATTATAAAATCTTAAACCCTTAGCAGGAAAACGAAGACTTAGGAAGAATTCACTATCAATATCACTCTTAAGGACTTCACAAAAAAGTCAATAATCAAGATCTTGACGTTTGGCAAATAAACTACAGCAATTAAAATATTTGAAGTTAACTTCATATTTAAAATATCAGAATTAAGTAGAATCTATAACAACACAAGGAAATAAATTTTCTTTGAATATTCTCCAGCTTAGCCGAGTCAGTGGAAGTATAGGTGTTCCATACAACAGATGCATATTCAAGCTTGGATCTGACCAATGTATAGTATAAAATTAATAAATTTATCGATGTAGAAAAAGAATAAGTTCTAATAATAGTAATAATAATACTAATAATAATAATAATAATAATAATAATAATAATAATAATAATAATAATATGCGATACTTCCTTATCTTCGCCTTTGAATAAAATCCAAAGTACAGCACTGGCAATCATTATTATTTCGGTGACGTATTTAAATTAAATACCTCTTAATAACATTAACTCACCTGATTTCTGAGATCAGATTCGTGGTTTGATTTCAGCACTTTATGCATGTATCCTCCGGTAGCGTTAGCCTGAAGAAAGATATAGTTTATCAATATAATGGCTGCAACATATTGATTACACTGAAGTTAATATACTGTGAAGTATTGAAGGAATAACACTCTACAATCAGCGCTTATCTCACTAAGCAGTCATTGTTTTAAAAACCAAACTTATACCTTTGCAATTCTTCAGTAAAATGGATGGTTTTCTTGTAAATAAGAATGTTAGGTCGTAGCGTTATTTCATGCCATTAGAAATATTGGTAACCCTACTGGAATGACTAAGGAACGAAAAATGTGATATTCAAACCTCAGTTCTCCTGTCTATTCGTAGCCGGCGATGCGCTGCTGAGAACTGCGCAGACTTTAAGCCTAATTTTATAATTAATTATGTTCTTAAAAATGCACAATTCGTTTACATTTATTTCATTTTATTTCATTGCATTCTCCCATCTGCACAGTTATATGACTTCTATCCTGTGTATATGTGTGTATGCATACATACATTTTTACGTTTCTTAGATAAATTGTCTAGGAAGAAATATCTTACTTACCCTTAATGTAAAAACTACCTATGTTGATATTAGTTCATTTAATTCTAAACTTTTAGGAAGCAAACACATACAGGCGAGAAATTTTGAGTGTGGAATCAATTCTGAAGGTCGAATAAAATTTACTCTTTAATAGCGTATTCTGTCGATAATTTCTAGAACAATTAGCAAGCAAAAATACAGATATAACTGTTATCTAGTAGAGATTTTTTCCTCCAGTGAACTGTATACAACGTAAAATTCAGTGCTAAAATCTAACTACTTTTTCCATGGGAAGTGTCGAGCCAAATCATATTTTTATACTTAAATGATAGCATTGCATAACGAAGGTGCGATAGGGGATAGAAGAAAGATACTCCATATGATATCTTTGCACATCGGAGACATTACAGTAATTAAAACAAAAATAACTCTTACGATTTTTAATCTTATTCCATTCAAAGTAATTGTAATATTTTTCAATTGATCTAAAGCATTAGATTAAAAAAACTCTTCACGTTCCTGGCTTAAGTCTTGACTTTTCACATTCCTGTTTATAAAAACAAACTTTCAAATAAGCCCAGACAACGAATATAGATTTACTGTTAAATTATACATTTTCGTATTAAATGCGCTGTTCAAATCGGCGTATCATTTGCAATTTTTTTCAGATATTTTCCCGGATATATTTAATATAATTTTTTTAATAAGTACCTTCAATTTCTGTGATAAAATTGTTGTTAAGTTTATGAATTATCAAAGAGAATATATATTAAGATTGAGACTGGAGTGTAGTACGAGTATATTGGAAAAGTGTATGAACACAATTCATTTCGACTGTAGGTTACGTAAACTTTCAATTTTATTAGTTATTGTTAATATACAGTTTAAAAAGTATGGAATGTTCATATTGTATTGAGCGAGTTGAGCGTTTTTTATTATTTATGGAAAAAGGGAAACATTTATATTTGTAAAAACCACTAAGAATGGGAACATAATTACTATATTAATTCATTATTCTGATCAGTACAGTCCGCGTCACCGTTTTTGGCGTGTGAATTAAGTAATAGAAACGTTACAGTTGTGTTTTACTTTTGAGGCAGTCAGTCTGAAAACTGTGTTTGGCAAATGGCTGATATGACGTATATAGAAAATGATATCATTCCCAGCTGCACTAGCAACATGCTCACAAATTGGACACTATATTTCTAGAACACACGCCAAAAACGCTGGCGCCAGCTGTACAACTTATAAAGCAGGTCTGGGCTTTAATACTCAATCGAGACACTGAAGACTACTCCTTAACTCCCCACTCCACCTTACCGGGCAGAGACAGCTATGTTCGGGCCGATACGAGTAGATAGTAGGCAAACAGTGATGAGTGAAGGATTGTATAAGGCAGGCATCATAGCTTTGGGCTCTCGTTGGTTGCCTAGAAATTCACCACTAATGCACAATTTTTTACTGCGTTTGTTTCTAAGGCGGTGTAAGCGAAAAGGACATGGGTGGGGGTATCTCCTTTCCTTTCCCTTACCCTTTATGCCCATGACTGTTATAGAGGTTTTGTCAAAACTTTATATAATAATTTATAAAGATATAGTTCAATTGCCCATGATTTTAAAAATCAAACACTTTTGTTGAATCACTCCGTAGATGAAGATGTCCAGTACTCACCTCTGCAGCGGTAAGACTACACACAGTCACTAGGATTAGAGTATGAGTTACTTCCAGCACTGTCCAGTAGAGAAACGCTAAAATAAAATCTGTAGGATCGAAACCATCTATACGTCTTGTCAGAGTAATGCATATAACGTACAGATTACTTAAAACATCGACAAAAATTGCGAAAAGATTTATCAATATCTGAGGAGAATATACGGAATTGATGATCTTGACCATGTCACAGAGAGCATCATGGACTTCACCTACAATTCTGAGCTTTATTGACAATAACTGTTTAGCGTGCCATGAAGTTGCTAGCCTTGATTGATAACTGATAACTGGTTGGATTCTATTCATCCAAGCGGACACAATTCTTTTAGGATTGACATCGAAATGTTCTTCCTCTTCACAAAGGAAAATTAATTGTCTATTAATAAATTTATATTTCTTGAATAGCAATGCACATAATAATATAAACTGATTCAGACTCTGATACATAACAGTTTTTGGAGCTAAATATAACATACTTCTTGTCCACTGAAATAACTCCTGCCCTGGAGCCACTGGTAAACAAAATACAGTAATCACGACATTCATTCCCAAAAGACCAAAAATTGCTATAATCACTTGCATTATAGACATGAAATATATTGCAGTATATGAAAACTGTAGCTGGAATGCTGACAATTTTTTATCAATTTCTAAATATCTTGGTATTACACTAAATACTCTTCTTTGATTATATATGCTGGAAAATACTACAACTGTAGTAATACAAGGAGTTGAAAATTCGCGGAAAAGAAAAGTGAAAATATCCACAAAGGAAAAACCAGATGTCCCACTGATGTAACTTTCTAAACTGGACACTTCTGTGTAAAAGAATATAGTTAGAAAGGAAGCATATATTAAAAGGGAGTAAATGTGGGCTCTTATCGGTAGTCGAAGCCCTGAAGAATCGAAGTTTGAGGGCGCTATGCCAAGAAGTTTCGAGAAGGAATGTGCTGGTTTAATTGCTGATATAAGATCAGTCGTTTTAAACTTCATCTTAGCAATTTCAGAACCACGAAAGAACTGCACAACGACAATGCGAGCCCTGAAAAATAATAAGTATATCTTGGATTTAATGAGGCTTGCACTTCTGTATAGTTCATTTAGACAGACGGAAGAGAGAAATTTGTACTCTTGTTTGTCAGTAATTTATTTTACTTGAAGAACTGACGAAATGTCACAATTTCAATATTGGTTTTCTGTCATGACTATGTGCCCGTAACACTTTCTGTTCCAGACATTAGTACACGAATATCTTGGAAGCTTAATTCTTTATTTAAACAAAAATAAATGGTATTGAAAATGTATAACGTGTCACTTAAAATGGGGAGATGTTAATAGCAAACGAGCAGGCCTACATAAATCAAAGATTGAAACGAAAATGGAAAGCAAAACTAAGTGCTCGTTCAGTAGGAAATTAAAATGAATAAGTACATGTAAAATAATAATAAATTAAAGTCTAAAATTGGGAACAAATTAAAATTAAGAAGAAGCGCAAATAGAAGGAAATGTGACAGGGGGTTTGAGAAAATATATTAATTACACAGGAATTATGTTAATGGAATTAGTTTAAATAAATAAACTTGACGGTAAATTATGTTTAATGAACGGAGTGAAATAAACTGTGATTAACTTGAATCCCTAATAGTAATAATAATAATAATAATAATAATAATAATAATAATAATAATAATAATAATAATAATAATAATAATAATATTAAAATAGAAAGCAGTATACTATTAAAGGTGTAAAGTAAAGAACTGTTTTTAATCTATAAACAATTAAAAATTAAGTGATTATACTGTGCAGATGCGCATAGGGATATTCCATAAATATTGATAATGTTATTCATCCATATACATGTGCGTAATACCAGTCTTGAATTTATTTTCTTTGGTTACGCGTTTATTAAGCACTCGTCTGTTTTGTGTCCGAACACAAATGAATGGACTCGTTCACATTGTTGAATATGTCAGACATGAAGTATCCCAAGCATTTACATAGCGACTACGTAATAGCATATGTTCCATCAAAAACTTTTATTTTTCCTATTAATGTAGGCGCTATAGCCTACATGTTACATGTCAAATCACATGAAAATAATTAAACACGTTTAAGGGTAAGAAAATTGAATAAATCCATGATTAAAATGTGTAAATTAAAACATAATAAATAATGAAATTTACGGGGAACTAAAATGCAATAAATATCGAATGAATAATAAATATAATTGTAAGAATAACTTTTATGAATACATGTAATTAATTTCCAATTATAATTACCGTAATAAAATATTTCAAAATAATTTTGTTTCTTTATTCAGATGATTCATGAAAATCAATCAATTCTGTAACCGAGAGAGATGGTTCAGTGGTAAAACATTGAATATACAATAGGGAGGTCCTTAGTTCAATTCCTAGGGCTCACAAATTTGCTCGAAATTTAAAGAATTTTCTTCGATTAAAAATAACAAGGAATTTATTATTTCGAAAGGTAAACTCCTTATTGGTTCCCATCTTCATTACAAATTTTCACGTAATGTTTCGGAAGATCTTCATCCCTACTGATTTTACAAGGACAAGTCTTGATAAGTTTACGTGGGATTTTACATGTTCGCAGTGATCTCATTATAAAGATTTGAGATCATGAACTGAGAATTGAGTTGTTATACTATTACAGACATTCAGAAACTACTTTCAGAATCCCGAATGATTGTTTAATCTGTTGTGTCCAATATTATGTATGACCAAAACCCCTCTAATATCCATACATAAGATGATTCAGATAGCGAGATGAGTTGCTAACTAAAGAATACAGTACAGTTTTCGTGACCGTTTTGAGCAAGGAATTTCATATGAACATGAATATAATTTCAAATGATTACGAAACTACGATTACTTCATTAAAAATTGGTTCCATTAACTTCAAGCCACATGTATCATCTTGGGCAGGAAAATGACCTTAATAATGTAGCCACGTTCAATTATTGAATATTTCTTATTAGGTCGTTTCTGCTGTCTTGGAATTGAAAGTCGAGCAACAGTTACAGTGATAGAAGATGAGTATGAGGATGTTCGGTGTAGGGAATTGAAGGGGTTATGGATAGTATTGAGGATTGCTGTAATTACGTCAAGATTATGGTGGGTAGATATATCTTGAAAGGTACCCAAGATAGACAAGAATGGAAAAATACACTACATGAAGGAGAAGGGCAAGATGGTGGATTTTTCTACAATCTTCTAGACGGAGACAGGACAGCACTTCGATGGATGGTGTTGCATGATCAGCCAAATACGTAACAACTTACAAACTTACTTACAAATGGCTTTTAAGGAATCCGAAGATTCATTGCCGCCCTCACATAAGCTCGCCATCGGTCACTATCCTGCGCAAGATTAATCTAGTCTCTATCATCATAACCCATCTCCATCAAATCCATTTTAATATTATCCTCCCACCTGAGTATCGGCCTCCCCTAAAGTTTTTTTTTTCCCTCCGGTCTCCCAACTAACACTCTATATGCATTTATGGATTCGCCCATACGTGCTACATGCCCTGCCCATCTGGATTTAATGTTCCTAATTATGTCAGGTGAAGAATTACTATGCGTGCAGTTCTGCGTTGTGTAACTTTCTCCATTCTCCTGTAACTTCATCCCTCTTAGCCCCAAATATTTTCCTAAGAACCTTATTCTCAAACACCCTTAATCTTTGTTGCTCTTTCAAAGTGAGAGTCCAAGTCTCACAACCATACATTACAACCGGTAATATAACTGTTTTATAAATTCTAATTTTCAGATTTTTTCACAGCAGTCTAGATGACAAAAGCTTCTCAACCGAATAATAACGGGCATTTCCCATATTTATTCTGCGTTTAATTTCCTCCCGAGTGTCATTTATATTTGTTACTGTTGCTCCAAGATATTTCAATTTTTCCACCTCTTCGAAGGATAAATCTCCAATTTTTATGTTTCCATTTCGTACAATATTCTCGTCACGAGACATAATCTTATACTTTGTCTTTACGGAATTTACTTCCAAACCTATCGCTTTACTTGCTAGAAGTAAAATTTCCATATATTTTTTTAATCGTTTGTGGATTTCCTCCTAACATATTCACGTCATTTGAGTAGACAAGAAGCTGATGTAACCCGTTCAATTCCAAAACCTATCTGTACGTAACTTTTGCAATAATTTTTTGTGTACTTTCCTTTTTTTCTCTCGGTTATTTCATGACGCAAATAATAGGTTATAATCTTCGATTGAATTGATGATAGCGAGATGGTATTTTGCGAGTTGAGGTCCAGGATTCGCCAACTGGTTTCATAACATTCGCTTAATATTTGTGGATAACTTCGAAAAAACCTAAGCAAATAATCGGTCCAAGAGGAGAATCGAACTCACGCCTGAATGCAGTTTCGAATCACTGGGTAAATAAGCCAATCACCTGAGCTACGTCGGTGACCAAATGTGTTTTTAAATGGCTGTTAAGCAAATCATCTATAAACGGCCATAACATTCGCAACTTTGTGAAGAAGGTAAATTGCACGGAACGTGGAAAACATACAATTAGAAAAATATGTGTCACCTTCGTAAGACAAAAATAATATTTAAGCAAAGTGTATTAAAGAAAGGAATATTGTAGGTAACATGGTAAAGAACTGAATTGTTAGGAAATGTGTAGGAGCTATAAACTGAAAATTAGCGCCATTTTCATGACGCTGGATTTTAGAATTGCACATTGACACAAAAACACATGGGGGGGGGGGAGAGAGAGAGAGAGAAGCAAGCCGGACAAACTAGGTCTTCTAGTTTTAAAAACCCTCTATTTAGAATCTGTTGAAAGCTGACATGAAATACTGAAATTGAACATCACACTAGAAAATATCGATCAGTTCCGTAAGCGATTGAAGCTTTGAAATGACGTAGTAGGTGACACACTTGCAGTCTGGAACTTGCTCCGCGCTATCAAATTGTTGTAAAGTTCAGAAACTCATTGCCAGCGTGATAACAGCCCCCTAATGGTCACTTAATTTACTCAGACCGCCTGCGTGGTTCCAGATAAGACATGAATGGGAATAACTTTGGATATCTCTGCAGAGATTCCACGACCTGTTGACTCCCTCAGTGGGAGTGCTCTCCGCATAGAAGTAGCGGAGTTAGCACCCATTATCTAAACATCAAAATTTAATACTTCTCTCTGCGTTCTAACGAGTTACCCATCAAGTTTGCTATTCTATAATTCGTGAAGATTTGTTTACACCGATATGCATAACATGACGACTATTACATCGCAGTAATTCTCTAAGTATCGTGTTGTTCCTGTCGAGTGGTCTAGACTTCGGATGACTGTCCGGGTTCGAGACCAGTTCAGACCTGGAATTTTGACGTGTAACTATTAGAGATGAACAACGATCGAGTAAGCGAGACTAACAGCGCCCACAAAGCCGAAAACCCGCACGACTATGTTGTATTGCGTCGCGTCCTTGACGTAAAGACTTCCGAGTCTTCCGAGACTCGATATTGATCAAGTTCCGAAGTCCCGAATTCAAGCAGCCTTCAATCGCCACTGTTGTTTATACCTGACTGAACTTTTATCTACTTTGACAACTATTATACATGTATAAACATTTAAGTAGCCTATTTGAAACATCATTTCTACCTTTCAATGTATAATAATCCGTTCCCCAGTCTTTATTTAATTACTAGGCACTTATTAAAAGGCTATTTTTTTCATATGTTAAGATCAAGTGTACAATCTCAAGTAAAAAGATATTGATGTCATGTTTTATGTTTCTTATAAATGCAAATTTATTTGAGAATTTTTTTTTTTTATTTATATAACCATAGGTAATATCATATAATAGAACCAGAACATTTTGATAACTAAGATACTGTTCTGTTTTGTCTTTTTGTCTCATTTAAATATTTATGATATTTATTTCAATGATGTATGTTATTCAAAGTTACGAAATCTTTCCACGCCGATCAAATGCTATTTCGAGAATGACAAGCCAGACTCCAAGCGCACGAGAATGACGAGCCGAGACTCGAAAGACAAATGCAACGAACACAGCGAGCGAGAGCGGCAGTTTGTTTTGTTCATCTCTAATAACTACATAGGCTATGTATCCTTACTATATATTGGAAGGGTAACTTGTGAATTGACCACCACATAAAAATGCAATCCCCTGTCCTTATTGTCCCTTTCTTGTGCGCTTATTTCCCTTATTCACCTTGTCTTACCTTTCTTCACGTTCTTGTCGCGTTCCTCGGCTGCCATTACACTATCAAAGTTCTTTGACAAAGAATATGATAAAATATTTTATCAAACATCTTTCATAAAAGATAGGATTTAGGATATATTACACTACATAAAATCTTTTATAAAACATTTTATCAAAGATAACCTAAAATATTAGTAACAAAACTCATCTAACACTCGTGCCACAACTGGTAACATGTGTTCCGAGGATTTGTTGATAGGTTACTATTATTTACGCGTTATGTTTATGATTTGTTGACACTAATATTTATGCGTAAAGTTTATAACATCATGAATGAAGAACAGTGTTTTGCTTGTTTAGGTACAATTAGTTCAATTATTACATAAGCATTTTACTGAAAAAGAAATAGAAAAAGAAACGCCTGTGGGTTAAACCGTGCATTGCAAAACGTTATAAGAGAAGTATCCATCAGAACTTATTGAAAAAGATACAATACGAGGATTTGAAAAGCTATACGAATTATTAGAAAATAATATTCTATAATATTAAAGCTATATTATACAATTTATTTATTTACAGCACTTAATTTCCTTCACACTCCGATATCAGAATTTTTGTGGTAGCAACAGTCCAGTTATATTTGCGTTCCGCCATATTTGTTTCAAGGTATAGAAATCTTTTATCAAATATAACAAGATACACTTACAATTTATAAAAGATCTTTTATAAAAGAAAACCCATTACACTTTCATATATTTTACAATATACAGTAGGCCTATATTTTATAAAAGATCTTTGTCAAAGAACTTTGACAGTGTAATAGCAGTCTTCTCCTTGTATTAACCTCACTTTTTCTGTTTCCCCTTGCTCTCCTATTCCGCCTCTTGTTCTTCTTTTATAACCCACGTTCTCTTTGTACACTCCGAGCTCTTCTTGTGTTCACATTTTTCTCTCTAAGTGGTGCAATGTTGGTATCACTTATGAGGTTCAGACCTGTCTTGGCACAGTTGACTAAACAACAAATTCCCCTTTTCTCCTTATATTTCCCTTTTTCTCTTTGTATTCCTGTTTCTCTCGTATTCTCCTTACGTCGTATTTCTCGTTCTTCTCCTTGTATTTCTATTTTTCTCCTTGTTTTTCATTTTCCTCCTTACAATAAACTTTTTCTCATTGTATTTCCCTTGCTCTCACATATTCCAATTGTCCTCATATATTCCTCTTGTTCTCCTTGCATTCCTCTTGTTCTCCTTATCTTCACCTTGCTCCACATGTCTTTCCCTTGTTCTTCTTGTCTTTCTCTTGATTTCCTTCCTTGTTATCCTTCTTCCTCTTGTTCTCCGCGCGGTGTTCGTCAACAACCTTTTCTTTCTACGTGAAGATGGAGCACAGTAAAGCTGTGTACCTGTTGACAGGTGATCGCACCACACGTAGATCTACGTAAATTTTAATGCAGCATAGTAAATCTACACATCTGCCTATTTTTCTCCAAGTTATTCCGTTTTCCTAAGCTAGGCATCAACATTATTCTATCCGAGAGGTTGCCTCCTTCGAAACAAACTCGGCGACCTTACTTAGTGTAGGTACTCGGCTGGTGTGAGATGTGAATGCTCCTCGCTGGAGGATAAGAATGATAGACACAAGGCCGATGTGCTAAGTCCTAGTGGCCCACCGCAAAAGTGAAGTAAGGAGTTTTGTTGGTACTTTGCATACCAGGTGTCCACCGTTATGGCTGAGAGGTTAGTGAGTCTAACTCCTAACCCAGCGGTCCCGGGTTCGATTCCCGGTCAGGACAAGTTGTCTGGGTGAGGTTTTTTCGGGATTTTTCCCTCAATCCTATGGATGAATATCAGGTAACTTTATCAGGCGATTGGAACGTGACTCATTATCCTTTCCTCATCATACCGTTTCTGATTTTTTAGATCACTCTACCGGCGGCCTCCCGAAGCTGCTGACTCTCTCGACTGGCCTCCATGGAATGTAGTTCAGTGATGTTGGATGGCTTCTGCAATGGCACCCGAGGCGGACCTACTCGGGGGAGGAGTTCCGTCTCGGACAGACAGGGGGGCCTTGGGGGAATTTGTCGAAGCAGGAATGGTATATGGATTCTGTCGGCTATAGGGACCGGTCGTTAAGGGAGTCATGTGGTTAGGGCGGTGCGCGTAGGGGATCTGTGGCATGCAACTCATTCCATATCGAGGGTTAACGCAATAGTTCTCAATAGGTCGCAGTGCTGGGCCATCCGTGCCTCCCTCAGTTAAATTCCATTCCATTCCATTGCATACCTGGTCCGTAGGTTCAACCCGACCGATGGCGGTAAAATTCCTAGAAAGGTTTCTTTCGGAAAGGAATGTCTGATATCTTAATTTTGCTATTGTGGAAGAACCTCATCCCTGTATGAATTAACCGCCGCTTTCCAGACACAATATTCCACAGTGTTCTCTTAAACAACCTTTTCAGATTTTTTTGCGCATTATCTATATAAAATATATAGCTTTCTTATTTGAGTTAATATATCTTATTTTGCTGAGAATACAGAATTCTTGCAAGAGTATCCTTTTCTAAAGCCACTTTTTTCAGCTGAACTGAGTTCATGATATGAACGTATCTAATATCATTTTTCTACATGTTCAAGTTAAATTAATTGCTTTAGCGTTATTACATTCCTTTCCGACAATTTAGCTTCCTTATATACGTTGCTTTCGAAAACTACCTGAGTATTATTATTACACTCACATTTGAAGCTAGTGATATTTTTCGTTTGTAATATATTGAAATTTAATTTGCTGGTAGCCCTTTAAAATCTTTTTTTTTTTTCATTCGTTTGTCTCTAAACACATATCGCATGTTGATATAAGCATGTTCTCTTATCTGGCTATGCAATGAAAGAAATCCCCAGTACAATTCATAATATTTCATGACGTCTGTGTACAATCACACGAAGCAAATCTAAAACGAATATTTGCATTATTACGATACACGGCTGAAAGCAATGTACAGTCAGAAAGAGATCAAAATGCTATAGGAAAGAATTGTCTTTAAAAAAAAGAAGGGTGGGGGCGGTATTGACATTTGAATTTTGCAATCACAGTTCTGAACGCAGAATCTGTAGTCCCTTGTTTTCATTCAGTTCTCTGACCTAACCCCTTTTTCGTCCTCAGTTTTCCAACTCGAAATGAATTAATCTCACCAGAGCGAGAAAGACAGAGCTACAGAGCAAGGGAGATGCTGGAGCTGCTCACCTAGAATGAATTGCGTCGCATATTACGCATTCTATCAACCCGTATGCGCATATAAATGGAGAGCATTAATGGTCTCCATATTTGCACAAGCAATTACGTCAGTGATAAAGTGATGTTATTATTCCTACTGTAGCTCTAATCACATGAATCGACACCCCTTATTAGACATCTGATGTTTAGGGTAGAAGGGGGTGAGTTAGCTTGTTGCTGAATTACTGCAACACATCCCCTTGAACTACCATGCAACCCCCTGAGTGTTTGCCATATCGGGATATATACACAAACTATAAATGCGTTTAGGTCAATCTAACTGCGGCGTCAATTGGGTATCAGGATGGTAACACCTGGAATTTGCGTGCGCTTTGGCGCCTGGGAATGGCGTCAGCAGGTGCGGCAAGCCCCGGTCAGGGTTCCAGTTCTGCCATCACTCACATCCCCCCACACATACAGATTGTGGCTTCTGTACAGACCTTGGTCACGATTAGGGTTGAAGGGAAGGGACGCAATGGGGTAGTATACCGTGAACTAACATTACCTTTATGCTTTGTTATGGTATGCCCCAATGAACACAAAACTCGAACACGTTCACCCCCCTCCCGTTCGCCCCTCTCTCTAAACTCCCTTTCAGCCCCCTCCTACATCAACTGTACAATCAGTAGGTTACGGTTACTGGTGGTGGTCTCTCATCCCCCCATAACCCCATTTCCATCCATCCCTCCTACCCACCTCCCTTTCACTACGGTACAACGTAATAGACCTTCATCCCAGATGTAGGGCCTCATGTTACATCCAAACCACATTCGTTATGATTTGTATTGTTTCACACCCCATTCCTCTCCAAAAATGGAAATATGGCACTTGGACACATCGCTCTATATTTCTGGAAGGCTGATGCTGGGAGTGACGTGGCGCTCTGGTTAATAGGCACATCTTTCAGCACCTGCGTGTCAAGTTGTCTGTTAGTTGCTAATCAATTCTCTGTTAGAAATTTTCAGTTCTTCGAGTGTACATATTGCTCACTACAGTTAATTTACCATGCACATAATTATGCTTTTATTTCTTTCGATATCACCAGTAAGCATTGTGACAGGAGAAATTTAGAAAGTTATATAAGACAACTGATTTTAAGTAAATTACAATTTTGGGGGTTATATGATAAATAAAGATCCAAAATATACAGAGGTGAGCCTGCCTGGAGAGAAATAAAAGATTGGTTGCAGCCGCCAAATTACTCTTCAAGGAACGACCACTCACATAAGTGGAGGAAAAGAAGACAGAGGACGGACACTGAAAACTTTTCTTTTCTCAATCGTACTATCAGGGACTGGAATGCTATAAATGCAGACTTACTAAAGGCTTTGCTAATAACCAAACATGTATTTAAAAATAGGCTTAAGGACTTCACTACTACACGGTAGTATTATGAAAATCGTGTATAGTTGCTGGGGTAGCTCAGTCGAGAGAGCATTCGTGCGCTAAGCGAAGGGTCTCGGGATCGATACCCGACTCCGGAACAATTTTTCCTTAAAATTATTCAAACCTGCTTTACAGGGAGCTACTACCTGCATTCAAAGTTGGGTTCTGGCGTCTTGTCAGCCAATTTGAGTTGTGTGGATAAAAAGGAAAAATTATGACGGTGTCGTGTATAGTTCCTGGGGTAGCTCAGTCGGGAGAGCATTCGTGCGCTAAGCGAAGGGTCCTGGGATCGATACCCGGCCCCGGAACAATTTTTCCTTAAAAATTATTCAACACGGTAGTATATTATGCACACTATTTATTTGATATGTTGTGTCAGTGAAGGTGTTTGTGTCAGTGAATTTTTATAGTTTATAGTGGTAGTGCAAAGGATTTGAACGGTGAAATGTTTTTGAAGTGTTGGTAAAATCAGAATAGTATCAGTGAAATGTGTCGTACTTCCAGTGCAGTGAGTGAGTTGACAGCGAAATGAATGTAGTACTGAAAGGTACTTGTGCATGTATGAGCATATCATACTCGTGGGTTTTAGTTCGAACTTAGGTTTAAGATACAAATTATATTTATTTAAATGTTAGTTTAAGTGATCCAGCTTCATTTAATTTAGGATGCTCCTTGTTATTATTATATTATTATTATTATTATTATCTATTAGTAGTATAAATTATTAGTATTAATTATTATTAGTAGTATTATTAATTTATTATTAATTGCGTTTATTATTAATTGTCATTATTGAGTGTAATTAGTTACCACTGCCACCATGTATTTACTAATCTGCAGTGTGAATAAATACATACAATATCGCCACATTTTAATTTGCAGCAGCAGCAGTGACAACGTCGATCATAATGTCTAATGACTGTTCGTTCACTGATGTTTTAGCCAGTTAATGCGGTAGTATCTGTACCGATTCCTGCCAGTGAAGCGTATCGGCACACGACACTTAACAGAAGCCAGATGCTGTTGCAACATGTTATTTGAAGAACAGGCTAGTTAGTATTTTATTCTTTACTTGCGAATTGAAATTAACACCGGAATTATTTCATACGTAATTTTTACGTATAATGGGTAAACAATTATTCATCCTTACTACTTTTCCCGCCAAACGAGCCCTTCATTCTTCTGTCAATCGCAGACTAGTAGTCGTGACAGCAGGTTGCAACTTATAGGCTTAGCTGAATTATTATAAAATAGGATATTTGGAAGTGTACGTCAGATTTACGTGTTAATGTAACATTTTCTGTCAGTGCAGTTTAATTATTTTCTTTATAAGTTTGCTGGAAGAAAATGTACATGATCATCCTGACACTATTATACATATAATAGATGAAAGTTCAGATGATGATGCTGAAGATAATATAGAGTTTGATGATGAAGTTTTTCATAGTGACAAGAATCCACAAAAATACTGGGAAGAATATGCAGCTCGTGGAGAAAACATAATGTAAGATAGAATAGAGATAGAGAATAATTCTAGAAAACAAGCGACCAGAGAACGAGAGAAAAGAAAGAAGAAAATAGGAAACGCACCACGTATTCAGCTACCGAAGAAAAGAAAAACAAAGTGTATGAAATTCAACCAAAATACCTCCAGTTGAAGCTGAAGAAAATTTATATGCTCAAAATCCACTAATAAAACTCCAATCGAATTTTTAAACCTAATTTACCAGAATTTTCTTATGGAATAAAGTTTTCTTTCCTACCTGCTCTGCTCTCCTGTATCTTCATCACCAAATCAAATGTAGTTGATTAGTTAGACCTAGTAGCACGATAACGCTCACCACAATATTTTGTAACAAACATATTAGTAGAAAGGTGAGTGCATTCTAGCGCTGACGGTAGTATGAAGATTCATAACAATCTGTTGATTTTCATGTAAATAAAAATTGCTTAAATAAAATACAAACGAAATTTAAATAAAACTAAAGAAAGCAATGAAATTGTATTATGAAATAGTTTCATGTATACTAATAGATTTATATGTTTTCTCCACAAATTTATTTTAATACACAGAAATTATAAACAAAAACAAATAAATCTAAAACAAGAAATCAAAATTATATTCAGAAATATTTTCTTGTAGTTAGGTCTGTATGATTTTAAGTTTATCTTAATGAAAATAAAAATTAGAAACAAAATAGAGACCTAAACAAATTGAATTACAAACAAATAAAAATTATATTTCGAAACGATTATAGAGCTCAAGAATAGCTTTTTCGCCTAATACGTCAGTTTTGCGTATCAATAGCAATACAGTACTTCTCATTGACTATAGCATTCTAGGGATAAGTTTCATGTAGAAATTAAAATGTAAACCAATTGTTATCATGTGGAATCCATGGGAGTCTGTGTCTTGCAATATTGAAAGTGATGATGAAAATGAACATTGTGTGTCACCAGTTGGACTCGTTAAACCCATAAGTTACATATATAGTCAGCTAAAATCTTTAAAAAATATATGCAAAAACTTTAAGGACGGAGGAAGAAAATGCCATGACATTACAAAACCATACCTGCGACAGTATCAATGTGGTTCAGTGGTTCTGTAGTATGTGAACTCGTACATTACTTAGTACGTATTGTTTTACTGCGAACAGCGCTAAGAATTTTGTCTACAGTCCAGAATATTTAATTATATCAATTTCACACACTTTCCTTCGAATTAGGTTACGACTAAATTAGTCGATTATATGAAGTTCTGTTCTTTTGTTCTGGGCACAATTTTTGACTTGAAATATTTTGCTATATTTACCGTAACTCTCCCCTTCAACGTTGAGTACATTACTCCTGCCCAAGCTATGGTTTTTGCAAGTAGATCATGACATTGTCCTTCTCCCTTCTTAAAATACAGGGTGATCCGTTTGGGTATGGATAAAATAAAAACACCATAAAACATTTACTACTGATCTTTATTTGTCGAAACTTTGTGCATACAACATTGAAATATGGGAGATTCCTCAGAGCTCAACATGACCCCCATTGCACACACTGCACAATTCATGACTGATGTAATTCATTCCATGTCCATTGTAACATAAGAGGAGTGATTTGTTGAAAAGCTTGAGTAATTTTTACTCTCAGATCTTCAATGTTCCTGGGTTTCTGTGAATAGACAATGTCTTTAACAAAACCCTACATGAAGAACTCAGGAGGGGTTAGATCTGGGGAATTTTGGGGACCAAGCCATGAGATAGCTGCTTCTCGTACTGGGTTTCGCCTGCGACCTCCTGCATGTTTTTTTTTTTTTTTTTTTTAACACAGAACCTGTTTCTTCAAATGTTCGATATCACAACATTATGAAATCGTATTTAGGTAAATTACGCACACCATATTCACGTGGAAAATCCCTTTGAACTCTTTGAACACTTTTAAATTTAGCATACCAAAGAACACATTGTGCCCGATGTTGATTTGTAATAGTAGCCATTTTAATCATCTATAATTTTCATTTGTCCTTTCAGATTATGCATTGTTGATTGTCATATATGGAAACTTCCATCTTTTAATCATATTATAACCAGAAATAAATTTTTTCTACTATCATACTAGGTTTATAATAAAAAATTAATATTATCCATGCCGAAACGGATCAAACTGTAGGCTACTTATACATATTTTGAATGATTTTAGCGGGCGGTGTATGTGTGGCTTTACCGCGTCCATTCAGTAACGTACAACTTTCATTTTCATCATATCTACCAATATTTCGAGACACAGATTTCCAAGGACGTCATATGACAACAACTGGCTTACATTGAAACTAATTCCAGCACAAAACTTACTTTCAACAGATAATGCGAAGTTTTTTTTTTTTTACTATTTTCAGTGATTTAATTGTGTTTAATATTAGTTTCCGAGTAAACTGTTTGTGTGAATCTATTTTTTTTATTTTATTGGGTTATTTTACGACGCTGTATCAACATCTCAGGTTATTTAGCGTCTGAGTGAAATGAAGGTGATAATGCCGGTGAAATGAATCCGGGGTCCAGCACTGAAAGTTACCCAGCATTTGCTCCTATTGGGTTGAGGGAAAACCCCGGAAAAAACCTCAACCAGGTGACTTGCTCCGACCGGGATTCGAACCCGGGCCACCTGGTCGCAGCCAGACGCGCTGACCGTTACTCCACAGGTGTGGAGTATTTGCTGTAAGTTTAAACGAATATATTGTACACAGAGTTCTAAAATTTATGTATAGTATCATAAATTGAACGTAAGAAAATATAAGTATCTCAAAGACGTAGTTCATAGTAGGCCTAGTTTATTTTTATAGGTAGGTCTGTACCTACATCGAACACGAACTGTAAGCAGCGACGTCACCAGGAGGTAGTCGCTACGATTGTCACGTTCTCCAAAACCTCTCATAGTGGCCAGTGGCCTTTATAAAAATGGCCTAGCAAATCGGACTTGTAAGAAAACATTTGAAAGATTGGCGCATTTAGGAGCAGACTTGTAGACCTGATCAAAGAAAAGTATACTCTAGAAAAGTAGTAGCGAATAATTGTGATTGAAGTAAGAACTGAATCTTGAAACTATAAAGTGAAGTGGTAATCGTAGTGGCTTCTATATTTAACATTTTGGTTAGCAAAGAGTCTTAATCAGGTTCAAGGAAACCATATCAATTTACTATACAAATATCATACGGCATTGTGCGATGGTCTGATGACAGAAAGCATTTTCACAGTTCCTCTGTGGCTACAAACACATTCGTTTGCTGTTATTGCAGCCGGACGACGGCTCTGCAATTAGCTCACAAGTAAATGAGCGCTCTAATACAATTTTCAGTCCGTTAATAATTTTACTACCAACGAGCTCTCAGCGCTCCATGTAAACGAATGCATATAATAACAACAATATCCACACCTGAATCTCTATTACAGTCATTACATGCCCTCCCACCCACACACTATGTCAAGTGGGACAAACACTCTCACTTGTTTTCACTGACTGTTTCAGCAAATGGTCGCTTTTCCAGTTTTTCGCTCTAAACTTTCCACGATGTCTACTGTAAATACCACCTCTAGAATAACATTTTTCGATAGCTGAGTTTCTTCTGGATCTAATATCTACTGCTGATCATACCCTATGTTTTGCTGAAATCTCGAAGTATATGCATGCACATACTTCCAAGACTTTACAACTGTAAAGCGAAAATATATGAACCACATAATTTCGATTTCAATAAACTCAGATTTAATTACATATTTATGTGTTTCTTATTAATTGTACAATCAATGCATATTATATTAAAACAGTTGCACGTTTAATATCTAGTCACCTGTGAAGTAACGGTCAGCGCGTCTGGCCGCGAAATCAGGTGGCCCGGGTTCGAATCCCGGTCGGAGCAAGTCACCTGGTTGAGGTTTTTTCCGGGGTTTTCCCTCAACCCAATAGGAGCAAATGCTGGGTAACTTTCAGTGCTGGACCCCGGATTCATTTCACCGGCATTATCACCTTCATTTCACTCAGACGCTAAATAACCTGAGATGTTGATACAGCGTCGTAAAATAACCCAATTAAAAATATATATCTAGTCAGCCACCGGAGTGCCTCAGTCGGTTAAGGCACTTGCCTGCCGGTCTGAAGTTGCGTTCGGGCGCGGGTTCGATCCCCGCTTGGCTGATTACCTGTTTGGGTTTTCCCCAACTGTAAGGTGAATGCCAGATAATCTATGGCGAATCCTCGGCCTCATCTCGCCAAATACCATCTCGCTATCACCAATCTCATCGACGCTAAATAACCTCGTAGTTGATACAGCGTCGTTAAATAACCAATTAAAAATTTAAAAAAAAATTATCTAGTCTTCAATCGTAATTCTTTATCATCGTATGAACACTAACAAGCTGATAGTATCATCGTGTGAACTGTGAACACTAACAAACTGAAAGTATGCAGTAGGGTAAAGTTGCCTATTTCCGTGATACCCCTAATCCCGTGACACGTTTTTAAAAGTTGAATGTCAGTCAAAGCTTTGCTGCCAAACATCTTTCTCAAAAGAGTGCATCTTTCGCCTACTTTTGAGACATCGATGAACTTCCTAGCAAGATACCAAGTCCCGTGACATTCAGTGAGAAAAACGTATCACGGAATTAGGAAAATCACGGAATTAGGCAACTTTACCCTAAAACCTGTCTAAGCCGGAAGTACTTCAGTCCAGGAGTAATTTCTATTTTAGGAAGGTTTCTGTTTTATGCAAGGTGACTGACTTTTTTATACCTCTGTGCTGCCATTTCAGTACACGGAATAAACATTTAAATTTTAAGAACTCGTAATGAAAAATAAACAATACAAGACTTTACGATATGAAAACGACTATTTATTGAAAAATGAAAGCTATAAATCTGTACATTGTTAATTTTTTTTAATGAACGCCATTATCTTTTACTTCATAACTTTTCCGGATAATAAATCCTTGTCAATGTTGAAAGGGATAGCAGTAGTTCTGATAATTTATTATTTGTAGTTAATGCAAATCCCTCCAATTTCGGAATAGATTACTTCTGAATATTACTTGACTCTAGGACCTTAACGTTTTCATCTACGATAAAGAGTTTTATGTTATTCTCCTACCACTGTCGCTAACAAACTGAAGGATAACACTCACAGCACAATCACACTAATGGACTAAAATTGTAGAGGGATAGGTCTGCAACACAAAGTTATTAGCACAGTATTAGCACCGCAGAACAAGCTTTGCATCACACTGAACAACCTGTTCAGAAAACTAGTGAGTTTTGCCAGTCATTTGTATAGTATTTTGTTTCAAAGTTATTGTACTAAACTGGTAGGAATTCCGTTTTATTCAATGAATTTTCTCCCATGGCACTGGCAATAATGTTGCGTTTCCGTTTTAGACAGTTTTTAGTTTTAATCTGTATGAGATTCATTATAACTTCAGGATAACGGAGATAAATTACGTTTAAGACAGGTTTCCGGTTTATTCAGGTTCCTTTCTAAGCAGGGTTTATTTTATTGTGTGAAACCTGTGTTCTTTACGAAATAACATTACAACATGTGGCATAAATTTTAGTCTCCTAAATATATAGAATTAATAAAAAAAATAAATTTCAGAATATGAAGATAATCTGGAAAATCATCTGATAAGAATGTGCAGTACAAGGTTACTGAAAGTGGCGTTGGAAAACTGAAAATACGTTGAATGAAGATATGAAAATAAAAGAGAGATTGGCAGTGAAATCTTGGTTCCGAAGGATTTGACATAAATACGATTTGTATTGAAAATACTTCTGGGCATATCAATCTTCCATATTTATATCATAAATTTCCAGGTATGGTGTTTGATATTTAGAGACTATAAAATTTTATCCAATACTTAGATAGAAAATGGAGCGACATGGGCCACGTGAAAAACCAAAGGACACCTGGGATTTTACACAAAAAGTGACTGAGCAATTGATAATTAAGTTGGCGCAGCGCTGTACTTTGCACATTTTTGTGTCTCATACTTTCTCTCGAATGATCTTCAGCATAGACGTACATGGTATTTACATGAAAAATGAAGAAACGCATGGAAAAGTGTAGGACTACCGAAAGTATCACCTACAGAAGAAAGAGACGTTGATAAACTCAAAATACGTTAATTGCTGTATACAGTCTAAGCACAAATAAATGGGAACGAAAGGAATTGCTGGAAGTAGAATCTTTGATGGCTTCTAGTGTATTAATTAATACTGCAAATATTCTGAATTTCACATTATTACTTACTTACTTATTTACTTACTTACTTACTTACAAATGGCTTTTAAGGAACCCGCAGGTGCATTGCCGCCCTCACATAAGCCCTCCCCGATCCCTATCCTGTGCGAGATTAATCCAGTCTCTATCATCATATCCCACCTCCCTCAAATCAATTTTAATATTATCCTCCCAACTACGTCTCGGCGTTCCCAATTATTATTCTTGTCCTAATTATATAAATGTCTTAAGAGTACCGTATTTACTCGACCCCATCGATTATAAGGCCCTCCTAATTTTTTTAAGTATTATTTTATAAAAGTAATTTATTTTACTTATTTTTATTTAAACTAGCTAGCTAGCTAGTGAATACAAATTAAGATTATAAAACAAAACTGTTTCTAGCCACTATCGTAAGAACCAGGCTCGTGTACGGTGTGGTCTTAAGGGAAGACTCCACTGAAAATCATGAAAAGTTTTACAAATTTTTTTAGCCCTTTCACTTATTCAGAATTTATATTTTCATACCCCAAATGGATTCAGCTCAATTCTGAATACAAATACTCGTATGTTTACACTTTTTTAATTAAGGCTGGAAGGGGGCGTGTAATTTAAAGAGCTGTCAAAATTGTTTTTCGTCGAAGAATTCTTTTTTAAAATTTCTGATTACAAATCTAGTAACTTTTTGTTGGCTCCCTGAAGTTACTAGATGAATGTAGCGGAGGAGAATATTAATTTACATAAATATTCATTTTATTTTCAAATCTATTTTTCTGTGTTCATTTTTGTTGATTCAACACCAATTTTCATATGCCAAATATTAATCAATCAGGATGAAATTTTTACTGCAAGTATTTATGAGGTAGCTGCATGTTTCTATGCATTTATTTTGTGAGAAATTATGCTAGTTTATTTTATTAATATTTTTCTTAATTCTGCTAGTTTCATAAAATAAACTGGCAGCATTTCTCACAAAATAAATGCATAGAAACATGCAGCTACCTCATAAATACTTGCAGTAAAAATTTCATCCAGATTGATTAATATTTGGCATAAGAAATTTGGTGTTGAATCAGCAAAAATGAACACAGAAAAATAGATTTGAAAATAAAATGAATATTTATGTAAATTAATATTCTCTTCCGCTACATTCATCTAGTAACTTCAGGGAGCCAACAAAAAGTTACTAGATTTGTAATCAGAAATTTTAAAAAAG
Source organism: Periplaneta americana (assembly GCF_040183065.1). Taxonomy (NCBI): domain Eukaryota; kingdom Metazoa; phylum Arthropoda; class Insecta; order Blattodea; family Blattidae; genus Periplaneta; species Periplaneta americana. Next base: position 82,255,887 of record NC_091129.1, on the reverse strand, counting down.
GATTCTTCGATGAAAAACAATTTTGACAGCTCTTTAAATTCCACGACCCCTTCCAGCCTTAATTTAAAAAGTGTAAACATACAAGTATTTGTAATCAGAATTGAGCTGAGTCCATTTGGGGTATGAAAATATAAATTCTGAATAAGTGAAATAGCTAAAAAAATTTGTAAAAATTTTCATGATTTTCAGTGGGGTCTTCCCTTAACCAATAATATAACATAAAATTTACAAGGACAGTTTACTAAATACAGTAAGTAACTTATTTCAAACCAATAAATAACACACAAGAGCAAAAAAAAAAAGAAGAAGAAGAAAGAGAAAAAGAGAGAAAAAACAAATTTAATATACATTGATAATCAGAAAGAAGTCAGTGATATTCAATAAAAACATGAATATAGTCGACAGAAATAAAGGGTAAAACAGCACACACATTTGTTAATAATATATATCATTAATAGTTTTATAAATTTCCTTTTTAAAAGCTTCAATTTTAAAATATTTAAAATTAGGAAAATGATTTGCAATTTTAATATAAAATCTTGGGCCGAAACTAGCACCATGTTTAAGGGCTGCACTTGTATGACATTTAGGCTCAATTAATGGGAAAGTAGACTTTTGTCTTCGAGTACGATATTCATGTCGATTAGATTTATATTTTATTTGATTTCTGTGGTAGTAAGTTAGTAAACTATATTTATAAATTTCTTCAATATTTAATACTTTAAAATCTGTATAAATTAAATTTGTTGGATAATCCATATTTTTGATTAGACAAATTTGTATTAATCTTCTGTGTAATGAAATTAATGGATGAAGTACAGATGATGCTACTCCACCAAAATTTATTATACCATATTGTATTAATGTATTATATTATTATTGGGTTGAGAAGCACTTATCATTCAGTCTGCTGTCAAAAAATCTGAAAGTTAGAATTTATAAAACAGTTACATTACCGGTTGTTCTTTATGGTTGTAAAACTTGGACTCTCACTTTGAGAGAGGAACATACTGTAGGCTAAGGGTGTTTGAGAATAAGGTGTTTAGGAAAATATTTGGGGCTAAGAGGGATGAAGTTACAGGAGAATAGAGAAAGTTACAGAACACAGAACTGCACGCATTGTATTCTTCATCTGACATAATTAGGAACATTAAATCCAGACGTTTGGGATGGGCAGAGTATGTAGCACGTATGGGTGGATCCAGAAATGCAGAGTGTTAGTTGGGAGGCCGGAGGGAGAATGACCTTTGGGTAGACCGAGACGTAGATGGGAAGATAATATTAAAATGGATTTGAGGGAGGTGGGTTATGATGGTAGAGACTGGATTAATCTTGCTCAGGATAGGGACCAATGGTGGTCTTATGTGAGGGCGGCAATGAACCTCCGGGTTCCTTAAAAGCCAGTAAGTGAGTATATTGTATTAATGATTGTACTAAAGCTAAAAATATTATTCTCAATGCCTCCTTAGTGATAAAATTTCGAAGTATTATGAATTTATAAATTGTCTTTCTTATACTTGTACATATAAAATCAATTTGTTTATGTAATTGTTAATCTATTTGTTTAACCAATTTGTTTGTTTTGTATGCGAATATTAGATCGATAAGAAAATACCTGTAATAGAATTCTACTGCCGTATTCTAAGTGAGACAGAAACTTTAAGTTTTTCAGAAAATTGTTGTCAAGACAATACAATAGATCCCTAAGTCAATAAAGAAAGGTTCGTGAAATACCTTTACGCTCAGCCCAAGACTAGACTTTACCCTCTTTCAGTAACTTTTAGCGAAAACAATGAGATTGCAGAAGTGTGGAAGCTGGCTTTTCCGTTTATCCTCTCTACCTGATGAATTGATGATGCCTTTCAGTATTACATCTCATAAAATTAGTAAGTACACAGGTAGTCTTGTGCTTGAGTGGTACAGTGCTTTCAAGTGCCTTGTGCGATTTAGATACTGTGTAAGAAAATTAATTCCCAGAAAAGTTATATGATTTCATTTAAATTGTTGAATTTGCCTAGAAAAATGGAGTGTGACCTGCGAGTCTTGAGTTCTCAGTACAACCAGATAATGTTAGATACTGGAGAATTTAGTTATGTAAGTTTAAACATGTAAATACCTTGAGAGTTAGTCTCTGTTAGTCCTTAGTTACAATCTAAGTCCTCAAATTGCAGTTTCGTATTTCTATATACTCGATTTTAAGACCCGATGAGAATATAAGACCTTCCTAAATTTATAGACAAAAATCTGGCACAAAAAGCGGGGTCTTATTTTCGAGTAAATATAGTATATCTTACTTATAATTTGGCGTACGAGCTTAGGTGATAACGATTAAATACAGGCTGTAAACAATATTAACTGCCAAAATAATACCGATGGTAAAGCATAAATAATTAAACAAAAATGTCACATAATACTTTTCTGCAATTGTCAAGATGTTCCAAAAAAATGTGTGTTATGAGTCTGCTGTAAATTTTTTTTCAGCTAAGAATAGGCAGTCAATATTTACTTTTCCCGATGCGTAGGCTGAAGCAGTCGTTTCTTATTCTGTTTTGTCTTTGTTGTGTATTGATACGTGTTGGACGCAAAATATTCTTTGACATGAAAAATGGTCGTTCTCCAGTATCATGCCAAGTGTGATTTGGGATAACGCGAGATTCACACGGGTAAATATTAAACATCGAGGTCCGAAGATGAAATCAACTCATAGCAGCGACGTATCTGTATATCACGAACGACATACACCGGCACCAAAAAGTTTTCGATAGTCAGTGTTTTCCCTATAAGATCTGTATATAGGACAAGTTTAAGAAAATAAAATGTTTATTCCTTAATAGAATATAAAACTAAAAATCTTTCAAAGAAATCACAACAATGACAAAATAATTATTTACAAAAGAAAATACATTTTCTGGTTTCAAAAAAAGTATTGGCACATTACACTAATGCATATAATAGGTCTCTCTAATGTATTTTCAGTATCCTGTATGCAAGCCTTAGCACGGATCTCGGCATTGAATGAATCATATTATATACTAATATTCCATATTGGTTTATACACTGAAATAAGGCAAGGTAAACTGTACGTAGTACATGCATTGTTAAGTAGCCTAATTTCATAACTGAACAAAGTAATAGGCCTATATAATTCTACGTAATTTGTTACAAAGGTAGTTGATTTGTTTGTCCCATTTCAGATGTTTATCAATCATGATTCCTAAATATTTAACCTCTGAAGATTAATTTATAATTGGACAATTACATCAAATTCCAGGACAACCAAAATCGTGTACTTTAATGTTCGGGGAGAGTTAGGCCATTTACGAGGTAATGGAAAAGGAAGAACTGTAGTTTTATCAGTGTTAAGAGAAAGAATATTCGAATCAAACCACATTTTTATTAATTTTAAACCATTATTTGCGTTTAATTAAGTGTCGTGCCAAGTTCTTTCCCCAAACAATATAATGTATTAAATGCGCTGGAATATAATACACCTTTGTGACAACTAATACACAACTAATTTACCACATTCATTATAAATCAACTACAAATAATAATATCATATAAAATAGGAGCGAAGATTCTTGAGAACCGATGCTGTCGACCAAAAGTGAGTAATGATTTTGTGGTACAAACCCAAGAATTGTTTACACTAAGTCCTGTCAAATCTACACGACGAGTTTCATACGAATTGCGAATTCCACGTACTATACATAAAGGTCTAGGTAAAAGCTTGAGGATAGGTGCTTACAACGTTCAAATAGGCCTACTGCAACCTGGTGAGAGCATAAAACGTCGGAATTTCTCAGAAAGAATACTTGATCGCATTGACGATGACGTGAAATTCGTGAAAAGAATCGTCTTCTATGACGAAACAGCAATTCTTATCTCAAATAAAGTTCAGATACACTGTGTCAGGATGTGGAGTACTTTGAATCCATATAGTACAGATGTTTAGTACGATGCGCTTTAATACGAGTACATAAGCATATTATTATCAGATCTTCTGCTTCCGAGAAACAATAAACACTGTGAACTCGTACGTAGATATGGTGAAATAGTATACAGTAAGTTAGATTGATATCAACCAAATAATTCTGCAATAAGACGACACTGCTCTTTGCGGTATACCAGTACTGGAGTATTTAGAAGAGATATTTCCGGAAAGATAATATTTTGTAAGAAATTCACTCCACCCCCTTGGAGTCCTCATTCCTCAGACATTACATCATTGGACTTCATGTGAGTTAATCGAATCCCATTGTTTCCTAGAAACCACTTATTAATAACAATGATAAGAAAACACATCGGATGGATCCATGTCATTGGAAGCTGATATGTTACCCAGAAGATGGGATGAGTTGAATATCCTTTAGAAGTTCCTTCTTTAAAAAGTGTCCATACTGAGATATGCTAAGGCGATCATAAACTTCGAGAGATTTATTTATATCACAGCAGAGCTCTTGTTTGAAGCTAAATTCTTTTAAAAATTTTGATCTAAAGCCCAGAAGGATTCTTAAACTAAAACCTTAATCTTCCTAATTTTAGCATTCCAAATTACTATTTTAAATTGACTTCAGCTTTCAAATGCGGCTAGAGGAATACGAATATAGCAAGGACACAGTTTGCTGGATAAATGAAAAAGTATCGCGTCGAATATACACAAATATTGATATTATGACTAGTTAGTAACCTATAATTCTTTCATACAAGTTAAAATGATTATCCTTACTTAATTACTTACTTAGTTATTTACTTATGGCTTTTAAGGAAGCCGGAGGTTTATTGCCACCCTCACATAAGCCTGCCATCGGCCCCTATCCTGTGCAAGATTAATCCAGTCTCTATCATCATATCCCACCTCCCTCAAATCCATATTTATCTTATCCTCCCATCTACGTCTTGGACTCCCCAAAAAGTCTTTTTCCCTCCGGCCTCCCAACTAACACTCTGTATGCATTTCTGGATTCGCACATACGTGCTACATGCCCTGTCCATCTCAAGCGTCTGGATTTAATGTTCCTGATTATATCAGATGAGGAATATAATGCGTGCAGTTCTGCGTTGTGTAATTTTTGTCCAATCTTCTGTAACTTCATCTTAGCCAAAATTTTTTCCTAAGAACCTTATTCTCAAACACCCTTAATCCCTGTTCCCCTCTCAAAGTGAGTGCAAGTTTCACAACCATACAGAACAACCGGTAATATAACTGTTTTATAAGTTCTAAATTTCAGTTTTTTGACAGCAGGCTTGATGACAGAAGCTTTTCAATCGAATAATAACAGGCATTTCTCATATTTATTCTGCGTTTAATTTCCTCCCGATTGTAATTTATATTTATTACTGTTGCTCCAAGATATTTGAATTTTTCTACCTCGTCGAAGGATAAATTTCTAATTTTTATATTTCCATTTTTACAATATTCTAGTCAAGAAACATAATCATACACTTTTTCTTTTCGGCATTTATTTCCAAACCTATCGCTTTACTTGCTTCAAGTAAAATTCTCGTATTTTCCCTAATCGTTTCTGGATTTTCTCCTAACACATTCACGTCATAGACAAGAAGCTGATGTAACCAGTTTAATTCCAAACCTCTGTTATCCTGAACTTTCCTAATGGCATATTCTAGAACGAAGTTAAAAAGTAAAGGTATGTCCTTGCTTTAATAATAATAATAATAATAATAATAATAATAATAATAATAATAGTAATAAACCGAGGCACGACAGCCCATGAAGGACCATAACCGACGAGCCGGGTACTGACCTCACGTCCACATGCCAGAGTAGAGGTGGACGATCATCCAGCCATAACGGAGGTATTATGTATTTAGCACGATGATCCCCCGAGCCGTCATAGCTGGCTTTCGTAACCGGATTTCGCTACATATCGTAGCTCCCCAAGTGCATCACGATGCTGGGTGGGCAGCGGTCCCATACACGGCCGAAATTGCATGAGAGAATATCTTCTTGCTTTAGCCCGCAGTGAATTGGAAAAGCATCCGACAGAATCTGGACTATACGGACTCTGCTGTACGTTTTACTGAGACACATTTTAATTAATCGAATTATTTTTGAAATACCAACGTTTATAATAAAATTATATAAACTTCTCTCTTAACAGAATCATATGCCTTTTTGAAATCTATGAATAACTGATGTACTGTATCCTTATACTCCCATTTTTTTTCTGAAATCGTCAAATACAAAAAATCTTATCCATAGTCGATCTAGAGGAAACGAAGAGGAACCCAGAAAATAGGAAAGAATGGAGAAAGCTGGGTTGCAGTGAAATACCTGCCCTTGGGCAGAACACTAAATGAAATGAATTGAAATTAAATGAGTTGATCGATTACGCCTAATACCACACTGATGATCCAAAATAATTTCATCTAATTTCATAATGATCATGCTAACAACACACAAAAAATGACTGTTCTTGGGAAGGTGTATTTATTTACTTATTTATTTATTTACTTATTTATTTATTCATTCATTCATTCATTTATTTAATTAATTATTTATTTATTTTGGTATTGCTCAAGATTTATCAATTGTTCTTATTTGGGACTCCTAGATTTTATCACTTTAGTTTTCTTACGTTCTTACAAATAGAAACTCTTATACAGACGTTTGACTGTCTTATACAGAGAATAGAATCACTGTAAACGTCGCGTGTGGTAGTATAGGCTACCTGTTATAGAACTACGTCAATGTTTCGTCAGTAATTTATTACGAAAGGTGACAGAATAACTGAAATTCTTTATTGCACCCGATAGTGTGCGCTAGTGTGCCGCGCTAAGTATCGATAGTACAACTGGGCCTGATCGATTACCATACTACAATTACTTTGATCGAAGAGTAGAGACACATCAATATTATTCAAATTAAGTATTATTCCGAGATCTTTTTCAACTGTAAGGTGAGTATCAGGTAATCTATAGCGAATCCTCAGTCTCACCTCGCCCAATACCATCACGCTATCACAAAATTCCGCCGATGCTAAAAAACCTAGTAGTTGATACAACGTCATTAAATAGGCAAGTAAAAATATATGTATTTATATATATATATATCATTTAAATCGTTTAGTTGGTATAATATGTATTGCACAATCTTTTTATTTGGTTTCAAACTTGTGCATGTGAATTTCCAAAGATTTTACTGTAGTTCACGAATTTTGACACGAACTCTGTTATATTATTCACAACCCATTATATCTGATGCTTTTGGGAAAAGACCTGTCTAAGGTTTGACATAAACAAGATGGAGTTAACAATCTAGATGTGTCCCTCTGGTGAATTGATTGGCAATTAAACTAGATTGCTTCTGCATATATGTTAGAGAGTGATCAGCTTGATGTATTGTCGTCCCATCATGATAGCTGCAGTGTACTTATGTTAATCGCGACCTGGGAGTCGTGTACACTTGACAATCAGGTGTCTGAAATGAGCAAACTTGCTCTTCTCACTTAACCTTTAATCCCATATTCATAGCTCCTATCTGAAGTATCATCACTTAATTTAATAAGAAGTTTTATTTTTAATCTTGTTTAGAACTCTCTTCACGTCAATTCTCCTTCTTGTTCTTCCTACATTCTGTACGACTTCATCTGCTATTTGTTTTCATATTAGTCCTTTTTCTTTATTTTTCCTTTATGCCTTTTGTAATTTATTTAATTCAATTTTGGTACAATTTCCCCTTTCCATCATTTTTTTTCTTCGATTTCAGTTCAGTTCTTTCCACTTACTCAAATTTTACGCCTTTTGTTACTTCTTTATTTATTTATTTACTTATTTATTTATTTATCTATCTATCTATTGCATCATTATAATCTCTCTTGTATTTAGTATTGAATTTCTTTTTTTTTTCTTACTTATTTCTTTCTCCACTTATTCCTACTTATTTTATCTCCTAACGGTGAGGAACGTTATTATGCGAGGGTCACTAGGATGAAAAGAACAGATTTCCACGTAAAACTGACGCAACTTCATCGTTGGATGCTAATAATCAGACAGCGGACTTTCGGTCCAGATACTGAACATTATGTGTACGTTAGTTGTATGGAGGTCATTGAAATCATTGCTACGTTCTCCCCGTAAGCCAACGGACGTGACAAACTTTTTATATAATAATAATAATAATAATAATAATAATAATAATAATAATAATGATAATAATAATAATAATAATAATAATAATAATAATAATAATGCTTTATTTTTTTCTGCCAGACTTAAGGCCGTGAGATCTTCTCTTCCACTCAACCAGAGGATAAAAAGGAAATATATGATAATATAATATTAATACAAAAGAAAATTCCTCCCCTTAAGAGAATTCGAACCAGCACGCATTCCGTAACATGAGTCCAGGAAAAATGTCTTAGACTACGACGCCACGGCACGGAACTAAAACACCAAATATTTTACGTTGTTCAACGTTAAAATCCTGAAACCAAGGTATTGTTTCTAGTTTGAATCCTTCATTTTTTATGGTTTATTATTTTTTCCCCTGTCTTTTTATACTGTTTTTTTTTTCCTTCAGTGTCCAGTCTTATCTACATTTTATTCTTTACATTTTTCGTTTTCATTTCCTCCTATATCCTCCGCTCAAGTATTTATTTTAGTCTTTCGCTTATTGTTTCTTAATTTAATTACTTCATGTTATATTTTTCTCTAATTTCTTTCTTCTATTAACATACTCCTCCTTTATTTCGATTTCAGTGCCATTATTTCTTGTATTTCTCTTTGTACGTCTGTAGGTCCGTCTTGTTCATTCTTGAAACTTAATAGTCTAATATCTTCCTTATTTCGTTATTTTTCTTTGAATAATACCTGGTTTCTTTCTTTCTTTCTTTATTTCTTTCCTTCTTTCTTTCTCTTTCTTTCTTTCTTTCTTTTTTTCTTTCTTTCTTTCTCCTTCTGTCTTTCCTTCATTATTGCTTACATCCATTCTTGCCTTAGTGAATACATTGTTCAATAAATTATTAGGCCCACCTTAACAATTTCTTTCTTCCAATTTTGCCTTAATATTTCCCACTTCCATTCTTGCCTTAACATTTATTCTTATTTACATTCTTGCCTTAATATTTATTTATTTAATTCTGCCTTAATAATTAATTAATTATAATTAAATTATTTATTTTCTTCCATTCTTCTCTCCATTAATTATTTTTTTCCAGTTTTGTCTTTATAAGATCTTCCTTTCCAATATTGCCTAAAGAAATTCTTTCTTCCATTCTCGCCTGTAAAAGTTCTTTCTTCCATTCTTGTCTTCAGAATTTTTTTCTTCCATTCTTCATTTTATAAATTCTTTCTTCCACTCATTACCTTCAAATTTCATTCTTTCATTCTTGACTTCATACATACTTTGTTCCATTATTGATTCATAAATTCTTTCTTCCTTTCTTGTCTTAAGAATTCTTTCTTAGGTTTTCATTCTAATAGCTTCTTTCTATCATCCTTGCCTTAATAAAGTCTTTCTTCCATTCTTGTTTTATAAATTTATTCTTTCAATCGTCCTTCATAAATTCTTTCTGCCATTCCGTCTTCATAAATTCTTTCAACCATCTTTGTCTTAACTATTTCTTTCTACCTTTATTGTTTCAATAATTTCTTTTTTAATATTTCCCGTCTTAATTATTTCTTTCTTCCTTTTTTACATTAATATAATTATTCATCCATCCTTACCTTAATCAACTTTATATCTTTGCCTTCATGGATTCTTTATTCATTTCTTCCCTTCATAACGATTTTTATTTCTTCCCTTAATAAATTCGTCGTTGGATTCTTACCTTAATAAATTCTTTCTTCCATTTTGCCATCAAAATTATTTCTTTCATTCTTGTTTCAATTTCTAGTTCCATTCTTGCTTCAATTTGTAGTTCCATTCTTGCGCTACAAAGTTTTCTTCTAGTTTTGCTTTAACTTGTTTCTTCCATACCAGACGTCGACCTGGTTGACAAGTTAGTATAGCGCTGGCCTTCTATGCCCACGGTTGTGGGTTCGATCCCGGACCAGGTCGATGGCATTTAAGTGTGCTTAAATGCGACAGGCTCATGTCAGTAGATTTACTGGCATGTAAAAGAACTCCTGCGGGACAAAATCCCGGCACATCCGGCGACGCTGATATAACCTCTGCAGTTTCGAGCGTCGTTAAATAAAACATAACATTTTTTTTCCATACCAGACTTCTTAATTCCTTTCTTCCATTCTTGCTTGAATGATTTCTTTCTCCCTCTCTTGCTTCAGTTAATCTTTTTTTCTTTAATTGATTTATTATTTCTTTCTTTGTTGCATTAATAGTTTCTGTTCTCCTTTCTTGTACTAATTTTCTCTTACATTTTGCCTTTTTTCTTTTCTTTTTTCCTCGAAATTTCGTATTTATTTTACATTGCTTTACTGTTCGTTTTTCAATTCTTGCCGTAATTACTTTTTTCTTGCTTCATTGCTTAATTTTTCTCTCTTTTTCTACTAATGTGGTTTCTTCTTTTTTTCTTCATTTAAGTAATTTCTTCTTTACTACTTTCATGCCATACCTTTTCTTCACTTATTTCTGCCTTAATTTGTTATACTTTCCTTTTCTTAATTTCTCTTTCTTCCTTCCATTTAGTTTCTTCTTTCTCTATTGTCTCTTACTTTAATACTTTCTTCTTTCCTTTATTGTTTAACTGCTTGTTTCTTTCCTCTTTATTTTAACTTCGTATTGATTAATTCATCACCTTAATGTCTTCTTTTTTCCTTTATTTTTATACTTTCTTCTGTCTACTTTACTTGCCTTATATATTTTTATGTTCGTTATTGTTTTAATTCATGCCTTCTCCCTTTTCTTATCTCAATTATTTCTTCCTTACTTTCTTGTCATTTTTGTATACTTTCTTACCTAAATTTTATTTCTTCGCAAACTTCTCTATTAGTTACTTCATTCTCTTCACATGTGGTATTTTTAATTTCTTGTTTCTTCCAATAGTTTTTTTTCCGTTTCGCCTTTTAAATCTTATTTCTGTATTCCTTTATCCTGTTGATCCATTGTCTTGTATCCGGTTTTTGTTCGTTCTTCCACTCACTCGATTCTTTCATTTATTATATATTTTTTTATATATTACCTTGTTTTGTCTTTTATTTCTTTCATCTTTCTTTATATCTTTCTATATGATCTTCCTTCCACTTCTTTCTGATTTATTTCGTCAATAATTTCTTTATAAATGTTAATTACTTCATTTCGACAAAAAGTATTATTCACGTATTCACTCGTGACTAATTCAATTGACTTTCCGATTTCCTATCTCTCTGTTTGTCCTATTTACTTGGTTTTTTTGTTTATTCCATTTTAAAATACGTTTCTCTGTTCCTACTTTTCCCCTCCCTTTCTGCTTCAGTCATATCAATTGGTAGGTCAGTCCCCGATTTAAACAACTATTACGTGCTGTGTTCCCCCCTTAAGTATGTCATAACCCAGGCGTTATAACTCTTCATTTATTTGCATGAAGTCCAGGTACGCTAGTCATCCAGCTACCTATATTCATAATCCAAATCAAATCTACAATCTCAGACATTGATCTACTTGACAACAAACAGGAACAATTGACGAGAAAGGAACAACTTCATCTTTCAATTCAGGGATTCTGTGATAATCAAATAAAAGATCAAAGAATATTTAGAGGCTGGATAACGTGGCCACCCCTATCCTAACACACACACACATACACGCAGGGAAACAGTTAACTTTTTCCTGCAGTTTGTATAGAGTTTTGCACGCAAGAGGAAAGCGCCCGACGTCTCAACAAATAAAATTATACAAACATGGAAAGAACAAGGCAGTGCATAGAAGATTTCCCAATAGGGAAGATACTAAAGAGGTGGATGTGGATCTGAAATCATCAATATACGTAAACCCAACCGACCCTGAGAATCCCGCAGATTCACTTATAAGATGTGCAGTACAGGAATTAGGCCTCAACGAAGTTCACACACAAATAAGATAGCCTACATAACTTACCGGTAAAATCTAAAAAGCTAATATCGTTACTTGCTTAAATAAAGAAGAGAATCATATAAAGAAATATTTTACCCTAGTGACATTAATTTTAATATCTAATCTATAGGAAAACTATGACTTTTAAAAGAAACATAATAAATTTCACAAATACAAGAAATCAAACTAATCTACTCGCCAAAATCGTGAATTCAAAAATATTTTTCAGACCTTGTGCATTTTTCTGTTGCAATATATAATATATTACACGTATGCATATGTATGTAAAGCAATGTGTAAATGAATACTTGCGTGCAAATTTGATTACATAAAGTGTGCTACCCAGAAAGTGAGCGTACAGTTAAGAAAGTGTACTTAACACTTTCAAATACTAGTAATCTTATCTCAATTTGTACGTGTTGGTGTGTGTAGACCTACCTGTGCATTTTTACGTTAATATATGCTTCATTTTCTGATGATCTGTGTTCCGAAATGCTTTTTTTCGTACAGGTTTGCGTGGTCACATGCATTTATACGTGCAAATAACGTATGATGAGTGACATGATTTTCCCAGTTTTTCCCTCAATTATTTACTTAACATTTTAATAATGGTTTGTTTACTTCCATGTACGTGGAGATCTATATGCTTACGTGTTAATAATGTGTATTAAGTGATATTTGCACATGGAACTCTGTGTTTACGTACATTTGTACATGCAAATAATGTGAAATCTAGGAAATTTATAATAATAATAATAATAATAATAATAATAATAATAATAATAATGATTTATTTTAGCTGGCAGAGTTAAGGCCGTAAGGCAAAAAGTGTATATACATATGCATGAACTTACAAAGAATCCAACAATTTGATTGAGATGAGAGTTACATGTATACAAAAGTTATTTACAAATTAAACAACAAAATACTATGAACTATTAATTAAAGAGTGTAAAGTTCTACGTTCTTTAAGTCGGAGCCACGAGAGACTTGCGAAGGACGGTGATATGTGATCATACCGTCGGATGTTGCACACGTATCTGACGCACATATTCTGAGCTCGCTGTAACTTGACTGACAATTCAGAACTTAGGTCACTTAACAAAACGTCACGTGGTGATCTGTGTGTTTACGTGTAAATAATGTGTGCTCATGAACATTGAACGTGGAACTCTGTGTGCATAGATACGTACATTGAAAATCTGTCCACTCACGTGCATTTGTACCTGAAAATAATGTGTAGGCCTACTCAAGTATATTTGCACGTGGAGATCAGTGTGATTATGTCCTAATAATTTGTGCCAAAGTTCTTGCGTAAGAAGACAAAGGGAAGCAAACACCAAACAATGTACTTTTAGGTTATAGTTGATTCATAAATAGGATTTTATGCTTGTTTTGATGTTGCTACTCCCGAATTGCAAACATAGATAGCGTGCTAATTGGAACAGTCATCTCACCATATCTGAAAATGGAAGTAAACAAACCATTATTAAAATCTTAAGTAAATAATTGAGGGAAAAACTGGGAAAATCATGTCATCCCAAAGCAAATCCTGCACTATGCTCCTCGTGGAAGAAGATTCGTTGGTCAGTCGGCTAAGAAATGAACTGATGTGAGAACATAACAGACAGTCTTGTCTAATACATGATTTGGATGATGATTATTATGACTACACTATTATTATTATTATTATTATTATTATTATTATTAATAGTATTATTATTTTAATTATTCCTAAAAGGATTTGGCGATCCTTAACGCTATATCGGAATGAAATTTTACGCTGACCCTCTGCCAGGAGCATCTCCAACCCACACCGGCTGAGTATGCTAAAGTTGTCTTGAATACCCCGGTTTGTTTTAAGTTTTTTTGTAAATTTATTGATCATTTATAACATGATGAAACTAATCAAGATTTTATTGGAATAATTTTATTGTTCGTGCAAGCAGTTCCATTTGTCCCTATTCTAGCTTCCTCTGCGCGTTGCCAGATGTTTGATGGAGCCCTACAACAGGTGTCATAAATTTTTCAGTAGGAATGTTTGGACCTGACCGGGATTCGAACCCAGCCCTCCTGTATGACAAGCTGATAATATAATTACGATGTAACCACAGATGTGAGCGTAATTTTATACGTTAGGTATATGAAAACAATATGATGCGTAAATTGGACAAGTCATATCACATTTGCATTAAGACTTTTAACATATTACATTATGTTGTATTAAAGATGATAGTACATGTTTAAGTACAAGAACTGGATTAATCTTGCTCAGGATAGGGACCAATAGCGGGCTTATGTGAGGGCAGCAATGAACCTCCGAATTCCTTAAAAGCCAGTAAGTAAGTAAGTAAGTAAGTAAGTAAGTAAGTGGATATATAAGTATTATTACTATGGCAGGTGCAACAGAAGTATGCTCAGGAATTTCGTCGCAACAACGTCATAACGCATCACGTTATGGAGCTCATATTTTTGTTTTGAATCAGTCTCCGGTATGAAAAGCCGTCGATATTACCAGTTTTGCCCACTGTTTCTGACGTCCTGTTTTCTTACATAAAAAAGTGTTCGTCCTGTCAGCCACACTTTAAAGGAAGGTGCCTAAAATGGTGTAAGAAACACTGAACTAGTTTCCTACTTCAATAATATTGATTATGCATGCCTACATGTAGGGCCTACTTATGTTGAGCATAGCTTGTCTGTCGATCTGGAGAACACATGCGACGGATACCGTACGCCGGGGTGTGACATGAGGGACTGTATTGAAAGTTGAGTATGACGACTATGCCATTAAGCTGATCAGAACAGTTTAAGGGCGGCTAATGGGCTGGAGGGCCCATGTGACGTGTCTCATAGCGGCTTGGCCTTCCCATTCCACTCTCCAATTAGTTGTGCGATGGCGTCATTGGGCGTTAAATAATCAATATGTGATTCGATGGCTTTCCAGAACATAATATGTGAAAACCACTTACACACGATATTATTATGTTAATAATACAGAATAATACTATTCTTCTCTCTTATTATTAGTGAGATATTGTCACTTCTGCAACCTATATACTTCTTTCGCTCCACTCGTGTCTTGAAGTAGTGATTTAGATACTGTTAACCAGTACACGACTCTGAAATTTTTATTAGCTTCCCTAATTTCTCTTCGCTTCTGTGTCCACTTCGCTCATATTTTCTGCTGAACTTCTATTTATTCTTTTGTTGACTATATTTTTCACTTTATTTCCTCATTTTTCTTGCCCTCACTTTCTGCCGTCCTCTAATACTTCATACTTTTCTTTTTCCTTCATTTTCTTTTCCTTGTTCTCACCTTATTCTTCTTAATTTTGTCACCCCTTCTTTCTTCTTCTTCACTTCTTCTTCTTATTCATCCTGCTCTTTTCACTTTGTTCTTCTTGTTGCTATTTCCATTCTTTGTTGTTGTTCTTGTTGCTGTTCTTGTTCTACTTGTTGCAGTTATAATTCTTTGCTGTTTTTTTTCTTGTTTTGTTGTTATCATTGTTTTATGGTTCTTTTTCTTGTTACTGTTTTTGTTTTGTTATTATTTTTTCTTATAATTCCCACGTCTTACTGTTCTTCTTGTTCGCAATTTGTTAATCTTGTTATTGTTTCCATTTTGCTGTTCATATTGCTCTTCCCATTCTTTTGTTGTTATTGCTGCTGTTCTTGTTGTCCTCATTTTATTGTTGTTGTCCTCGTGTAGTATTCTTCTTTTTGTTCTACCTTTCTTCTCGGATTTATCCTCATGTTCTCTTTGTTCTTGATGTTTTTTTAATATTTCTTTACTTACTCAATTTATTGTATTTATTTCCTTGTGTTACTATCCGTCATTACATTTTCTTTCATGTTGCCATCATTTTCTTTTCCTCATAGTGTAAATTTTCATGTTATTTTAACTCTCTTTACTACGTAATCTTAATTTTGTTCTTTATTAGGCCTATATTAGCGTCATAAATTTCATTTTCTTCCTCGTCTACATTACTTTCGTTTCTTTCTTTCCTCGTAGCTCTAGCTTTATTTTGTTCCCGGAGGAAGCCATGATAAAGATCATGTTTCTATTTTACTTCCATCGTAGTGCGGGTGTGCATGCATGTGTGTCCAGTTAGTGTAATGAGTTTGTAGGCAGTGGCATGTGTGTATATATTTGGTAGTGCGTGTATGAGAATATGTGCATACTTGCGTTCGTACGTGAGCATATGGATGTAAGTAATTGTGTGACTTATCTGCATATCCACAGGATAAAGTCCACTAATATCTCTTGAGGATGGAAAATTCTGTATATTCCGTTGATTATCAGATCCATAAGTATCACAGGGGCTATAAATCAATCTACAGCACGCATCTCGGCAATACATTTTGAACCAGCAAACCTTGGACCCATGGCAACCGAAGGATCACCAAAGCGCCCACCGATTCTCATACTTCTCAGGACCAGAAAAACACTATGGTAGTGAAAACACCATGCATTGAAATCTTTCGTAAAGAAACTTAATCTTTTAAGGGAATACTTTATGTCAAAGTATTTTTATACTTCCATCTTTAAAGACGTTAGCTCAAATCTACCTTGTTTATGTGTAAAATTTCTTTATTTTATAAAATTGAAAAATAATTACAAGAAAAATCGAGTTCACATACATTACATTAACATATTTCTTCTACGTTATTCGTAGCTAACCCATAGCTTACTTCAGAAGCCAGAAGAAATTAAGCCCAAAATCTCCATTTTAAAATGTGGTGAAATTAATGTTTCACTCTTCATACAGCTTTATGACTTACACCTTTGTATATCAAAGTTGTACGCATATATCCATTCATGCAATTCGGGAGTAACAATATCAAAACAAGCATAGATACTATATATTAATCAACCATAACCTGAATATTCATGTTTGTCACTCACTTCCTTATGCTTTTTGACGCAAGAAATCCCAGATCTGTTTTTAAGGTGATTGTAAGTTATTTTATGAAAGAAATATCAGATCTATACTTGCAACAAAACTAGTTTCTGTGCAATTAAATACGTGAGGTTGATTTGATTTCTCCAAAACAATTATTAAGAAAGGATATCTTATGTTCAAGATTAGCTATATAGTCTACGAACCTTTCTGTTCTAATGAATTTTTAATAATACGAAAAGAGACACACCGAAATGATATAGTAGGCCTATTTTTAAATATTTTAACAAGCCATCATTAGACCCATTTAGAATAAGTAATTTTCCCTTTTCACGCGAGTTGTTTTCCTTCGTGTAATCGGACAACGTCTGTGCAATCAATTCCAAATATATTGTACACTGCTGAAATTAGGTATAAATGAATAAATTGCGACTTGGTTTGGGCAGCCTTGGCGTAGGCAATACATTCGAAACAACGTGCCCCATGTTATGCATGTTACAACATGGGACATGACAGCGAACATTTCGTGTACTGAATTCACATATAACTCCCCTTCCCCATGCAGGCATGTCATATAACGGAGACAGCAATCAAGTAGCCAATACATCTGTGATTTTTTGTGTGGAATAGATAGCATGGTCATTATATGCAATTTAAGGGAATATAGGAGACAAAAGTTACACAGTTCCATTATTACTTTCATATTTTGCATCATCATCAACATTATTACTATTATCGTCATCAAAACCAAGCGATTACGACATCCTTCACTACCATATAGTATTCGTCTTCCCTATAACCGTTATAGTCTAATCATGATTACTCCTCATAAGCAGTTACTGAAAAAAATCGTTGTCCTTTGTCTCCGCAATTTCAGTAGACTACGTTGCTTCTACATCAACAGTCGTCATTGGTGTCTTTATATAGACAGTTTTTATTGTCTGTGGTTATTGTTGTCTCTTTTATTAATAGTCGTTAGTGTTGTGTTTTATCAACAGCCTATATTGTTACCTCTTTTATCAACAGCTAATATTGTTATCTCTCTTATCAACAGCTGGTAATGTTGTTTCTCTTATTGATAGTCGTTATTGTCTCTCTTTCAACAATCATTAATATTGCTCTGATACAAGCAATCGTAAGTTTTGTCTCTATATGGAGTCATCCTCATATTAATAGTCGTTGCTCTCATATCAACAGTTGTCGTCTTCAAATCAACAGTCGTAGTTGTCGTTCTCATAAAAGTCACCATTGATCTTCTATCAGGAATCTTTGTCGTCGTTACCCTGTTAACAAGAATCGTTGCTGTTCTCTTATCAAGAGTCATCGTCAATTTCTCATATCAATAGTCATCGTAGTTGCGTTTCTCATATCAATAGTCGTCGTAGTCGATTTTCTCAAATCAAGAATCGTCGTCGCTTTCCTCACATCAAAAATCGTCATCATCTTCGCTTTTCTTGTATCAAGAATCGTCGTTGTTGCTTTCCTTATATCAAGAATCGGCGTTGTCGCTTTTCTTATATCAAGAATCGTCGTTGTCGCTTTCCTTATATCAAGAATCGTCATCGTCTTCGCTTTTCTTATATCAAGAATCGTCGTTGTCGCTTTCCTTATATCAAGAATCGTCATCGTCTTCGCTTTTCTTATATCAATAATCGTCGTTGTCGCTTTCCTTATATCAAGAATCGTCGTTGTCTGCCTTCTCATATCAAAAATCGTCATCGTCTTCGCTTCTTTTATATCAAGAATCGTCGTTGTCGCTTTCCTTATGTCAAGAATCGTCGTTTTCGCTTTCCTTATATCAAGAGTCGTGGTAGTCGCTTTCCTCACATCAACAACAGTCGTCAACACTGTCCTCATATCAAAAATCGTCATCTTCTTCGCTTTCCTCATGTCAAGAATCGTCGTCTTCGCTTGCCTCATGTCAAGAATCGTCGTTGTCGCCTTCTCATATCAAAAACCGTCATCGTATTCTCTTCTTTTATATCAAGAATCGTGTTGTCGCTTTCCTTATATCAAGAATCGTCGTTGTCGCCTTCTCATATCAAAAATCGTCATCGCCTTCGCTTCTTTTATATAAAGAATCGTCGTTATCGCTTTCCTTATGTCAAGAATCGTCGTTTTCGCTTTCCTTATATCAAGAGTCGTGGTAGTCGCTTTCCTCACATTAAGAACAGTCATCAACACTTTCCTCATATCAAAAATCGTCGTCTTCTTCGCTTTCCTCATGTCAAGAATCATAGTCGTCGCTTTCCTCATGTCAAGAATCGTCGTTGTCGCCTTCTCATATCAAAAACCGCCATGGTCTTCGCTTCTTTTATATCAAGAATCATCGTTGTCGCTTTCCTTATATCAAGAATCGTCGTTGTCGCCTTCTCATATCAATAATCGTCATCGTCTTCGCTTTTTTATATCAGGAATCGTCGTTGTCGCTTTCCTTATATCAAGAATATTCGTTGTCGCTTTCCTTATATCAAGAGTCGTGGTAGTCGCTTTCCTCACATCAAGAACCGTCGTCAACACTTTTCTCATATCAAAAATCGTTGTCTTCGCTTTCCTCTTGTCAAGAATCGTCGTTGTCGCCTTCTCATATCAAAAATCGTCATCGTCTTCGCTTTTCTTATATCAAGAATCGTCGCTGTCGCTTTCCTTATATCAAGAATCGTCGTTATCGCTTTTCTTATATCAAGAATTGTTATCGTCTTCGCTTTCCTTATATCAAGAATCGTCGTTGTCGCTTTCCTTATATCAAGAATCGTCATTGTCGCTTTTATCATATCAAGAATCGGTATTGTCGTTTTCCTTATATCAAGAATCGTCGTTGTCGCATTCCTTATATCAAGAATCGTCGTTGTCGCTTTCTCATATCAAAAATCGGCATTGTCACTTTCCTTATATCAAGAATCGTCGTCGCTTTCCTTATATCAAGAATCGTCGTTGTCGCTTTCCTTATATCAAGAATCGCCATCGTCTTCGCTTTCTTTATATCAAGAATCGTCGTTGTCGCTTTCCTTATATCAAGAATCGTCGTTGTCGCTTTCCTTATATCAAGAATCGGCGTTGTCGCTTTCTTTATATCAAGAATCGTCGTTGTCGCTTTCCTTATATCAAGAATCGTCGTTGTCGCTTTCCTTATATCAAGAATCGGCGTTGTCGCTTTCCTTATATCAAGAATCGTCGTTGTCGCTTTTGTCATATCAAGAATCGGCGTTGTCGCTTTTGCCATATCAAGAATCGGCGTTGTCGCTGTCCTTATATGAAGAATCGTCTTCGTCGCATTCCTTATATCAAGAGTCATCGTCGCTTTCCTCATAACAATAGCCATATCGAGAGTCATCTTCATCTTTTTACTTATATCAAGAGTAGTCGAAGTTACTTTCCTCTTATCAAGTGTCATCGTCGTCGCTACCCTCATATGAAGAGTCGTCGTCGTCATCGACGTCGCTTTCCTCATATTAAGAGTCGTCGTCGAGAGAAGTTAGAATGTGAAAATAATATAGTAAATGGTGGAGTAATGTAGGTATTATAAAATAATTAATTGTAATATTAATATTAACAGTAATTGGAATGGAATGTAATTACATGTTTCAAAATTATATCAGGATGAATTACAATACTGGAACGGGTCCTTGATTTTTAAACAATATTACCCTTAAACTAATTGAAAACTGTGGACTTTACCAATGTGGACCAAGTACAAATTGTTTGATGAATGTAATACTATAAACAGGAACAGGAACATAACACAAAAAAAGAACTACAATTGCATTATCAATGTAGCCTATGTAATAATTTTCCGTTCTTTTTTGCCTACATATACCTGTTACCTTTGACTCTTCATATGTAGCAGTATTTTTTCTGTTAATTAATACTCTTAAAATTATAAATCCCAATGTAGACTAATAATGCCAATTTGACGTATGAGTCATCACATTTGATTGGCCCCGCTTCAGGGAAAAAACAATATTTCTCATTAGTCTACTTTTAAATAAAATTGTCTATGATAGTCGAGGTATTGTGTTCAAATTTGTTAGGACATCAATTGAGCTCAGATTGGAAGATTCTTCTGACAAAGCATACCATTATTTTATATTTTATATTATAATCAGTCATATAATCAAACCTACTCCAGTGAATAAAATGCCACCTGAATAAATATGTCCGCCGCGGCTATAGTTAGTTCCCAAAACCTCTTCAACTACAAAATAAGAAATCAATGAAAGTATGGACATTAGCAATAGGCTAACAAATTTAATAAAATTTTACAAATAAAATTATCTACACAAATGAGTATAAACAAACATAGCCCAGTGAAAAAAATGTCATCTGAATAAATACGTCCGCCGCTCCTATGGTTTGTTTCCAAAACCTCTTCAACTGCAAAATAAGAAGCAATGAAAGTTAGTATATAACAAAATGAATATAATTGCTCAGAGATATAGTATGAATCTACCTTCAAAATAAACGCAATATCTATTAAGATTATCTACACAGAATCGAAACTGATATAAAAACAAAATTTCGAATATAAGTGTTTGCTTTCATATATTATTTGTATTAGCGCCAAAACTTTTGAAAAGCCGGAAAACATGCTAACCACAAGGCGGCCGTCAATATGAAGCCACAACTCCAAAAAAATTACCAATCGCCTTTTGAATAGAACTATAGATTCTCCTCCACCTCACGTGGTAAATTACGATAATAGCGCTCGTCTTTCTAGGTCATCACCGCATAAGTTTTCGCTGTAGCTACTGTAGGTAATATTCTTTCGCAATATATTTACAATGTGTAATATTTCATCATACGATTAGGGATTTTACGAAACGAGACCGCAGGCAGTGTGTGGCAAACCTACGAACAAGATAAAATCACTTTTAACGTGTGTTCAGTATTTATAAATACATAAGATAATTTAATAGTTTATTTGCATATTTCACTTGAAATTGCTGAACCTGCTACTTTGTGGAGATTTTATGAACTGCCGTTTGCAGTATCAACTCACATGAGAGATGTCGTATTGAATGTCTATCGGCTAATTTATGGAACATTATGACTGGAGTTTCAGACTCGCGTTAGAAAATAAATAATTTTGAAAGTGAACCGTAAGAAATAAAGTAAGTTACGGGGAGAGTAACGTTGGCATTATTAACAGCAAAATCAAGGAAACAATACGATATATCATACCACTGGGTGTTCATTTCAAACTGTGTCATGACGTCACTGTTGTGAGTCAGCGATTTGAAGCGAGTTTCAGCTTTTATATCAGAGAAGTTGCCTATTAATCAAGACGTTCAAACTAAACTTGAGAACGTGTACGGTATAACTTGAACGTCGTAGCAACAGATGGCGGTCTGTCAAGTCTTTGTCCTACCATAACCTCTTTCGAACTGTGTTTTGCGCGGGCAAGTAATACGCAGGGTATTTGTTATCATCGGTTGCGTACGGCAACATTCCATAGTACAAATCAAATGCTCCTTGTCCATGTTGACCGTCGGTGTTAATGTCAATAAATACTGTACGTAAGTAATCGTCTTAACCCTCTCCCCATATCCCGACAGTAAGAAAAAAACTCACCTCAGTACGTGTTTCTAAACAGTTCACATTCCTGCCACTACAGGCGTTACCGTACGTTACCGTACACTCTTCAGAGTGAACGCCGTACTTGCTAGGTAACTTCTCTGGCACATAGGTAATACGCCTCTGCGGAAGTGTAGGAAGATTGAATTCTCTAGGCTCATCGACCAGCCACATGACGGCATACAGCGAGCCATGACACACTTTGAACTGAACATTCAGTATAGACTTGGTGCAAGATAAATATTTTTTCAAAATAAATACAGCTAAAATGTATTATTGTCTTATTTCGAACGAAACTCGAAAATTATGAAATCTTCAACACTGTAGAAAATTAAGAAAAAATCCTCGAGAGCCGAGCCCGGTATTTGAAATCGGAATCTTCAGATTTGTAAGCATTTTTTTTTAGGTCAATAATACTTGTGGAGGTTCAAGGCAAGAAATATTATAAACAGTTGATTTTCTATCTCTGAAACGTGCTTTTTCTTTATTTCCCACATATTTTTATAGCCTTCTTTCAGACAATATTTTAATATATTTTTTTAAATTTTACCAATAATGAAGTTCATAAATTTTCATTCATATTTTTACCCTTTTATCGTGCTATAGTAATACTGTATATTCACCTTTCCAAACCTTCTTCTTCTTCATCGATTCGCCGTTTTGCTTGCTATTTACGTGATCCACATTTTAATTGATTCCGTAGGTATTCTACCAAAGTCAGTAGTTTTTAAAATTTTTTTAAGGGATTGAAGTATTACTTCCAGTAGTTCCATTTCTACCTGAATATAATAATTTATAACTCCTACTTGGTTATTAAACCTCTCATACATTAAATCAATTTGCATACATTTACTTCTGTTTTCTATGCTTAATGATATATATGATATATTTTTATCTCGTTTCTAAAGTCCACTTCCTGATGATTTCTTGTTTATATGTGATAGTAAATCTAATAATAATAGTTCGAACATTTAGAAGGACAAAATAAATAGAAAGCAAGATGATGTTTGTAAAGAAATATATACTGTTTAATTTTTAGATAATTTGATGATAGTAATAATTTCGATGTATGCGACGAGATTTTTATGGACGGTATATTAATTTGTATTAATTGGAAGTGTTATCGATACGAGTTTGTTGCATAATCCCCCAGTAATCGGGAAGCGCTTGCCCATTTGACGGTCTGTTGATTATTCTATGTGTATACAAAGTTTCCAATTAATTGTCAGTACAAATAATTTGTTTTGGGAGGCCTCGATATCGGGCACATGTGATGTGAGAGCTAGGGGAGGGGAACCTCATTAAATAGAGTTTTGTTGTTTGTTGCCCCTGTGTAACTTAATGCGTGACTCTATTGCGATATGTGTTGCTTGTTTCAGACCGACGCTATCACTCATATTATTGCATTAGTATTCCTCTTCGTCTTTAACAAAAAAGTATAAAGAAGAGTTATGAATTACGCATTGTTAAAAAAAATAGGTTGATTGTATAACATTTTAAAAACATTATTTCAAAACATTACAAATAAAATAACTGTTCCTTTTTATACATTACTACATTCAATAAAACTTATTCGTTCGTTATTCACACATCTATCCGTTCATTATAAAGCAATTCACTCGTTCATTATAAAGTAATTCGTTCATTCGTTCATAATTCACCCATTCGTTCATTATTCGTACATTCGCGCCCATTTATTAGTTCGTTGTTCAGACTGACATCGCTCATTATTCACCCATTCATCCTTCATTATTCACAACACATTCATTAATTAGCTCATTCAGTATTCATACATTCATCCGTTCAATGCACAAATATTGAATCATTCGTTCGTTCATTATTCACACATTCATATTCGTTCACTGTTCCTATTTCTTTCGTTTGTTCATAATTCACACAGTCATTTATTCGTTCATTACTTATACATTCGTTCGTTCACTGTTCACACATTCATTCCTTCATTATTCACACATTTGTTCATACAGTCTTTCATTCGTTCATTATTCATATATTCATACATTCAAAATTCAATCAATAATTATTCATTCATTCATTCATTCATTCATTCATTCATTCATTTATTCATTCATTCGTTCATTCATTTACTCATTCATTTGTTCGTTCACTATTCACACTTTCATTCATTCATTCATTCATTCATTATTTACACAATCATTAATCTATTCGTTCGTTCATTATTCACATATTCTTTGCTTTGATTCGTTCATTATTCACACATTCATTCATTAATTTAATCATTTATTCATTCTTTAATCATTCACTTACTCATTCATGCGTTTGTTATTTCTCATTCATGCAATTAGTTCGTTATTCAATCATTCATTTTTGGTCTGTTCAATTATCCATTACTTATCCGTCTTCAGCCATCCATTTTTTCAAATGTAACAGTTCAATATATTTTCTCGGCTCTTTCCTTTAACTCACTTTTTCAACTCATTACCAACTATTATCAACATCTAACGTTGAGTAGTTTCGAATTTTTTTTTGGAAAAGTTAAAACTTGTTTGCGGTTTCGAGAACACGTCCCGCGCCGTGGAGTCGTGGTTTAAAAGGCATTATGCCTAGGACTCGCGTTACGGAATGCGCGCTGGTTCGAGTCCTCATGGGGGAAGAAATTTTCTCATGAAATTCCGGCCAGTATATGGGACCGGTGCCCATCCAGCATCGTGATGCACTTGGGGAGCTACGATAGGTAGCGAAATCCGGTTGCGAATACCAGCTATAACGGCTGGAGGGATCATCGTGCTAACAACACGATACCTCCATTCTGGTTGGATGATCGTCCAACTCTGCTTCGGCATGTGGGCGTGAGGTTAGCAGGCGGCTGGTCGGTCTAGGCCCTTCACAGGCTGTAGCGCCACGGATTATATCATGAACACAGTCCGGGCACCTGTAGAAATCTTTCAGCGCATTTCAATGCGTTTTTCTCTTAATATGCTAAGTTGTTTTGAAAAGTATTTACTTTGGCTTTCCGAAGGAGACGAGAGTTGATTTTACTGTTATTTTCATAGTTTTCAATGTTTGTGTGTATATGTCAACATATAACGTATAAGAAATTTACAAAACATGTTTTCTCTTCTGTTATAACTTGGTGTGCTCCCGGCTTTTTCATGTAACAATGTCATACACATTTTATATTTATTGTATTTTAACTCCCTGCTCACAAATCTAGGGATGTTAATAATAAGGTTACGGTAGTTAAATCAACGTAGGTTTGATACATGAACTTAATATGCTCAACATTACATTCCAAACATCTTGTATATACATATATATGCACTCACACATAAACATCTACGTTCATCTAAGCACGAATCGTATACCTCCATCCATACTTAACTTATACATGAAGCGTTACTATTGCGATATACCCGTAAGCTGTGAATGAGTAGGCCTATGTGAGAACGGAAAGCTTGTGTTATTACGTTACTCATTCTCTTAGAATTCTGCTGTGAACATGGCCACATGTTGTTCTGCATATGAGAAGCATTCATTCTGAAGATACATCAATAGATTTTGTATGAGGTCGACCTCGTCTGGCATGGACATGGATAAACGTTTGCTCTTCCTCGAAAAGCGACATCCGCCGGAAGCGAACTCGTCTTTCCTTTTGTCAGAAGCCGGTCAGTTTTGTGTGGAAAGCTACGTAGACAGAACACCTTCACTGTGAGAGGAGGCTTTGGTCAATTGATTCATGTAGCCAGACATCTGAGTGGGTTTCTTTGTTACATGTTGCATAATGCTTTATTAAGTACATGAATCGATTGTTAACTTGATTGATGGATGAATTGTTTGGCAATTGGACTCATTTGTTTGTGGTTAATTTATTAATTCATTAGTTAATAGATGTATTTACTGATTCATTGGTTGCCTGATGGATGAAAGGATGGTGGACAGTGGATGGATATATTGATTTGCTTTCAGTGAATGGATAGAGTGGTTTATTGGTTGCTGGAAGGAAGGATGGATGGATAGGTATAGGAGACGAAAAAGAAAATGAATTAAATGATTCCTCAATTCATTGTGATTTTATAATATTTTGACGTAGAATACGTCTTTCTCGACACCGAATATGGGCACCCGTTCCGGAATACGTGGTGAAACAAAAATTACGGAATTTCAAATGCTTACTCTGACAAGACTATAGATCACAATCGAATGATGATGTTACTAGTAGTTAGGAATGAACCAATGTACTTAATGACCATGCCCAGCGACTACACTTCCGTGCCGAACAGCCTCTGTCAGTAATATCTCGGCATCAAGAGCAAGTACAGACTTGTCATCACTCGTTTGAAATGTAATGGTGACCTCTGCAATATTAAAGTGGTAATAGACACGTATGATAGACATAGTTTGAGTGAACTATAGTGAAAAATTTGTTGTGAGTTGGGACTTTTACTGTATTTCATAATGCCCCTTCATATAAAGAAAAAAATATATTATAATAGACCCTTATTTTATTACTTCTCTCATCATAGATTCATACTCTCCATTTGTAAACAGAAACGAAAATAAAACATTCAAACCAACACAACTGTAGTTTCATTCCCGAAACTGGATAACGTGTTCTACGTGCCGATGAATCCCTGACAGACATACAGGGTATGATTTTTATTTAAGGGGACACTCAACTATATTTTGGAACTTTTTTCCTATTTGACCAATCTTTTTCAAATTTGGAGAAAAAGTTTAATATACACATGGAAAGTAACATGCAAAATCTCAGCTCATTAGATCCAATACTTTTCAAAATAAAAAATATTTCAATTTTTAATCAATCATTAATTGAAATATCACTTTTAATTATCATTTTTTATTTTTTGGCTTTGTGCATCTGACTGTGACTTTTCAATGAATAGGGGAAGAATTCTGCTTATTGATTTAGTTCTGTCACGTAAATTAGTGTAGACATTTAATTTTTCATTTCTATGACACTTTTTCTCCAATTTTTAAGTTGAGTGTCCCCTTAAGTCGGTTATATAACGGCGCTGTTTCAACTACTAGATTATTTAGCTTTGATGGAATTGGTGATAGCGAGATGATATTTGCGAGTGAGGCCGAGGATTCGCCACTGATTGCTTGACATTCTCCTTAAGGTTGGGAAAACCTCGGAAAAGGCCCAACCAGGTTATCAATTCAAGAGGGCATCGGACCCAGGTCCTTGATAATGTTATCGGTGTATTTGATTTTTTATGGATAAGTTGATGATTTTGTTGATTGTTGGACTGATGTTTTCATGAATACACTAATTGATTGACGGAAGAGTTGGTTTTTGGGTTTGATTTATTGATTAATGGATCGATTGATATTAATTAGTTGATTTAATGATTTTGTGAGAAACTTATAATTATATGGGTGAACGGAGCGGTAGATAGTTGAATAGAAGAATTTATTTATGGATGGATGGGTGGATGGATGGACGGACGGAAGGACAGATGGTAAGTTAACCGAAGAAAACTTAAAAGCACGGAATTGTGTAGTACTTAAAAGTTTAATATTATGCATATGAAGAAAATATTTTGAACTACACCCTCAGATTTCCTTCGTTGAGTTATTGGCCTCTCTTGGGATATTCGTCACTTTCCTAGACTTAGAGACGTTAGGCTTTGACATTTCCGCTTCAGGCCTGTTTTCCACAGGAAGATGTGTGAACATTGGCTAGAGGAAACCATAATTTACAGAGCAAAGGACCGCCCGCTTTGATTTTTGATGCTGTTCCAACAAGACGTGATTTACGTTACAGAGGAAGCCGTAGAAGATGGGCTACTAAACTCCAAGATTTAGCCGTTTCCAAGACAATTTTTTGTTTTCTGGTGTAGACTTCTACAATCGAGAACAAATGAAACTTGGTTCTTCGTTTGCGAAACAGGAAATGCACTAAATAAAATTCCCTGCTTATATTTCGTTTCGTGCTATTTTCCTGATGACGGACTGCGTAAATTCCAGTGATTATATTCCTTAATGCAATACTTACCCAACACTAAAAAATACAGTAGACCTAAATGTTATCCACTTTATCATTTTGTGAATAAGTAGCCATGCAGTTTGTTTTCAGCACACCGCTATTTAACTGATTTACAGCTGCGCATTTAATAGTATAAATACTAGTATAAATAGTGAGTGCTATTAATACTGCTGATTTCTTGGCGGGAGAACTAACAGCATCTTCTCATCTACTTCACCACAAGTATGACTCAAGTCAAAATAGTTAGCTAAGTGATAAGCCAGTACTCTTAACACTAACCTAGCAGCCTTGGTAGCTCAGTTAGCATAGCACTGGCTTGCGATCAATACGGACCCGGGTTCGAATCCCGGTCATGACGCTGTCTTATTTGAGGCAGAAAAAGCGATGCTATTCACGATTATCCTGGAGTTTTCCCGCTGCTCTGCATTATTACAGTGCCGCTTACCCATTTCAATATTCATTATCATTTCAATAGTATTCGTCCAAAATGGTGCGGCGTGGTGTAGTTCTGTGACTGGACGACAGATGACATCAGCCTGAGGTCCACTAAACGCCTACATACAGATCTCGCAAACAAATATAAATTATTAATACTCTTAAAACTCTTTAAAAGCTATTTGCAAACATGTTTTAGAATATGTATTTAAACAAGTGCCCCTCTTTATCTGCATTTCAACACTAATGAAAAACACACATACTTAGCATAAGACATTTCGAGATATAATTCCTCTGGAATAATTTTATTGTTAATACTTTGAAATTAACGTTAAATGTAAAAGAAAATATAATCGAACTTTAAAAAAATATATAGTGTTAGGGGGATTACTTACTCACTTACTTACTTACTTATTTACTTACTTACGGCTTTCAAGGAACCCGGAGGTTCAGTGCCGCCCTGTATAAACGTTAATAAAATCTATAAATTCCAACCGATTCTGCTTATTCTTTCAGAAAGTGTTTAATACGCGTGTCTACACCGTTTTCTGTCATTAGTTTCGATTTTCGATCCAAAAAAAAAGTTTGTAAAATTTTAGTTTTTGCGGTGAATTATTTATGTTTCTCCATTGTTCCATCTACAGTAAACTAAAAAAGAGAGAAATGCTGCTGCCTACAAAATATTTCTTTTCAAGCTTTTTTGATAATTTCATGGTCACGAAGTAATAGAAAATAGCATAATTACAGATCAACAAAGCATTTATTATTGCAGTAACTGAAGTATGTTTTTCAGCTGCTTATTCAAGAAATATTGTAATAATTCGCCGATTGTGCTAATTCTTTCAGAAAGTGTTTAATACGCGTGTCTACTTAGCATTCTATCACTGGTTTCGATTTTCGATTCAAACAAAATTTTTCTAAAAATTTAGTTTTTGCGAGATTTTAAGCTTTATGAACATGAATAAAAATTACAAATCTCATCGGATTTTTCTAATTTCTATACAAAATGTTACATTCGAGTGTGGTGCCATTGCACTCACAAACATGAAGGAGACTGGACTTGTTTTCAAACAGATGTTTAATTGTAATTTGTGCCTCGCAGTAGCTCACAGCTTAGAGAATAAATTTTGCCTTGCCCGTAACTCGCAATGTTACCCAAAATTCAAATCGGACTTATCGACATAATCTTACTTTTGAAGGTTAAAAATAATGCAGTATTTATCTTCGATCACTCTAATATTTTTCTCCGAATGGAGCCCCACGCTCTCTATCAAATGGCTTCTGTGATATTATGAGTGATTTTTTACAAAATACAAAGACAGGGCAGACAACTAAGTGGCCGCGGAGTGCGGTTTAGGAACTGGTACATCAGAAAGAATTAAACTTAGTACAGTTTACTCCCTGCCGTGGCTGCCTAGCTTGAGGGTTAGCGCAATAGATCGTAACAGGTCGCAGTGCAGGGCCATAGTGCCCTCTTCCAGTAAATTCCATTTTAATTGCATTCCATAGTAAATTTTTCACAAATATTCAAAAATGAGAATTACACTTAGCCAAGCCTAAAGGATACTCGTAGGTAAACACAGTCCAATGGTACCTAGTATTAATATACTATATTTATGATTATGAATTGAAACTAATTGAAAGACAACAGTATCGAGCTGGAGTGCAGCATGGGAGATTGCTTGACATGCATTCTATCCTCAATGACAGTCTTATTTATTTGAACAGAACGTTTTCTTTCAGGCCGTAATAGAGCCTAATAATAGTTGACTTTTTTCATAACTTATGTTATTAATAAGTACTGTACCCTATTTGTCATGCACGATTTCTTCACGAGTGATCGTGGAGTGTAGATATCTGTACTTAAGTAAATCAGTACCGTAGTTTCCCCTAACTATGGACCACATTTTTCTTTGTATATTCAGCACTATTCATCCAGATTAAGTGAAATTTTGGCTTCGGACTCTTGTAAGTGTATATTAAATAAATATTGACATATGTGTTTGAAATTATTTAATTACATGTCTTAAACAATAATAAGCTTCGGTACATAGTTGTATTCTGAGTTGCCCAACTACGGTCCACTCATATATTCAAGCTTTAAAGCACGAATGGACTATAGCTAGAGCTGTAATTATTCGTAAATCAATACATTAAGTTTCTAATTTAAGAGTAGAAACATAATCTAGCACAGAAATATTAGAAATAAATTAAAAGTACGTGGATTCTTTTTATTAGTACACATTGCATAAACACACAATAAACAAGTGAAATCTGAAAGTCATTTTCCTGTAATAATGAACAACTACAGTATATTAAAGAACAAAAGTACGGTATCAAAATAAACTAACACATTCTTAGCAAAATATTATGCACATGAATTCACTGATAATGTTTATTTACCATACTGAGACTACATTCTGTAGGCTTATTTCGATCCTTTGAATCTCCACTTCTCTTGTAATTCTGAAATTGGAAATAGATCTCTCTTTTTCGAGACGCATTTGGGGTCTTCAATTTGTTTTATTATGTTTTCCTTTCTATAGAATAAAATGTCTTCCATTTCTCGCCACCTCAGTAATTGCCGCTTCTTACCATAGGTACATGAAACAACAGCTCCATTGTTCTTCACTTCCAAAACTTTGCCTGTTCTCAATTCCTCTTCATAAGTAACTACCATATAACTATGTGCCTCTAGCATTAATTTATCAGATTTGGTCTTCTTTTCCACATCTGACTCACTGTCTGTAAATAAGGAGAGAACACCGGAAACATCATAATCTGTATCCAATTCAGTTTCAACGCTCTCACAGTCACTTACAGGGACGGTTGTTTTCCTTCTACCCTGAAGTTTTCGTTTTACCGGACCATCATTCGTGTTAGTACCATTGATGCTGGAACAGCCTATTTCTTTGTTTACCGGACTATAATGTTAAATGGTGTTTTAGAATATACTGAGATACAGTATTTGCAGAAGTAAATAATCACATTGATCACATTTTATGGAAACAAATATTTCAAAATGAAATACAACTAAGGTCCACGAAAAATTGTGGTACATAGTTGAGGACTGACTTCTAGCCTTGAGGTTAAACATTTTTCACGCAGAGTCCTTAACCTCTGCCAGTGTAATTATTACGTGAAAGTAAACACTATATAGCCGGGTTTAATTGTACAAAGAATCATATATTTATAACGTACCTGTTCTACAGAGGAGAGCTCAATAAAACAGACAATCACAAACTGAATGATTTCGTGTCTTCACACATTCAATAGAACAATGCACACTGACCTTGATAAGCATCCATATCATTGCCACGTGTAATGGTAGATAGAAGCATCTATGGGGAACATAATTCCCTTTGCCTTAAATGGCAAACACCGAACTCTTGGGGGACTAAGTAGTACATAATGCGTTTTGGACCATAGTTGGGTGCCTGAACCATAGTTATGGGAAATTACGGTACTATGCCCTTTATAGTACCGGTCAAAAGTTTAAGACCACACTGAAATATCATTAGTTTTTCTTTCAAATTTTTGTTTTTGTATCACAATGACATTCATCCAATACTAAACGTAGCAAATAATTTTGGTGTTAATATTTTCAATACTCAGCACATTATATACTTAAAAACTGAGAAAGTTTGATGTGGTCTTCCAGCATTATTATTACTTATACAATACATGACGTAAAACAATGAAATCTAGCGAAGTAGGGTAAAGGTTGGCAATATTGTGACACTAATAATATTATGATAGTACTTTTTGAGAAATTTTTTATAATTTTACCGAGCGAGAGAAAGACCGGTTTTGTGCAGAAACTTGTCCATGAACATTCCTTTAATACGTTGACACAAAAATACCGATCTTCCTCTCGTTCAGTAAAATTGTAAAAAATACTAAAAAAGAACTATCATAATATTATTAGTATCACAATATTACCAACCTTTACCCTATATACTAATAGATCATAGCGCTCTTACACTAAAATTTAAGTCTTAAATGTTACTATGTCAAGCAGTGTTGTTCTTCCACAGCATAATTTTGATCATTTGGAAAGAAGGATAGTAATGAAAAACCTTCATATTCTTGATAAATATCTTAATTTCTCCATAGACTATTTCATATTAAATGATGGTGTTAATGTAGTAATATTAGTGTGAAATGTAATTTTATTCTTGGAGGAAGGAAAACAATTTGACAAGCCCATTTTGTTTCTACAAAGTTTAATTTTCAATAATCGAGAGTGAACTTAAACCTGGGTTTGTGCTGTGGAAATCCGATCCTCAATACGTTGACGTGAAGGTACGCAACTTCAGCTGAATCTATTCACCTTTAGATATAGAAGGTAGGTTTCTACAGTAGAAGATACTGTATCTACCTCTCGGCTAAATCTGTTACTTCCTCCGTTTCAGCTGTCATTGACACTTGGGTGTGCCTGTACATCGCTAAAACAAGCTTTGTTATTGGCTTCATATTGGCTGCAAGACAAATGAAACATGCTCCACGGATTTCAATATCACTTGAATCCTAAGTTAAACGCTCTCCCCTCCTCCTACAGAGGGAACTGCCGTCAATTTCTGTGTATACATAGGCCTACGCTGGAGGCAAGTTTATACACATCGAGGATTGAATATGTACCTTATGTACCTTTGTTATTCATTTGTTAGATATATCAGAATATAAAACTGTTTACATTTAATAAAATTTGTGTAATATTTCATCTTATGGTTGTCTGTTACTTTAGAATATACCTTGTGATCAATTCGATAAGTTACAAAAGTTATTCATTCAAAAAATAAATTACGCAATTGCATGCTCAATCTTGAACAAAATTGCAATAGTCCCAGACGATAAATTTTCGTTTTCGATATACAGAGTCATTCACGAAGAAAGGTAAAAATTTAGGATACGATATCTTAAGCCATTTTGAGTGAAACAGTTCATATGAGCATACTGTAGGTACGTTTTCGAACCATGGCGGAGATAGATGCATTTTTTTGGTAAAACGTCTCACCCCAATGTGAATCAGACGTTACCATATGCTGCTGACGTGAGACGAGGCGTGAGACAAGGTCAAGGTCGCAATGAATGACGTAACATTGGAATCTGCATTGTGAACGATGTAGATAAGAGGAAGAAACCGGGTGGTGGGGCCTTACAAATGTCCAATCGCCTGCCCTTGTCTGATGTAATGACACAGAACCCGCAGGCAACACAAATAGCCTACACTATCATCAATTAGCAGCAGTCCAGTCAGCTACCTACAGTACAGTAGTTATATAGGTACAGTTATCGGAATTATTAAGTTGTGTTTTTCAAGATGCCTTATAAATTTTCGATTACAGAATACGCCGATATTGTGTATGTTTATGGTTTGTGTGATGGAAGTTCCTTGCGTGCCGTCGCTGAATATGAACGACGCTTTCCGAACAGAAGGGTACCATATCGAAGAGTACTTACTGTCTATGGGGTTGGATGAAAGACTTGGTATAGTAAAGGAAGAGGGAAACGAGAGAGGCGCTAATCGACCATATTTTGGATGCGGCATAGAGAACAGTTACGTGCAACTCTCCCGCGCGATGAGCGCGATTCATGCCCGAGTGCAACAGTGCATTGAAGCAGAAGGAGGTACCTTTGAAAATGTGCGAAAACATCGACCCCGACATCTAGAATATTAAGTATGTATGCATATATGAATATAAACTTTAAATTTGTCCGTTATCTGTCTCTAAATGCAAGTTAGTAAAACGGAATCTTAGAAGTTTTTGTGAAATCAAAGAGCCATATCTCCGTAACTGTTAGAAAACGGACCTATATTCATATGAACGTTTTGACTCAGAATGACTTCAGAGTTCACATCCTAAATTTTTTACCTTTCCTCGTGAATCACCCTTATGTGTATATATTACACTATCCTTTCGAGATCAATTTTACTTCATCGAATGTTTTATATTCATTCATGCATTAATTAATTAATTAATTCATTCATTCTTTTACTTATTTTTTACTCACTTATATGCATTTATTCATTATTGTAACATTGTGATATTATATTAAGGAATTAATATACTTCTGTTAAAAATTAAGCATGAATATCTAAAATGTAATAGTCTGTGTATGTATATATGTAATGTAATATATGCGGATGTGCATGTATGCATATTCTCTATAGAAATCTGCATTCTTTGACCGATATTGACTAAATTATACACGCTTAGCTTTCACAATCGGGAATAAAACGTAGGTGATATTAAAAAAAAAAAAAAAACTCCGTCCCCTGGCTTCATCTCCCTGTCACATAAAGTCAGTAATATTTGGTTTTGGATATGACCGAAGAAGGGGAATTTTTTTTCTATTTTTTTTTTCTTTGATACGAGGAAAAGGAAAATTTTAGATCATCAGTACATCCCATGGAGTGACTCCTAAGAGTAGGGGAAAAATTCCGAATACTCTAATCCAAGTACAATTTAATATCCTTGGTTTATACGTGGCGCATAGTAAGATTATTATATTCATTTGTCTGCTCTTTCCCTGATTTTAACTCCTGTAAAAGAGTATAGGGGTCGAGGTTTTAAAATCCAAACTCCACATGTAAACGAAAATTTATTTTCTACATCTAGATACTTGATCGCTTTTTTTTTTTTTTTTTTTGCACACTGTTGAGCCTTCCAACCAAGATGAAAGATGGGCTACATTTAAATATGGGAAATCCATCCTTCCCCTAGTTTCGATCCCTATCAGCTAAAAAGGGGATATTTATTTGGTTTTTGGATAAGCCCAAAAAAAAAAAAGATTTTATTTTGGTTCTTTGATATAAAAGAAACACAAAGAAGACTTTTAACTCACCATGGGATCACACCAACGTGTAGCAGGAAAATTCAAAATCATCTAATTGAAGTATATTTCCATATCCTGTTCTTTTTTTCTGGGGAGGGGGCATATAATTCGATTATGATATTGATTTTTCTGCTTTCCCCAGATTTCAACTCGTAAGCCGATGTATAAGTCTAATATAAATTACATTTATATTATATATATAGCTTATATATATGGGAGCGGTAATGTAGATGTGTGTGGTGTCAGCGAAAGAAATGAAGGCAACGTGAGACAACAGCTGGGAAAGGTTAATGTGCAAAAGAAAGTCGATAGGGATAAGGCGGAGAGCAGCAAGGATAAACCAGCATACAATCTAAGGAAATGGTGTGTCAGTGGAATGAAGGATTACTTAAGGGTGCAGTGAATATGGGTGAATAGTGTTTTAGTATGAGAAGGATCATGATAAGTAATTTAATTAGTAGGAATGAGTAGGACGTATTGCAAATATAGGAAGAGTAGAGGAGCTAAAAGTAGGACTAGACTAGATAGGTATCAGTAGGACAAAAAAAAAGTAATATAGATAGATGTAAAGCAAATAATAGAGGGTAGGCTTAGTTATAGTACAGTAAATGATGTAGTGATATGTTAAATAAGTTGGTCTGTGAAAATGATGAATAGAAAAAGTAATTGTTACGTTGTTATTAGGAATAGGAAATAGTAGAAGGTAAGAGTAGAGGGAAAGAAGGAATATTTAATAAACGCAGAAATATAGGAAGTGTGGTGAATGAACATGAAAGACTTAGTGGGTGAACTTTAAATGATGAAGAGATGTCGGTCATTAACATCGAGTATTGTGCAAGTTGTAAATAGTATATGGAAGGGACTGCTGGCCCGAATACTATATAAGTGAAGGGCCAGCAGGACCAAAAGTTTGAGTGAGAATAAACCATACCATACCATACCATACCATATACTTTTTACAGATATACACCAAATTTTGAGTATTCATGAAGGGGAATAGAGATAGGTTAGATTAAAATATGAACAGACCACACTCTTTCCTAGTTTCATCCCTTTATCGTTTAAAAACAATAATTATTGGGAAAACGTATTATGTGTCTTTCACGTGTTAAATTTTACATTACCTCGTTAACATGTTTCAGCCTGCTATTGGCCATCTTCAGAAGTGTTGAAAGTTGTGTAATCAAGATGCATAATAATTTTTGATTCTGGGATACCAACGATAAAGACGATTTTTTTTCTTTGATACGATAAAAAGGTACATTTTTAGCTCAATTCTTGTTTCTTGCAGTTATTCTTACCCTTGTACAATGTTTCCTTTTTCATTTATCTTCCGGTTATTCATAGATACACATCATGCATAACGTGGCCCGCCGAAGTGGTGTGCAACTTGAAAATGGGTCACAGTCCTGTCATATTCTCTCCGCAGTATGAGGAACCCGAATCAGGCAAAGTGAAATGGATAGACATTAGACACACATACACCAATTATTCATTTCTTTATAATTTGTTCCCAGTCATTCGTTTCTTCTCCCATTTTTTATGTATTAATGAATTTGCTCAATAATTTTTACATCCTATTTCCTTTCCAATCATTTTTAAATACTTCACAAAAAACTATGATTATAGAAGTGATGATAATCGTAGTATTTGGTATGACTTCGTAATTTTAATAAATTATTTAACGCCTCTTTCCTACAACAAAGGTTATGGTCCAGCGAGGCGACGTGATAACGATAATGTAGCATTAAAGCTCTGTGACAGTTGCTATGGATACAACAACAGATTTGAATCCACACTGTAAACCTTAATCCCTCGTTTTATGGATATCGTGGATCTGGGCTGCTGCGTCCAATAGGGAATCGTAATTATTAAAGCATGTTTAACATGTGCGAATATCAAGTTTCATTCCAAATGATGCAGATGAAGGCACTAAATTCTGTGGTTCATCATTAGGGGAAAATCAGACCATTGTGAACCAAGAATATCATTGTACTCTATATCCTTATGCTCACAAATTTTGTTAAAATATTTTAATTAATTTGGGAAAATAAAGGCATATTTCACAATAATGTTCCAATAATTATGGGATAATAATAAAGAACACC
Source organism: Periplaneta americana (assembly GCF_040183065.1). Classification (NCBI taxonomy): domain Eukaryota; kingdom Metazoa; phylum Arthropoda; class Insecta; order Blattodea; family Blattidae; genus Periplaneta; species Periplaneta americana. The sequence continues at coordinate 82,218,069 of NC_091129.1, read as the reverse complement.
ATTGATCTTTCAGTGAAGGTACACAAATTGTGTTAGTTACCTAGTCAAAGTTATTTTCATCAATTTTAATTTTAGAGCACACAGGGAAACTCGGCAAGGTCTCTGATCTATTGTGCTGTATTTTATTCCACACTTTTTTTTTTGCGCCCATGGGCCTCTCTTTTATTTCTCTTAAAATTGGCGGCTTTAGGTTACTTAAGAATTTGTATGACAATACTTTTCGACATAAATTATGTAATTAGCATTAATAATTGATAATATAATTGGCCTATAAGAAACGGAATAATTTATATAAGTTGTAAATTTGTACCTTCGAAGAGGTGGAATAATTCAAATATCTTAGGGCCGTATTCATAAACGAGATGTCGTACGCCGGACTCCTGGTCGTTTCGCTCTCCGGCGTGTTGTCGAGGTGGGGAGGGGAAACGGGAGTGACGTGACAAGATGGCTGTCGCTTGTGGGTGGGATGATGATAAGAAACTGTGGTGAAATTTAAAAGAAAGACTGTTTTTAAAGTAACATTTCTTTATTACAGAAATAACAGTGGAAGTGTAACTGTGGTTCCCTCCTAGTTCTGTGGCAGGGGTAACGGGAGAGTCGTGATAGAAATTGATAGTTTAGAAATTCGTCCTGAGGCTTCGATGCGAGGAGAGTTATGATGCGTGATAGTAAAGTACGACTTGAATGAGAGGGAGGTAGGGGTAACGGGAGTGCCTGGGGAAAATCGGCTTGCTTTCATGTGTGTTGTGGGGTGGGCAGGATAACGAGAGAGATGGAATCGGGATGATGGTTGATTCTCTAGGTTGAAGGATCAAACACAGCGTACTGTGCGACTTATCGACGTTCGAGAACACACCCCTTTGGATTCGGAGGATCAACACAGCGCACTATGTGACTTACCGACTCCAAGAGGGGGAGGAATGGTGGCCCCTAGCGTTCGGAGGATCAACACAGCGTACTATGCGACTTACCGACACTAGGGGGGGGGTTGGTGGTCTCTAGCGTTCGGAGGATCAACACAGCGTACTATGCGACTTACCGACACTAGAGGTGGGGGAGTTCAGGAGAGGAATGTGGTTTATGAACAAGCCGGGATAAGTGGGGAGTCGAAGTCAGGAAGAGAAGTGGATGGGTTGGAGGTGGTGATGAGACTAGTAGCGAGACGAGAATAAAATAAGTTTAGAATACGTAAGAAATGAGGAAGATTCGACTGGTGTAGGAAAGTATCCAGGAGACAGGGGCGCAGCTTGGCTCCCTGTTCCCGGAGTGGTGGCCGTGTGTAGACACGTCCGAACAAAAGACAACCATAGCGTAAGCCTGGTTGGAAGACTGCTGCCAGTGACGGAGGACGCGTTAGAGCTACCTCTTTGCCATTTGGCGAACGAGTGTCTAAAGTCGAAAAAAAATCGAAAAAAATCAAAGGAGAATTGGGAGGAAAATTTAAAAGGTACGCAAAACGCGTCCTTGCAAGGGGTTGGGGGCTGTACAAAACTAAATATGTGAGCTCCAAGCCTGTTGGCCACTAGTCTCACTCCGGGTTACGCTGCTCCCCTGAAGGAGCTCTAGAAAATTTTGAAGGGGAAGCCGAAATTGGACGTAACCTCTTAGGTACCACATACGCGAGGGGGGCTGACATTGATCAATTGATCACGGAACGGGGCGAGGAGGAGTTGGCTGGTGTTTGCCGTTAGGATGGCAAGACGCCGTCATCTGTTGTTCGATGACAAAGCATGTGAAGGCCGTCGGAAGAAGCGCCGTGTAATCTAATCTGCAATTTGAGAGGTCCCTGTCCTTTCAATTTGCGACTTATTGAGTGACCACGTACATTTAATAGACTATTTATATTATCTGAACTAGGGCATACATCGTTTATAATAAGGATGGAATATATATGGGGAAGGGCATATAGGTCCGTGGCCCATTTCTTATAGGGCTCATCCCGACATTTGTCTTACGCCTGAGGAAAACCACGGAATACCTTAGGCGAGATGAGTTGTCTCTTGTATAAGAGACTAGCCAATTTGGCTATTATGTAGGAGGTGATTCTTGTCATGAGCCTTGTTGAATCGTCTCAATTTTGAGACAAGCCATTTGGCTATATGATGGCTCAATTACGAAGAGGGGGGAGAGATGTAATTAGTTAATTGATTTAAAGTAATTAGGGAGATTAATGGGGATATGAGTGCAGGTCCGTGGCCCATTTCTTTTAGGGCTCATCCCGACATTTGTCTTAGCGCCTTAGGAAAACCACGGAAAAACCTTAGGCAGGATGAGTTGTCTCAGTATCAGAGACTAGCCAGTTGGCTCTTAGGTTGAATGACTCTATGAATCGATGGATATATACTAGCCAATTGGCTCTATGATAGTTCCATCGATCAACAAAAGTAGATATTGTTAGGGAGGGATTTTGTTTAGCCCAGTTAAGACAAGGTCATTTTAAAGCGGTTGCACTATCCAAGGAGTCTCATGGAGTTGAGTCGTGGCTACCAAAACCTGGGAGTAACGCCAGCTTCCCTGTCCTCCTGTCTCAATAGTATAGCTAATGGACCTGTCTGGTGTCTACGCCGTAACCTAGGATCATACTGGCCGAGGCCAGATATGAGCGGGTTGGGGTTAGCACGAGCTTCCGCATACAGGTTCCTAGCCAGTCGAGCAATGAACTCGTCTATGGTTGACAACTCTAGTTCATCATGGAACTTTCTTCTCGAGGCGACTCGGGGGAGATGGGTAATGAGTCGAATCACCTGGTTTTGGACAACTTGGAGTTTACGGAGATGGGACACTGCCGCAAACCCCCATGCGGGTGCGGCATAGGTAATGACAGAGCGAATGAGGGCCTTATACATGGTAAGTCCTACCCTCAGGTTGTCAGGAGTTAAGGCCGCCAGAATGGGATAGTGTCTATCAGCCCGTTGGCCTTACGAAGAAGGGATTGGATGTGATCTCGGAAGTTGAGATGAGAATCCATAATGATCCCTAAATATTTAATTTGGTTCATCCACGGCATTTCTCGTCCGAAAAGTGTGGGTGGTGGTGGTATGTCTTCGAGCCTCGCTCTTAGTGAAAAGAGTATGGCCTGACATTTCTCTACATTGACCTTGATTCTCCAGTCGTGGAACCAAGGCTGGAAGTGATCTAAGATCGACTGCAATCTACGGGACGCTAATCTATAGGTTTTTCCCATCGCCAAGAGGGCAGTGTCGTCTGCATAGATATACAGATGACTACTTCTGCCGTGGATATAGCGGAACGGGAGGTCATTAATGAATATATTGAAAAGTATGGGCCCGATAATGGAACCCTGTGGGACTCCTGCGTGAATTTCACGGGGGGTGGAGAAACTAGTGCCTACACGGGTTTTGAATGTACGGCCTCGGAGGTAGCTAGAAATGAGGCGTATCATTCCATCTGGGACTCCCATGCCCAGTAACTTAACGAGGAGTCCCTCATGCCAAACCTTGTCGAATGCTCGCTCGATGTCCAGGTAAGCTGCAGCTACTACACGCTTCGTGCTCATAGCCCAGGTAATGTCCTCCGTCATGCGGAGTGCCTGGAGTGTAGTGGAACGACCAGGGTGGAAACCAAACTGCTCGTTCCTGATTTGGGGCAACACTACTTCAGTGAGGCGTCTATGTATGACCCGCTCCGCCAGTTTGCTGAGACAACTGAGGAGACTAATAGGCCTATAGTTGCTTGGATTCGTCTTATCCTTTCCGGGCTTTGGAAAGAGAACTACGTGAGCCTCTTTCCAGGGAATGGGATAGTGACCGGAAGCCAAGATGTTATTAATTATCTGTGCTATGCGCTTCATAGCTGTCTTTGGGAGATGCTGCAATATAATTCCTTGGATACCGTCGGCTCCTGCAGCCTTATGAGGGCCGAGGCGACGAATGAAATGGGCGACCTCGTGGGTGTTCGTAGGTCGTATCCCATTTTCCGGCTCCCTGCTAAGGTGGTCTCGAACCGATTCCTCAACAGCTCTGATATGGGGCAAGTTTAAATTTTGTTCCACGGGTTGAAAAGTGGTCTCTAAAACGTCTGCCAGTGCGGTAGCCTTCTAAAGTCGCGGAGATGCGGCATATTTATACCCCTCGGAACAATGGTGGTTGAGGACGCCGTTGACGTCACAGTGCCTGGGGGTATTTCTACTGCCAACATGACTCGTCGCCGCGCGATCTTTGCTTTCTCCTTCACAAGAGGGAAAAGCGAGCCAACCTGCTCTCTTAGAGAGAGAAACCAGAGACTGTCGTTCGCGCGGGTAGGTTTGAACCGTTTAAAGTAGGACTCACGGGCATCGAGAATTGATATACACAACAGAGACTTTGGATGAAGACTTCCCAAAGTCGACTTTCGTAGTAAAGTTTAACTTTGTTAAAAGTCTTATTCATAGACAATACTTCTGAGACTTTGACTTGGTAAGTCGAGATTTTACGATCTTGTTCTAATGTTGGCAATCAGAATCACTGCCTTCTATAAGAATTAAATTAATAGATAGTTGAAATAGAGTAGGCATTGCCACATCAAAGCCATCTTTTGAGTCACAAATCAATAAAAAAAATTGAAAATCGGTACATGTTAAGCAATTGTTGTTAACCGTTCTTGCAGCTTTACATAAGAAAAATATTCTTCGAGGGCTTATTGTGAAACTAACGTAAGTACAGAAATTGACATTTTTAGGAATTTACATCAATCGATAATCATTTGTTCTTCTATGTGGTCACAAAAAATCAGTTCGAACAGTCTTGCATATAACACAATTCATAATTACAAGACATGATGGTATAGATTATCTGAAATAGTATTGCCTGTTAAGAATTTTGATGTGAATAAACATCTAGGCCTATTGTAGATACGTTAGTTTCACATTAAGCAATGAAATTATTTCATCGTAAAACAATTTTGTTGTGACGATATGTGCGACGGGTTTTACCTGGTGGCATGCGTTGTTGTTGTTTATCTTCCTCTCTGTCGCGCCGCCGGCAGAGGAGAAGCCGATGGACGGATGCTGGAAGATCTTGTCCCCCGGTAGAGGAGATCTCTTCTCAGGGACCTTGTGGTTTTGTGGGCGTAGGATACAATGTGATGTTCGTCGTTCTCACGAAAAGAAACCAAGGAGTAGAGTTCGACTAAGTGTATTTATTCGGCTCACTTCCCTTGCTTGAGTCCAAGCGACGGAATACTAGCTGTTGTCTTCCGTGTGATTTCGGCTTCTCGTCTAACGCCAGTTTAAAATCGCTGCTGTCACTTTTTTGAGTAAAACACAAAGCTAAAAAAGTGCGAAATCTACACTTTATCACTTCGGTCGGCTGGAAAACGGAGAATGATAAGATATACACGATCGGAACAAGTGCCGGAAATATTATTAATACTCACGCGATCGGCTCACAGGCCGTAGACTATATAAGTGAGTAAACACGCCACTGGCCGGCAGTCTTCTGACCAAGCACACGATCGGCTCACTGGCCGGTAATATTCTGAGAAAATACACGCTCGGCTCACGGGCCGGTAATCGTCTAGGAAAATACACGCTCGGCTCACAGGCCGGTAATCGTCTCGGGGGCTACACGCTCGGCTCACGTCCTTTTAAATACTCACTAAGGGGACGCGCTCACCAGACGCTACTATTGTTTGCCAGATTCAAACAACGCTACCAGCGCGTTCCTAGACAGGAAAAACCCCTTTATGCTATACTAAAGTTCAGTAACCTACCTCGCGTCTACTGGTTTTAAATGCGTTAGGCGCCTGTCAGACTGAGTGAATAAAGAGCCTATTACGCGCTTCGCTGATCCCCGTGGCGTAGGTTAAACAAACATCTCAAAGAAATATAGAAATATCTAAAATGAAACTATACTATAACTTATATAGGAGAAAAAATATCTTACTATCGCCGGACCACCCGACTACAGCTTCAAATGCCCCTTTCTCAACAATGGAAATTCCCCAAAAGAATATTCATTGTTGGGAAATCTCGCCTTCGATAATGCCAGTCTACCGTTATCCCTATCGCGATCAGCCAGGATACACGCCATCTTGCTCAGCTATACAAATTCTAAAATAAACATGACATATATGTTTTTAAACAATCTCTCTGTGCACACAGTCATCATTCAAGCATACTTGTTAATCATCCCTCACACTATTTACATACATTATCTACAAAATTCATAAGATTCTTATTTACAGTGTCACACATTATTCAATCACGCAACTACAAAATTAATAAGATTCTTATTTACAGTGTCACACATTATTCAATCACGCATCCGCCTTGCGTACGCAGTCACATTGCGCCGCACTGTACATTGGTATCCTGCCTTTACACAATAGAGTCTAGCTCACCATTCCAACTTACGTATCTATATTTACATTGTCTTGCCTGAATGGTCTTGGCAGCTATTTATAGTATTTACCTAGAACCTTGTTGTTGTCTAGGTCCTTCAACTCGCAGGTATGGTCTCCAAACTGAAGGATCTCTACCCGGACTTGCTAATCTGTCACAATCGTCGCTACGCGTGGCTGGCATTCTATTGTCTACTTGTTGCGCCGCCACCATTAATGCATTTCTGCGGTCCCTTTCTTGTTCTTGTCTCCTCCAGTCTCTCCTATCATTCCAGCCCCTACCAAAATTAGGCTGCCAGAATCCTTGCCTATATCTCCTATTTCTTAACCAGTGGGGTGGGTTGCTGTCCCTAGGGTGCATATCTGCCTCTCTATCCGTATACCACCTTATGTGATTGATTCTGCGGACTGGTCCGTCCCCTTTAGTCCTCATCCTATTTACATTACTTCCGCTACCGCGGTCAACACCAGGATTATTGCGGTTGTACATATTTCTGACAGGTTGAATATCCCTCCTATTTCGGTTCGGGCTGACAATACCACTTTCACCCGGCCATTATTATTATCATACCCATAGCCTGGTTGTCTGTCAGCTGCCCAACTATTTAAATTCATGTTCCCTCGAGGTGGTGAGAGGGCGCCATGTGCCCCTCTCTCCGCCTTCGAGTGGCTGGAATAACCCTGTATTCTCTTCTCTGCACAATTAGTTGCGTCATAACTTTCGCCTCCATTGTGTGTCATGTCAGAATTGTCTAGCGCGGTCAGGAGGTCAATCGTCTCCCCAAAATCTCGTCGTCCCGCGATAATTAAATTATACCTAATATTTTCCGGGTAATGGGATATGATAGTTTGTATCAATTCAGAATCTGGCATTGGTGGATTTAGACTCTTTCCCTTTTTGACAAGCTCCATAAAGTAGTCAATCATCGATATGCCTTTCTTAGCATCAAACCTACTATCATTGATTTCTTTTCTAATTTTCTGCTGTTGCCTCTGCCCCCAATACCGGTCAGAGAACTTTGTTTTGAATTCTCCATAACTAACCTGTGCGTCTAAAGCTACGAGAACCCAATTAAGTGGCCGTCCTCTCAGACTTTTTCTCACGACGGTCATTTTTAGTTCCTCTGGTACCCCTTTCACGTGAAAATACGTTTCCAATTCGCGGATATAACAGTGAGGGTTTGAGAATTCCACCTCATCAAATACGGGATAACCAATTTCATTAATGATATGCGTGGGATACGGTGGGCGACCTAAAGATGACCTCTCGTTTACAATGTTTAAATTACATTGTTCCTGATTTCGGGGGTCTTGGTGCTCTCCGGCCACATGATTACCTATGTTGCTACCTCCTACTATATTTCCTAACCCCATACTACTGCTCCCGCTAGGCGTTCCGCTCACACTCGGTTCACTTATTGAATTATCGACAGTGACTCCATGGATCCTACCTTGCATCGAATTCCATCTTGATTCTAAACTCTCTAGGCGTTCTCTCTCTTCCTTTCCCTGGTCTCTCACTACTCGCCTAATCGCCTCCATCTCTCGATCCATCCCTTGTAACCTCTCATCTACCGTTCCTTCTATGGCCGACCTCGTCTTTTCGTTCTCAGCAATTGTGCTGTTCCTCACCTTCTCCTCTAGTTCTCTCATGTTCTCAGCCATCTTATCTACTACGACGCCTAGTTGACTTTCTATTTCCGTATTATTGTCTGCTATCTTCCCCTCCAAGTTTTCTATTCGACTCTCTATCAGCTGGTTCACCTGTTCCCTAATCTCTCTGGAGTTTTCTCCCATCCTACTCTCCATTTCTGATAGTTTGCTGTCCATCTGCCTCATCAGCTGTTCGGTCTTTTGGCCTAGCCTCTCATCTATTTGCTTTATTTGTTCTGAAATTTGCTTCGCTTGCTCAGTACTTTGACCTAACCTCTCATCCATTTTTTTTTTTTCATTTTTTCTGTACTCTGACCTAATCTTTCATCCATTTTTTTCATTTGTTCTGAGTTATCTCGTTTCATTTGTTCAAAATTTTGCTTAAATTGTTCTGTAACATTAAAATTCCTAACTGTCCTAGCATCATCCCTTCTTCTCCCTTTTCCTTCTCGCTACATTGCTGGGTTTCTTCGCTATTTCCTATGATCTCGTCGTCCCCCATACTGCTCTCCAATTCTAATCTTCCCTCCATTTCGCTGTCTCCTACGTTATCCATCCCCCTATTCTCTCTACTTATTATTTTCCTCTCACTCTCCGTCCCTTCGGTCTCAATTCTCCTATTCCTTAATAACATCTGGATATGCCATAACCCATATACAGATCACACAATAACAATCCCCTCCAAAATATTATACACACACACACACATACACATATATATATATATATATATATATATACATATATACATATAACCCTACACAGAATTATGCGTTAATAAATGTTATCCTCCCTACACACAAAGAAAGTTCATACATGTATAACCCTCCAAAATATTACCATCCACGTTGTCTTCCTCCTCGACGTAGCGTCGACCCTGCTCGTCTCGCGTGGCCGTGATGATTTCGCCACTCTCGTCCCGTTCTCTCGGCGGGGATGCTGCGTCAGCCTCTCTGCTGTCGTCTCGTACTGACGATATGCACGTTGCTGCTGCTACTGTTGTTCTCGTCCCGACGCCTCGGTGGTATTGTTGATTCTCGTAGCCACGCGTTGTTGTTTTTATTCTCGTAGCCACGCGTTGTTGTTTTTATTCTCGAGCCACGCGTTGTTTTTATTCTCGTAGCCACGCGTTGTTGTTTTTATTCTCGTACCCACACACTAGTATTGTTTACTCTCGGGCCCCACGTTGGTATTGTTTACTCTCGAGCCCCACGTTGGGCGCCATTTGCGACGGGTTTTACCTGGTGGCACGCGTTGTTGTTGTTTATCTTCCTCTCTGTCGCGCCGCCGGCAGAGGAGAAGCCGATGGACGGATGCTGGAAGATCTTGTCCCCCGGTAGAGGAGATCTCTTCTCAGGGACCTTGTGGTTTTGTGGGCGTAGGATACAATGTGATGTTCGTCGTTCTCACGAAAAGAAACCAAGGAGTAGAGTTCGACTAAGTGTATTTATTCGGCTCACTTCCCTTGCTTGAGTCCAAGCGACGGAATACTAGCTGTTGTCTTCCGTGTGATTTCGGCTTCTCGTCTAACGCCAGTTTAAAATCGCTGCTGTCACTTTTTTGAGTAAAACACAAAGCTAAAAAAGTGCGAAATCTACACTTTATCACTTCGGTCGGCTGGAAAACGGAGAATGATAAGATATACACGATCGGAACAAGTGCCGGAAATATTATTAATACTCACGCGATCGGCTCACAGGCCGTAGACTATATAAGTGAGTAAACACGCCACTGGCCGGCAGTCTTCTGACCAAGCACACGATCGGCTCACTGGCCGGTAATATTCTGAGAAAATACACGCTCGGCTCACAGGCCGGTAATCGTCTAGGAAAATACACGCTCGGCTCACAGGCCGGTAATCGTCTCGGGGGCTACACGCTCGGCTCACGTCCTTTTAAATACTCACTAAGGGGACGCGCTCACCAGACGCTACTATTGTTTGCCAGATTCAAACAACGCTACCAGCGCGTTCCTAGACAGGAAAAACCCCTTTATGCTATACTAAAGTTCAGTAACCTACCTCGCGTCTACTGGTTTTAAATGCGTTAGGCGCCTGTCAGACTGAGTGAATAAAGAGCCTATTACGCGCTTCGCTGATCCCCGTGGCGTAGGTTAAACAAACATCTCAAAGAAATATAGAAATATCTAAAATGAAACTATACTATAACTTATATAGGAGAAAAAATATCTTACTATCGCCGGACCACCCGACTACAGCTTCATATGGAAGATAAGATTGCACCAATGACAGGCTATGAAAGAGACTTATTATCCTGCTGACAGTTGGCAGAGTTACTCCCTGCTTGCCTGCAGAAACTACTTAAAACTTATCTGAAATCAATATGCAGAAAACATTATTATGACTACCGCAGGATTATAAATTAACTGTATTTCCAACTGTATAACCTATTCTCCCTAGAATTAAATAGTAAGAATCAATATTACGCTATTAATCTTTACCTAAAGCGTAAAATCGCGATGAAATAAGTTGTATTATTTTACATCTCGATTACACAACTTTTAAATTATATTATTTATTGATGGAACAGATTACTGATTATTGATTATTCTTCAATGAAAGTTGAAACATGACGAAGATATTTAATACTGTCTGTTTATCAAATCTGTACCGTGATTTGAATTCATAATATATAATAATACGCTAAGGAATATGAGCAGTTTTAATAATCTTCTAGATGTCTAATATTCTCTCTAAATTCAACAATATCCCAAAAATCAGCCATTTTCCTTATGGTCACGAACGAAAGTCAAAGTCAAAGCCTAGATTTTCGGCGACTTCAAAGTAAAGTCACGATTGAAGTTTACTTTCCTCAAAGTGTCGACTGTGTATAGGAAAATGGTAACTTTGTACTTTCCAAAGTCAACTTTGGTCCAAAGTCTCGTCTATGAATACGACCCTTAGAGCAACAGTAACAAATATAAATGATACTCGGAAGGAAATTAAATGCAGAATAAATATGGGAAATGCCTGTTATTATTCGGTTGAGAAGCTTTTGTCATCTAGTAATATCTTACCTACATCTGCCCTTAATGAACGTAGCCTCATAAAAATTCTAGTATCTCTGCTGTAAGTAATAATGGAAATTTTAAAACTAGCTCTATCTACTGCTGCTCAATCGATGTACTCTATTTAACTGCACTCATCTTTGGAGGCACGCCACTGAGTGTTTTGGTTTTAACCAGTGCGGGGAATGGAATGGAAGCTTCGGGAGGGGAGCACAATGACCCAACACTGCGACCTTTCACGACATATTGTGCTGATCCTAATCTACGCGCATTCTCAAACCCACACCGACTGACTACTTTAAGGTTCGCTGCGAACCCAGGTTGCGAGCAGGCAACATCCCTCGTCCCTAGGCCAGTCCCCTCCGTGCGTCGCCAGCCGCGTTCCGAGAATGCTATGGAATGATGACGAAATGAAGAAATGTTGATGGGATTATGTAGATTGGACGGGGGCAGATGCCTGACTTTTTCTTTGATTGAAAATTTAAGATACTGTCCATTTAGTTTTGAATTTCATATTGAAATATCAAAGTTTGGAAGGTATTTTGAAACTATACTTTCGGACAAAACAGAAAACATTAATTACCCTGTTTATAGATACACATTTTCTTCTTACCTGCACTGTAGGCATCTTTACCCGATTGTCGGGTAAGATGGCAAATGCAATTAACACATTTACTTATACAGGGTGTATCTAAATTGGTGTCAAATATTTCGGGGACGTGTTCCTAATATAAAAACAGTTAAAAAAGTTAATAAGAATATGGGTCTGAAAACCATTCGTTAGGGAGTTATTAAAGGATTTGTCTCTTCATTAACCGCTGATTGATGATTTTTTGTTTGTTTGTATTTTGTAGAGCAAAGAAGTCAGAAGAAAATCTATTCTGTGAGTGAACAGAACGAAATGATTTGCATCATTTAATTGATGATGTGCTTCTGGACGTCATCCAACGAATGTGTTTTGACATGATGCTGCTCCAGCTCATTTCAGCCTGATAGTTCGTAATTTTTTTATGATCGATTTCCCCAAAGATGTATTGGTCGAAGGGGATTCATTGCATGGCCTTCTCGATCGCCTGATTTGAATCCAATGGATTTCTTCGTCTGGTTTATGCGACTCCTGTACTTAATGTTGATATTCTGAGATCGTATGCAAACTGGATTTCACGAAATACGAAACACTCCAGGAATTTTCAACAGAGTACGCCAGAGCATGTAACGCAGGTTTAGGGGACACATCGAAGCAGAGGAAGCCACTTCGAGCAATTTTTGTAACATTAAATTTTGTCTTGTAACTATGAAATAAATTATTTTGACATCAATGTTCATATGCATTTTTTGTAATGTTTTGGTGTTAGGAACACGTCCCCGAAATATTTGACACCAATTTAGATACACCCTGTATATGTACAGTATTTTACCTGAACTTCGTTTGATATATGTATATAACAAAATTGACTTAATCTAAAGCTCATGGACACTTTCTCACTCATTTATCACTACTTAGGAACACAGTCATTACACATATTTTATTGCCGTGTGCAAGACTCGTGAAATCACTTCTTGCACACAGTGAATTAAATCCAGTACATTTTTGGTCATCGTTCTTCTTTAGGTGGCGTTTAATGGTACGGTAAGGAATCCCGTATACTCGCGATGCTCTAAAACAGTTCACATCCCCTGTTCTAACATGTTCTATCGCAAGTTGAAGACTGTCCTCAATCCACTGACTATTATCAGAGGATCTTGCGTAATGTTTACACATTCCGTGCAATAAAACAAAAAATAAAACTCTTGCAACAAGTTGCCATCTTACCCCGAAAAATGTGATCATCTTCCCCAAGTATCGGGATAAGATGTCTAGTGCTGTGACGCAACCTAAGATGGCGGAACAAGGTCGTTGGTTGTTAATAATACAAACTTTAGAACTTTTACTACAACATCCATTACAAAGGTTTGACAGTTATTACGAATTCAAGGATGTATTAAAATTTTAACATGCCTTTGCAATTATTTTGTAGCAGAAAAATGAGCTGTTTTCTTGCTTTTCTTCTTCTCACAACAAGAACGCGTGGCAAAATGAGTTAGCTTCCACTCTACAGACATTCAACTGTCTCAGTGATCATGAAGACATGCGCGAGGCGTTCTCTCTTGGGAGAATGTGAAACTACAAAGAAATAAGCATCTTCCCCCAATAGTCATCTCCCCCCGATTCACTCTACAATAGACGCCTAATATGGGGAAATGGGAGAAATCGAGAAAAACTCCAACTGCGACCTTGTCCGCCACGAGTGTCATTATGGACTTTTCAATGAAAATTTCCAGGCCTAACCTGGACTCGAACTCGGACCTCCTGGGTGATAGACTGACGGTATGATTCAATCACCGCAGGGGACTCAGTGCACGAACTCTGTTGATGTTAATACGCAGAGCGACTGTAGGCCTTCATAGAGTTGCCCAGGTCTGTTTAAATTATGTGAGCTCTTATACCTTCCAGCAGTCAGTGCTAGAGTCTAGATTATATTCCAGTTGACTTTTTTAATCCCAGGATTTGACAAAAGCGATACTTGGAGTGTACAAGAATGAAGCATGAGAGTTATTTTGCAGTTCTCTGTATGGCATAGGGCCATAGGATGTTAGAAGTGCCTTGACAATACTGTATAGGGTGTTTAAAAATACTCGGCAGAATTTCAGGGTTGGTTTCCACAAATGCAGAGCAACAAAAATTGTTTATATTATATACATGGATCCGGAAATTGTAATTATTGAGATATCACAGACAAATAAGTATTTTATATTTACGTACAGGAGAATCATCAGCCAAACTGAAACTTCAGCAGTAGCTCAGAAACAATACGTAGAAGTACAGAATAATTTTAAAATATTTACTCATCCACTTTAATAATAATAATAGTTTTATTTTCCCTGGCAGAGTTAAGGCCATCAGGCCTTCTCTTCCACTCAACCAGGATCAAATCACATACAGAAAAATACATACCGGTATACAAATATTAACTTAAAAATAGACTAATAATAAACATAATTAAGTAAAAAAGAGAGATTGAATATATATACACAATCAGTATTAACTTTAAAAAACAATAATAAAAAAATATATATAATAAAAAAAGAGACTGAATACATAATCAGAAACAGGAAAATACATTCTACTATACAAGCATTAACTTAAAAAAAATAATTAATACATATGAATATAATCTCACAACTAAAGAAATAGTAGAATTAGTATGATCAGCACAGCACGTGTTACATTGAGACAATGACAATTACCTAAATATTAATGTTAATGGAAAAATAAAGTAATGACTGTGAAAATAATAATAATAATAATAATAATAATAATAATAATAGTAATAATAATAAATAAAAATTATACCTAAAAAACTAATTCTGTGCATTTAAAATATTTCTAAACAACCTAGTTTTAAACAACTGAGGACTAAGACTACCCCTGATTTCCAGCGGCAGCGAATTCCATGAGCGGGCCAGGGCCTTGGCTATTGAGAAAGAACTTGAGTACAAAGATATCTGATGACGTGGTATTGATAGCAACAGATTGTGCTGTCAACGTGTATTACGATTTTGATGTGAAGCTAGAAGAGTAAACCGAGACACCATCTAATACAGACTCATCCACACTACAATAATGGTGAGCCCATCGCCCATGTCTAGCTATTTAGTGCATAAACTACTACAATCCATATACGAGTGCTAACAGATTCCGTTCTGCACTGATCTTTATGAGCCACGACTAGCTACTTGTACTCTACTAAGTTAATTTTGTACTATTAATTTGCAGCACTAACATACTTCAATGTCTCATATCTAAATAATTATCTATTTCCGGTCCCATGTTTATATACTGTAACATTTTTTAACGTAAATATGTGTGGAATACAACCCTGAGATTTTTCCGTGTATTTTTTAAACATTATGTATAATAACATGAAGGCGGTAAGCCAAATATAAATACTCTGTCTCTCCCATGATTTATATGTAAAATAATAAAACGGTATAGAAGATGTAAATACTGTATATGTTTAGTTATTATTATTTGATTATTTAACTAAATATGGTCATAACACTAACAAAAATGACAATTTTAATTTAATTGAAGTATAATAATATTTTACCTCTCATCCATTAGTCTTTATAAAAGATTAATCCCCGATATTAATAAGCTGAACCTTCCTCCTGTGACTCTGAATAAAGCGATCATTCCATTCAGTTCAACTGTAAAAAACCTGGGTGTTCATTTTGAATCTAACCTTACCTGGTACACGCATATCAAACACACATACAAGAAAGTATTTTCCACTCTTCACTCATTAAAAAGATTGTACCACTATCCAGCTAAATTAAAGCAGACACTTGTACAGGATCTTATTATGCCTCATTTCGATTGTTGTGACGCTTTATTCAGTGATCTCAGGGTGGATTTATGCCAGAAACTGCAACGTGTTCATAATGCGCGTGTTCGTTTCATTTGTAATGTCCGCTACTACGATCACATTTCGCCTTCTTTCGATAAATTATTGTGGCTCAGGTTAAATGAGAGGAGAAAGTTACATTCCCTTTCTCTCTTATACCGAATTTTGCACACCTCTACTCCCTCTTACTTATCTGTCCGATTCCACAGTCTTTCTCGGTATCATAACTTAAATACTCGGTCACAATATAATAACACGCTAGAAACACCACTGCACACATCATCTCTTTATTCTTCATCTTTCACTGTTGCTACTTCTCGTCACTGGAATTCTCTGCCGCCTGAAGTCAAGGGCTGCCGAACTTTAATTTCCTTTAAATGTAAATTAGAAAAATATCTTATGATGAGTTGCCAGACCTAACGCGTTGAAAATATTTAATGGAATGTCTTCCACTGTATTTATTTTTAGTTTTATTTTTTTTTGTTTCCTATTTTTATTATCTAAATCGTGTTTATTTATCACTTAACGCCAATATGTATCCCACTGTGTTGTTTTTTATTACTAATCTATTTTTTGTGTACATTTTATTCAATTGTCGGTTTCTGGTTTAATTATGTAAATCCTACTTAATTGTAATCTAATACTAATATGTATACTAATTTGTTTATTTTTATTTTTACTGTGTACATTTTTTATTGAATTATCGGCTTCTGTTTTTATGTGATTCGTATTTGATTTTAACAACATTAATATGTATTTCACTATGTCTATTTTTATTTTATGAGGTAAATTTTATGTAACTACCTCTTTTGATCTCATTATGTACCTAAATTGTATCAGTTTGTAATTACTTAATTCCGATCCAGTTTTATGTTCAACTGTGTAAGCAATTTTTAATCCTAGTTGAGTGTAAGAGAAGGCCTTACGGCCTTAACTCTGCCAGGTTAAATAAAGCCATTATTATTATTATTATTATTATTATTATTATTATTATTATTATTATTATTTTGAAATATAATTCAAATAACACACAAACGTCTACTCCCTGTTACCAAAACAATAGATTATAAAATATGTAAATACCAATATTTAGTTATTCTTATCTCAATATACATATAACATTTGAAAATTATAAAAACTGAATAATTCATATTTAATTAATATAATTATTTTTATTATCATCTTCCTATAAGAAATGGAGTTGTGTTGGAAAGGGTGGGTGAAGAAAGAATGATGCTGAAAGTGATCAGAAAGAGGAAAAGAAATTGGTTGGATCAATGGCTGAGAATAAATTGCCTACTGAAGGATGCACTGGAAGGAATGATGAACGGAAGAAGAGTTCGAGGCAGAAGAAGACATCAGATGATAGACGACATTAAGATATATGGATCATATGCGGAGACTAGGAGGAAGGCAGAAAATAGGAAAGATTGGAGAATGCCGGGTATGCAGCGAAAGACCTGCCCATGGGCAGAACATTTATGTATGTATGTATGTATGTATGTATGTATGTATGTATGTATGTATTATCTGCCTCTCAAAAATTAGGGCACCACTTGCGTTTATGTGAAGCCGAATCAATCGCCCACCATGGTGAATGTTCCTTCCGATTTGTCCAAATATTAGTAGAGGACAGTGATAGTGGAATTCAGACGACCCGAAGATAAACAAAAGAGGTATCGGTTTGCCTGACGGGACAACAAAGGCTCATGGAGATCCCCGAGGTACGATATAGAATCACCAGAGTTGTGATATATGGATTTGATTGCTAGAGATGAATGCGTGGTGTTGTGGGTGGCTTAGCAGGCGAAACAATCGACACACATCTCATTTCATGATGGATATACAAAAAATCTACTTGGGCTAACGTGCTTGTGGATGTTCCATGTCTCCTCCGATAAGCACTTCAATGTGTGTGTGAGTGTGTGTGTCTAATGCCTACCCACTTCACTTTGCGTGATTAGGGTTCCGCATGCTATTATAGTATAAAATATAACAAGAATTTCTGGTTATGTGATTAATGTGGAGCAATGTTCCTTCGTTTATGATAACACAAGACAATTTTAATAACATTCCGATGTAAGGGTAATTATTTTCTGTGTATGTGCGTGTAATGTTAGGGCCATTAATTTGCCGTTATTCGCACGAATCTATGAGCGTGATTCATAGATGCCACTAGCGTCTAGAACCGTAGAACACGTACTTCGTCAGAGACTTCCCACAGTACACCACAGACGGTTGATCGACATTGAATTCGCAATTAATTATTATTATTATTATTATAATGATGATGATGTTGATGAAGATGGTGATAGAGAAATGTTGTGATGTCATACGTGTAACCGGAGTACTGGAGAAAACTTTTGGTTTTCCTACATCATGAGCTTGCCCAAGAAAAGCAGAAACAAAATAAATTTGGAGCTTTCTGCCTAGATTAGAACTTAACTGCTCGATTTTAAGTCACAATAGGAACTCACGAGAGATATCGCATGATCTGTAATTTAAAACACAGTTTAAAACTTCTTATCTTGTATGACGGCATATATTTTTTATTGGTATCTCTTCTGCGGAACGAAAAGAATACTTTGTGTTTCTAACGAAACATAGAGACAGCAGGCACAATACTACACACCATTCTGTTATCAGCGATCGCAAATGACTTTCTTCTGTCCTAATTTCGCTCATTAGCTGGCTGGCATTCAATATGATGACATGTTCTGCATTGATCCAGTCCTCTGTATGTCTATTGTTCCACAGCTCTGAGGCATAATATTCATTATCTCTGTAGCATTATTTACACTTTCCAACCTTCCACGTTTGTTAAAGTAGTTAACAAAGATTTCTGTAGAAAGGTAGGCGCAAATGCCTGCACTTCAGTTCCCTATGGAGAAGAACAACGTATTTTATAGAGTGCCAATGTTATACATTCAGTCTAAAATAACAATGGAATGTTAGTTGCTATGAAGATACTGAAAGATTAAAATGGCCCTGAAAAGGTTTAAAGAGTAAAACAAGTCTGTAAACGGAATAATCCTGCTGTTCTTACTGTGTTATATATATTTGTGCCTAGGATAGTTGCGATAATAATAAGAAATTGTGACTAATAAAGGAGTTTAAGACTGTAGTATATCCAAATTTATACGTGAGAGGAGAATTTATACAATTTTAAGACATTACAGTTGGCATTTTATGTTAATTTTCTGTAATGTCTACATTAATTTTCGAGCCAGAAACTGTATTATCCTATAGGCCTACTAGATGGGTCCCTAAAGCATAGAATGTTGATCACAAACGTGAAGATTAGCCAATGTTTTCAGACAGGAAACAAAAATTCATAGTGAAGTATGTTCTTTGGGTGAAACATGAATTCACCAGTTAGATCATGAACCAAAATTCCAAACAAAACTTCATTCTTCTCGTAAGTTCCGTGCGAAGAAATCAGCTGTGAAAATTGTGGCATCTTTTTTTCCTTGCAGAATGAATTATCATGGTTTATACCGTGGCACATGACACCACTTTCAGTACTTATTATTAAATAAGAGAGTACGTCAGTGAGAATAACTAAATCTGTAATTGAATCATCTTGGACATGGGTGGGCAACTCGTACTCACGAGGAACTAAAAACCTTGGCACAAAAAAGCACACACTGAGGCAGCCGCTGCAGTTACAAGCTGTGTGTAGTTTCGTTACAGAAGCAGTTCACTGTCATGGTGCGCTGTGGCGGCTTGTGCAGGTAGTCGTGATATATAGGTCTACTCCATGATTTGTATTTCAAAATGACACATGGTACAATAATTATGCCTACGGGAGTTTTAGATACGCTACAACTAAATACACAAAAATAAAATTCCATTATTCCCAAGCGTTGTAAAATATAATACGTTATTATTTAGGGCTGAAAACATAAATTAAACACAACCTTTTCAAGGTGCAACAAATATACTTGGAGCACTTATTATACTGTTTGTTAATATTAGTTATTTTTTGTCTTCATTAAAACATAGAAAATAATAAGAATTTACAAGTGTTTTGTAGATTAAAGAGATTTCAAAAAGGTATTACATTCCTAAACAATCACAAAATCAAGGAAGTAATTTTATACACATAACACAAAATTCTTGCTGCCTCAAGTTTGGAAACATAAGCGTAAAACAGCCACTAAATTGTCGTCTGTGGCCCTGGATCGCCAAACAGTTTTTTCGTTGGTCATCGTAGTGAAAAACTGCTCGCACACATATGTGGAACCAAACATGGCTATTAGGCGATAGGCAAACAGGCTTAGATTTTGAAAATCTAACTTAGGCAGCATTGCGAACAGTTCGATTCCTCATTTCGCCGAAACTCTGAGTGGCGTGCTGTTCTGCAGATTTATAAATTCAAGCTGCAAATTTTCAGGAGCTTCCATCGGCTGAAACCCAAAGGGATTGCAGAATAATCTCCATTCCTTGTCCAATGTTGCCATCTCTCCAAATCTACCAGTGATTCTTGTTGTGAAGTCTTGAAGAAGGGTTTTATATTTGATAAGCTGACTTTCTTCATCGCTCTTGAAAACAGTTTCTAGTGAAGGAATGTGGTGAATGTTGTATATTTTCTACTTGATACTTCCACAATTTTAATTCAGGCTACCTACAAATGCTCTCAGCTGGTCGACCAAATTTATGATCAAGTTGTTTTTTCTTTGTAAATGCACGTTCAGATCATTAAAGTGTATACAAATATCCGTCAAAAAAAGCAAGATCAGAAATTCATGTTGCGTCTGTTTGTTGTGGAATTTATATATCTTCGATTTTCGTAAAAATATATATTTCTTTCTTCAGCATGAAAAACCTATGTAACATGGCATCCCTGCTAAGCCATCTTACTTTAGTGTAATGGATGAGATCATGATAATCATTGTCAATGTCCTTAAGAAATTTGTGACGCTTAAGAAAGTGAAGAAGAACATATAAGACACACAGCTTTACTTTTCTTCTTAACAAAAAAGTACTTGTTTTCCAATTCGTCACTAAAGTGAAAAGATTTGAACAGATTACACTGTGATTCACTCATGACGAGCCGCCACTCACTGTAGACGCGAGCGAACTCCCTCAAAACACAACTATTCGTCTAGCAAGGCCCACGTACACTGCAGCCAGCACAGAGTTCGTTCTACCTGACCGAGTTTGTTTACAGTTCGAGAGCACGCGTTGCCCACTCATGATCTTGGATATACCTTTTCGAACTGAAACGGTATTGCAAGAGTGTGGGTTTGAATTACTAGTACTATGTCAGGTTGTCTAGTAACAGATTTTACTCAATCAGACCTTTCTGCGTGTGTTTCGTATTTCATACGTTTAGTCCATGCTTCCTTCCCACAAGCCACGATAAATCGAGATGTAATTTTATAAACTCTCAATCTAGTGTGATTTTGAACTTGGTTTTGCAGATTAGGTTGATTATTCCTGTGATATTGATAAATATATTTTTAGTATCATATATATTTCTGCTACGATGTCTTGTAACCTAGGTAACTGAATGACTCAACCTGTTCCGCTACTATACCTATAATGCCGATTTTATTTCTAATGGGTTATTGATTTTCTGGTAATTTAGAAGGAAACTTTTTGTCATTGAGGAATTAGTACCAGCTCTGAAGCTTATCAAAAGTGAAAAAAGTTAGGAACGCTATGATCTTAGTGGTATTAGTAAACATCGATAATTTTTATTTCGATATTCGATATTTGAATTCCGATATTTCGTTTCGATTTTTTGGAGTATCGTCGTAAGTTTTCTTCCGGTAATTATAATGCAGTAATACTCGAGAAAAATAACGGATTTTGACTCCTGGACCCTCCCGCAAACAACTTGTATACTCTTACAAAAAACCTACGTAAATGTCAGGAATACGCTGGCATGTAGAATACGTCACCCAGTTTCAGGAATGAAACTAAAATATTGTTGGCTTTGAAAGTTTAATTTTTGTTTCGGTTTACAATTAATGATAAGATAAGTAATTAACGAAGGACATGCAATATATTTGCTCGTCATATAAAACGATATTCGGAAACTGTGTTTATGATTTTCGCAACTACCAGTACTCACATATTTTATTATGTTAGAAATGATGTTAACATGTATAATTTTTTTAACTATTATTCAAAATAGGTCTATGTACACACATTCTCTTTCTGAAGTGAACTGGATTTATAGTTACAAAAATGCTATCTATTAAACAGTAACAGATAATAATTAAAATACTTCTAGAATTAAAAAATAATGAGCTCATGGGATTCATTCATTGAACCAATTGTTCAGTTGCATTTCAAAGAGATATAATTTCAAAGGCTTTGCCCATTGGACTGCGATTATCAGAGAAACTGTTAAACTAGCATCGCTGCTCAAATCCCCTCCAAGTTTTCAGGCAATATCAGTTTCCACACACCCCCCGGGCAAGAAAACTTAACTTTGGACTCTGTCGCTTGAACAAAACTTGCCAGTGTTGGAGTCCATGTCACAGAAACTGAGGACTAGGACAGCCACTGGCCACTAGAGTTCTACTTTATTTACGCCGGCCATGGGGGTGAGCGAAAGGGGAAGGATAGAGGGTGGAGGTGGAACAGGCTGAATGGAGAGTGATTACCCAAGTTAGAACTGAGTCTCTACACCAAGTAACACTAGTAGTACAGCAGTTATAAACAAAGTTGCCAGTCCAGTTCTATTCACTCAGCTGGGATTTTTACTTCCACGTTTTTCCTATGTCAGAAAAAAACGAGGAGAGTTGGAAAAGCGAACACTTTTCATTGAGTTCATCTTGTGCAGTAGTCGTAATTGTACAGAAATCTAACCGGCAGTCATTTTCTTTTAACGAATCAACATGGAAACAATTTCTGTATGTTTTTGTCGCCGTCATAATATGATACTGTATTCAACTTCTCATTTAGGCCTATATTGAAAATTACTTCTTTTAATCAAGTCGCCTTTAGAAGCTTTATGGTTACCATGAGACCTTTGTATATGAGGTTTGTGGGTTCAAACTCAGTTTAGTATGATAGATTTTAAAGGGCAATAAAATAGCTCTTCCAAAAGTTGTGGGTTCCGTAACATAGATTTAGGTAATATAATATATGCAGCTTCAAATGCAGAGATTCGTATTTGCTTTCAGCGTATCTCGCCGATATTTTGATATATAAGTAGATAAATGCTACCAAGTTAAGTAAAGAGGTACGGAAGAATGAGAAGAATTACGATAGGAAGTAAAGAAAATGTAATACTGTAGTGCAGATGTACGAATAAAGAAGTGAAGACTTGTGGATGGACGTGAAGAACTAAGAAAGGATGTTAAGAAATGTGCCAGAAATTGGAGAAGTACGGGAGTAAGAAAGAACTGTCGAAGAATGGTAAATAAATGCTACGAAATCACGAGGTACAACTTCATCCACACTCGTGATATCATTAAGACAGTCTGTGTAGTAAACTTGTATTCTCTCAATATGCACTCCACTTGCGCTCTATAGTTATTTATTAGTTTACCTCGCTATTTCATCCTTCTCAAACGTTATAACAGGAAAATCAAATGACGCGCTAGCCTCTGCAAAATTCCGGAATGTGACCTCCCTAATGACACTGTATGAAGCAACATGTCCCGAGTTGAGAAGCACTTCTACACTCTATACCAGATGTCTTTGGAGTAGACCATAACAAGGGTCTCGATGCATCTCATGTTATCGCTGCGCTCCTATTGATTGGCGAGTCATTACTTAGCTAAGAGCATTGTAGACACTAGTGCGTGCATATCCTGGTTACGAGACGATATTCAGAGACGCGTCTATCATCTGTGCGGTGTATGAGCAGACTACAGCAATACAACTAGTGACTGATGCAAGAAGGTATGTTAAAAGACGCATTACTTTAATTTTTACTTTTCGTTATATGAACGTAGTCGGTCACTTAATTCATACACAGACATTTAGTATTGTGTGAACCGCGCTGTCTTGCATTTCGTTTCGTTGTTTATATCTGCTCCAAAGACATCTGGTATAGAGTGTAGAGTGGGATTGGTGAACAAATGCGCAATGAATAGAAAGTTATCTACGGAAGAATGTCCTTTTATAATTCAGAATTTGTGGAAACATGACCACAAATATAGTGATATTGAGTTACTTTTGGGACATTTTCCAAGTACTGTACTCCATGTCGACAAGATATTCATAAGTTGAATAAAAGGTTAGGGTAGATTGGATCGGTAGCAAATATTTCTTGTTGAGGTAGGCTTTTATCTGTTACTACACAAGAAACCTAGCCGTTTCAGCGCAACGTTTTGTACAGTTACCTCTAAAACGTCAACAGAAAATGAGTGCCGTGAGTATAACATACCTAGAACAAGCCTACAAAGAATGCAATAAAAGTTTAAGTTGAAGCCATATAGATCTACATTACTTGCAGGCTTGATTGAAGATTATCCTGATAGACGTACAGAACTCTGCTAATTATAGGCCTACTTAATGCGACATGAAGACGAAGTCAACTTTTAAAATACCATTCTGTGGAGTGACGAATCAACATTTAAGCTAAATGTGAGAGTGAATAGGCACAACTGTGTGTACTGGGATTCTAAGAATCCATATTTGGTGATGTAGAAAGAATAATTGAATGCTCCTGATGTGACTGTATTGGCGGAAATTTTTGATGGTGGATTCATCAGAACCCAATTTTTTTAGCAGACTGTTAACTCTGAAAATTATCTTGTAATACTTCATGAAATGATTCCTTATCTGAAAAACTGCCCACTCTTTGAACACCTGCAACAAGTTCGATGGTAATCAGATAGTACACCCCTTCGCTATGGACTCATTGTGAGGGATTTTTGGAATTAAATGTTCCATGAATGGATTGACATAGTACCATTCAATGGCCTCCTCGTTCACCAGACTTTTCTTTGGATTTCTCAGTGCGAGGAATACTTACAGATAGTTTATTGAGTGAAAATCCATTATGTGGAATATTTAAAAGAACGTATTCAGTCTGAATTCGAAAACCTGTCCTCTTAGAACAAAATTGTGACAGGATTTGTGTTTTTGCATTGAATAGATATTTAATGGTAATTATTTATACGTATTTAATAATATTAATGATATTTTTACAAATTACAAATTAATTTAGAAATACAAAATATTATTACAAAAAAAGAAGAAGAAGGTATTGTTATAGAAGACAGGGACATAATTATACAAGAACTTAAACATACGAGTAGTTAAGTAAGTAAATAACTTAAAAGAATTTCCCTATACCAAATCTCACTTAATAATGAAAATAATAAAAGCAAAAACGACAAAGTAATAGTACCTTCCGAATGATCACAGCTCCTTCTCGGATGTACAGTAGAAAAAATCTTAGAACAGACACGTAGTGCAAAAAAAATGAAGAAGAAAATTCTTGTATCCTACAATTTAAGATTTAAAAAGGTGTTATAAAATATATCATCTCTGTAATGAAAAGGAAAGAAGGCACCGAAATAACTCAGTTGGCTGAGGCGCTTGCCTGCCGATACGGAGTTGCGCTTGAGCGTGTGTTCGATTCCCGTTTGGGTTGATCACCTGGTTGGCTTTTTCCAATACTTTTCCCAACCTTAAAGTGAATGCCAGTTATTCCATGATGAATCTTCGGACTTATCTCGCCAAATACCAATCCCATAGACGCTAAATAACCTAGTAGTTGATACAGCGTTGTAATATAACCAAGTAAAAAAAATAAGGGCATTTCGAACATCTAATATAGATCAGTAATTAACATGTTATTACAGTCTCTTTGTAACAAATATTATCTATATGGTTTTACGTTTATATATACAATATGTTTATAATAATCCAATTTATATCAACTAATTAGATTATAGAAGTGTTTCTAGATATGATTCACACTAAAACATACAGCATATTGTTGTGAACAATATGAGAAATGATGATTAGTTATATACTTCGATAATGTATTGCACTCAACTTTCTTTTTCAAAGAACATCATAAATTTTTTTAAGTAACTACTTCAGATATCGTTACACAATCTTGGAAGTGTGCTCTTGATGGTAAAAATTGCGTGAAACAAATATCTTTCAGTATTTCATGCTACCCTCTTTAGATGGAGGGTGCGTCCTGTCATCACAGTATGGTGCTTTCTTAGGTTATGTGCAGATGTAAGGGTAACTGTTGAATAAGCAGTCACGTATATCACACAAGGAGCTGCATCCCCAAGCAAGAAGCGCTGACAGTCCATCACCACTTTTGAGGGATCCCTCAAAGTTACAACACATATGGAATAAGAATATTAAAATTGTCTTGAGGGAGTTCTCGCAAGTTGGATAGAACACCTTTATTTGTAGACATTGAAAAACTTTGTATTTATAAGTATTATTGTTTAGAAAATAAGGATGGTGAGGTTGTAGGAATATAAAATGTAGTAATAAAGAGGCACTATAATAATACTTATTCACATGTACACTATTTTTCCGTATAGTATAATCTGCGTAGAGTAGTAATAATATGTGTTTCAATTGAAGACGTTTTAAGCATCGAAATTCAACGCGGGAGAGAAATGGTCGAATAATTTCCCCTGGAGGTGTTTACAAGTGACAGGTTTCTTTTACGTGCCTTAAGGATATCAAAGCTGAGGTCCGTTCTAGCCTAGAAAAAGTCATGCTAAAATTGTTATCACTAGACATTGGATGCGGGATGACTTAAGGCAAAGTGGTTTCGTATCAGAGTATATGGCACGTGCCGCGCCGTCCGTCTTTTGTGTACCTGGAGAGTACAGCAGCGTACAAAACGAAGGAACCGTTCATAGTAACATTGCAACGCAATATGTGCAGTGCGTGCAGTTGTGTATCCTACTCAAGTATTTAGTGCGAGTTGCATAGTGTTGTGCTGATGCATTCATAATGGCAAAACGTTAAATTCGCTCAGAGATACGAAATGAAATTGTATGAGAGTGACATTTTATGTATTAACGAAGACAATATCGTGTGTAATGTGTGTCAAATTGAAATAAAAACCAGAATAACTCGGGCTATAGACAAACATTGCAACAGTACATCGCGCAGGAAATGCGTTGAAATGAAATCTGAGGAACCATCATCATCATTATTTAGTTGTGCGGGTCTAACGACACGTGCAACATGATGCTCAGTACAAATATTCCTCTAAAGAAATTGAGTGATCCACATTTTAGAGGTTTTCTTCAGAAATTCTCTTGATACAAAAATTGTTTAAGCGATAGGCGAAGACGATGCAGCTTCGACAACTTACGAGAATATATCGTCGTTTACTGCAACGCTGGCAATTGCATCAATGATGACGAGGACTGAACCTTGCAAGGTATGTACTACAGCACTACAGTACGTTATTTTTCTTTTCCTTCTGACTGTACGGAGATACAGTAGCATGTTGACGTCGTCTGTTTAAGTTTAAAACCTGTTGAGCCATTGGTCTGAATTTAAAAAAAATGTAAAATGTGCACCTACATTCAACGATAAGTCATCCCGCATCCACTGTCTAGTTATCACGTTGACTTAGAGATCAAGGCATTTGTTCTAGGTTATAGAAACAAATTTTCGTTGTCAAAATTCGACTAGAATTAATATTCATTGTGCAATTTAAGATTAAAAAGTTGAATTAACCATTTTTAAAAGTAGGCAGTGGAGTTGTCTGTGTTCGAAGTCAAACAAAACCGTACCTAAAATGAAATGATTTGCATTTGAAACTAACATAAGTATCTTCTAACCCAGTTTCAAAGCACTTGCCTCACATCAACTTCCATATTGTTATTGAAATTACGATTAAATTTAAAAATTTCCAGAGGGAATTCTCGTAGAAATAATACTAATTTACTCACAAACCGCTTATGCAGAGTGTAAGCGATATAAACTGCCAAAATTGTGTACAGATACCATAACAGTCAACTGAACAAAATGTCTAGTGAAATTTAATTATCTCTTATATTATCTTTTATTTTATAATTTTATTTATAAAGTAGCCTACCATGTTTTTAAGTTTGGTAGTAGTCTAATTGTTTGTTTACATTTCGACTGAACGTCAAAGCCTTTGCCAATGAACTTACGTCCAACACATATCAATACAAAAAGCAGAGTAACAAATGACTGCTTCAAAGTACGTATCGGGCAAAGTAAATAATTACTGTTTGTTTTCATTTTAAAAAAAGTTACACTCACAAAACATAGCCTACTTTTGCTGGAAAAATCTTGATAGTTACAGAAAAACATTATTTGACTTTTAATAAAATATTGTATTATATAAAAAAAGTCCCTTGAACCACAATTTATATTATTTTTAACTGATATTCACTTTTACGAATCTTTATATACATTGGAACAAACATCACTATTGAGTTTTGCTGTACAGTGAATCCGTAAATTACTATAATTTTTTCATAATTATTGGTATTTTAATTGTTTACCCTTTTATAATATAAAATTGTAGTAATTTACTGATTCGTCATGAAATATCGTCCTACTTAGTACAAATTTATTTGAAATGTAGACTTTTCGTTCAATTTCCTGTCTAATTTAGGTCAAATTTCACTCATAGCTTACTTTAACAAGGAATACAATATTACTTCAGCACATTACATGTTATAATTTATTATACATCTTGATTACACAACTTTTAACACTGTATCACTTCGGAATATTTATGATGGGAACTTTCTTGTGTTAAATATTATTCACGTACCTTGTTAACATGTTTCGACCTATTTTCGGTCATCTTCGGAACTAGTCGTTGTTGGTCTTGGTGCCTCTTGTTTCCTATGTGGGTGCGTTCGTAGTGTAGAGTCAAAGAGTGTATGTGTTTTGAAGTTGAGTTGTGTGTTGAGAATATCGTTGGAGTGTGTTTTCGTGTGTCTGTATATTTGTACACTCTTACCTGTTAAAGGAGGTGTTCCACCTCTCGGCAATGTTCAGTTTTGTAAAAAACAGCACATCGCGCACCGTTTCTTGTGCGCAACGAGTAAAGCATATGATGTTTACAACGAATGCAGTCAGTGGCTGGTTGTAACCGCAATTATCTCTCAAACGGCTAGTTCGCGGTCCCATGTTTACTGGAACTTTTTTGCTTTTATTATCGTATATTTTCAGCCGTTTCAATTTTCGCTATTAATTTTCATACACCCTGTATAAGATCCTGTGATTGAGGTTCTGGCTGATATGTAGGCCTGCCTCTGTTATCGGGCAGTACATCTCACTTGACGATATATGTCAGAAGAAGAACAATTGTTTGTATGCATCTGAAGTCTGATTAGTGTAATATGTAGCTAATAGACGATGTATGTAATGGAGGGGGAAAGGAACTGGGCACCCTACCCCATTATCTCCTGGCCTAGTTGCCTCATTGGTGCTTTTTGGTATCACTTGTGAGGTTCAGACCTTCTTCGGATATATGACTAAACAACAACTCTGTATAAGGATCAATATAGGCCTAAGTGAATATCAGTTACGAATAGGCTAATGCAAATTGTGGCGCAAGAGACTTTTTGTACAGCTGTTAAAAAAAAAAGTGGCCGCACTCGTGAACAATGAATATTTTCAAAGTCCACTTCGGGTCGCGGCGATGTTACACGATGCATGTGCTTGTACAAGCAGTTCCGGAACTATGAAAGTGTTCCACATCTGCGCCTCGTAGACCAGCGGTAGAGTGCTTGTTTAATGATTCGAAGGTCGTAGGTTCGGGCCTTTTTCAAGTTTTCATTTTATTTTTTAATCGTTCTTTAGCGATGTAAATGATATTCAAATTGTTATTTATATCCAGTTATCGTTCTTTATGGATATAACGTTATTTATATTTTGTTATCGTTCTTTAGAGATATGAATAAAATTCAGGTCATCATTTGTATTCTGTTATCGTATTATAACGATATGGATAATAATTATTATTGTATCGCCAATGGGGGTTAGCCCTATTTTACATATGTATGTTAGGGCTATAGTTTTATACACAAAAAAAGATAAGCATAAAGAGAAATGGAAAAGAAAATTAAATTAGCTTACGCGATGTAAACAAAACATAAACAATCCCTAAATTATTAGGCATTGCGATTGCAAAACAAATATCAGGTATCAATTTGAAACATACAAAAACATTAACAACACACATACGTAACACTTCTATAACACAAATATGCATCATAAATTAATACACAATAGTCACACAAACACAATCAAACTATAATTACGACATTGCGACGACATCAAGCATCCCATAACTGACTCACATACGTAACAAATCAAGCATCCGTTGCAACACATACACTTCAACATAGTGACCACACTTTTAAAAGTTACAAATTTGGCTCCAAGGAGAATAAATAGGACACTGTTACTAATTACTATTCTTCTAAAATTTCTTAAATACATCTGTAATAAATCGGTGAAATTCTGATATGAATAATATTCACGTTTTTTATATTCTGTTATCGTTCTTTAGCGTTTTAAATAATATTCAAGTTATCATTTATATTCTGTTTTCCTTCATTAGCATTATAAAACAATATTCAAGTTATTTATATTGTTATTGTTCTTTCGCAATATATTAATTAAACAAACCGATATTTATCATTTACATTCTGTTATCGTTCTTTAGTGATACTGTATAAATAATATTCAAGTTATTTATATTGTAATCGTACTTTAGCGATATAAATAACATAAATTAAATATTAGGTTTGGAAAAATCCAGTTGCATAATACTGGTATTACTTTTTCTTTTTGTATTATTACATTATACTATCTTGAACCACAATAAAATGAAAAGGAGTAACGAGGAATTGAACCTGAGACGTTGACACCTAAATTCCGACGTTCGTCCGCTGAGCTACGAGAGCAAAAGTGTGGAAACATTTACAGAAAAATTGGCCCAATCACACTCTAAGATTTTCTGATGATTCGTAGAAGCTAGTCCAGAATGCGGGGGGCAAGGGCTAATTGAGATTTCCCGGTCTCTGACCGGGTCAAACATCCTGATAGAATTAATGTTTAACCCTTGCCGTGACCTTCGGTGAAGTCCGTAGGGCCCAATTAGTCAAATCCACTCTCCTCATCTCCACGCTTGGGCCCCCTGGAATTTAATAAGATGCGAAAGAGATAGTGGTGTGCGGAAAGCAACGGGATGTTGCCTATTTAGGCCTATCCTTCCCAAGAAAACTGCAAACATGAACAAAGGAAGCTTTTAATAGAAACAGAAGGATCTTCTGCGGACCTCTGGAAAAAGAACTAAGGAAGAGACTAGTGAAGTGCTTTGTGTGGAGTGTGGCATTCTATAGGGGAAAGAACATGGACATTACGACGAAATGAAGAGAAACGAATTGAAGCATTTGAAATGTGGATGTGGAGAAGAACGGTGCGTGTAAAATGGACAGACAGAATAAGAAATAAAATTGTGTTTGAAAAAGTAAGTGAAGAAAGAATGATGCTGAAACTGATTAGAAAGAGAAAAAGGAATTGGTTGGGTCTCTGGTTGAAAAGAATAATAGACGACATTATGATACGTGGATCATATGCGGAGACTAAGAGGAAGGTAGAAAATAGGAAAGATTGGAGATTGCTGGGTTTGCAATGAAAGACCTGCCCATGGACAGAACATTTATTTGTGTATGTTCAGAATGCCTGGAATATCGTGTCTAAGAACAGTCGCTATTTGCAAAGACTAGTCAATTCCATGCCCACTCGACTGCAAGATGATCGAGATAAGAGGAAGATAGACTAAATATTGAATTGTGGCCTTTTGTTTTGTATTTTGAACGCTTAATTTTTTTAATGTTTTAAGGCCGACGCCAGTAAATTTGTTATGTTTATGCCACGAAAGATATTTTATTGAGAATAAAATCTTTTTTCTTTCCATTTGCAGCCACAATATCATAATGATAATGATAAAGTCATGGCATAATATATTAATGAACCTGGTGTTAATTACTAAAATAATCGGTAAAAGAGAAAGGAGCCATTATGTCTAGTTTGTCTCTCTCAAAAGCAGAACAAAAAAGGACATAAAAAGCACGAGGTTGTAGTCGAACGCAGGACCTCATGAATAAGAAGCCTGAACGCTAACATTATGCTATCGAATAACACACAGTATACTTCAATTATAACTGTAGATATCAGGCAACGTGGTCCAACAACATGTAACATCGCCTGTCTCCGAATTGTAGCGAAGATACCCGAAGGGAACTTTGTTCCAGGAGAGCGGCCACTTTTTCTTTTGACAGCTGTACAAAGCCATTCAATATTTTATTAAAATATAAACTACAAACCACTTATAATAGGCGGATGAAATTTTGTACATTTTTCATCATTAACCAGATAAACCAGTGAAATTTAGGTGAATCTAGCGTAATAAATATGGTAGTTATTGGTTTCATTATTATGAACTCTTAAAAATATGGAACTTGGAACTTTCAGTATAGTGGTCCCTGAAATAGAATACGAGAAAGACCACAACCATATCCTGCACGTTTATTAATGAGAATTGGTTCAGATCCTGAATTATCATTAATACGAGTATAACAAACTTTTGTGCTTGATAGAGATTTTGCATTAACTGTAAAAATAAATCAAGAATTTTATTTTCTAAATTTTGCACAATATAAATAGGCCTACTCGTAAACTTACCAAATAACTTGTAGGCTATTTTTCTTTGTAATATTTCGACTGTATTTTCATTATTATAGGACATTTTTAATTAATATATAATGTTCCTTATTACTTTTACATATATGAACAAATTACAATAAAACATGAGGCATAGACTTCATATGAGTTCTCAAAATAAGATTAATTTCTTCTTAAATCCTACTTTGCAGTCAATCTGAAGCTGTCTTCGATGGGGATAAACTGTGCGAGCTGGTCAAGCAGTGGAAATCTCTGAGTGTGGTGATAATTGAATAACGATGGAGAGAACGGAACTGGTAGGAGAAATGAGTACTTGTAGAATACCTACTCCAGAGGTCTTTTGTCCGCCACAAATTTCACTGCCACTACCGCAGTCGACACGGTGAAATGCTATCATTTAATCGACTGAGCCAGTCTGGTCTCTGCCTTAATTTTGCAAGATCCAGGTGCTGAAATGTGAGAAACTGTAAAAAGAAACTTTATCAAATTTCATTGAAACCACGAGAATAATATCAAACTCATATCGCATATTTCCTTTTAGATTTCGAACGATTGTTTACTATAGAATTTTGTATGCTGAATGCAATTCTAGAATGTTTTATTTAAAAAATTGACAGAACAAAGCGAAAGTATCATCTAATTATGCACTTTCTAGCCAAAATGTGAACAACTCCACAGTAGCTTGGTTTCAAATGAGGACTTCCTTCAGTAGCCATTAAGACGCTTATATTCGTATTTCCTTTATGCACTACGAATCCAACATTTCTGATTGTTTATACAGGGAGTAAACGATATAAACTGCCAAAAAATACTAATGGTAGAGAATAAATAAGCGAAGAAAAGATATTAATAAAATGTAAACCACTTATCATAGAGGAGTGAAATTTTGTACAAGTGTTGTTATTATTAACCAGATACACCAGTAATAAAAGTTTTGTGAATTTATATTTGAATACATAGTAATTTCAGCATAATGTGCCCTTAATATCTATATTAATCAAATTCAGCAAGAATTCAAAAAGAATATATGTAATGGAATTCAATTGAAAAAAGGAACTAAAATCAATAGCATATATATTATGCTGATGATCAACACATATTAATAGCTACATCAGATGATAAATTCTAAATCATGGCAATATAATTTACAAAACATTGCAATTAAATACGAGTACAATATGAAAATTTCCACTTTCAAAATTATGTAAATTGCAATGTCTTGGAATAACATTCAGAGCGTATAAATTGTTACAAATGAAGTATTTATTAAACAACTATCGGAAAACAAATTTTTAGCTTTTAATATCAGAGCGTAAAAAATGTAGAAGAACAACTGCAAACGTATAAAAAATGAATGGATTAATTAGGGAGATGTTTTGAGAAAAATATGACACCAGAAGTAAACTTAAGAATATATAATATTGCATTCAAATCAACTTTATAATATGGATGTGAGGTCTGGACGTTGAGTAACAGGAACAAACAACGACTTAAAGCATCACTATATGAAATTGTTTGGATATATTTTCGGAGTTAAAAGATTAGATGAAGAGCGAAATGAAACTTCTAGAAGGGGGAAAGCTTAAAATTAAACACATTGTGTCAAAAATAAAATACAATCAAAACAGCGGATAAAACATCTAAATAAAATGTCCAACGCCAGGATTCCTAAGCAAGCACTTCATTATCAATCAACTGGAAAACGTAACATAGGAAGACAGGAACAGAGATGGAAAGACCAACTTCAACTTGAGAATTGAAGAATAGGCAATAAGCCTAACCCTTCAGAGTTCATGATGATGACCATGACAACGATGATGATGATGATGATGATGATGATGATGATGATGATAATGAGTGTAGCCACCGGCGCGGCTCAGTCGGTTAAGGCGCTTGCCTGCTGGTCTGAAGTTGCGGTCGGGCGCGGGTTCGATCCCCGCTTGGGCTGATTAACTGGTTGGGTTTTTTCCGAGTTTTTTTCCAACCGTAAGGTGAATGTCAGGTAATCTATGGCGAATCCTCGGCCTCATCTCGCCAAATACCATCTCGCTATCACCAATCTCACCGATGCTAAATAAAATCGTAGTTGATACAGCTTCGTTAAATAACCAACTAAAAAATAATGAGTGTATTTAGACGTTTGTGATAAAGTCAAGATATTGAAGTGACGAAAATGAAAACACTTTAGCGTTTTGTTTATTTCTTTTACTCGAGGTTTCTTCCTGAAACGACAGAACTAATGTTTCAGCAGCTACACAGTAATAAATGGACCGCTTCGATACAGCTATGCGGTAATGGTTTGGTTTCTTACTTTTTTCAGATTATCTGGCGTCTCAATAGGGGATGTCTGTACATTTCCCGAGCTAATCCATCATTACCAGGGCTCAGACAAAAGACGACGAGGCGGTGGGAATAAGGAGCCGATCGAGAACTGTGAAAGGGATCACGCAGTTATTTAGCGTGTGCAAGAACCGAAAAACCGACAACACAACGAGATCAGTCTTTTATAAATTGAGAAAGAAAGGAACGGAAAGAAGGTGAAGAGTAAGAAATGCAATATAAAAATATGATTATACGGACAGGGATAATACAGTAGTTTTATTATTGCTATAATATATTATCACTTTGGTAATTGATAGTACCCCAGATCACATATAGATTGCTCATTCTTATGTTAAAATCGGTTGCACTTTGAAGAGAACAACCGCCAGGATCGCCGCCCGTCCGCCGTAAACGAACACGAGATGGCAGTATAGTCGCTAATGCAATTCAAATGGGAGTTATGACGTGACTTCTTATGTAACAATTAGATGGCAGCAAAGTAAACCTGACAAAAGTTGTCACCGTCAAAGTCTATAACGCAGAGCAATCTGGGTATATATGATCTTGGATATTATTGTAACAGGAAACAAACCGCATACGCTATACTGTGTGTCTGAAATTGGATATGAATGATAATAATGATGGTGATGATGATGCCTGAATGGAGTGTGCAAGATTAACACAGAAGTAATTTTATATTATTGCTTTCCACTTCACCTAGATCTTCCTTGCCCTTTCTGGATATAGTCAAGAATTGACTATCGGTCCGTATGGAAACACTATAAGTACTCAAGAATACTGTAATTGATCCTCCGACAGATCTTAGGTCTGTTGTTTATTTATGGTTGAATAATATAAAATGTACCATTAATTACTTGAAGATATAGTAATAATAATAATAATAATAATAATAATAATAATAATAATACTAATAATAATAATAATAATAAATATTTGAAATCTTTGTCCTATATATTATACTAGGCTTATATCGAAAGTTTCCTTCGCTTTAATTTTCACTTTGAAAATTCTATGTCCTTATTGACCATTTATAGTACTGTGAATTTCCTATTCCACAAATCATCATCATAATGATCATCATAATCATCTGCCTATTAAATAATAGGCCTAATGGTCTGTTAGACTACGGTCTCCAACCACCGTCGAAATGTCGACCCACAGATCTTCTTCCTCTGGGGATGTACCGGAGTTATTCCACAAGTGATGAATACATTTATTTTTTATTTTAGTTATTTATAATGTATTGCATATTATATATTGTACATTACACTTCTATTCTTGTCCGTGTATTGTTTCTGCTTCATTTTGTAGGTATGGTAGGCCGTTTTTGTATTCTTTGTATTATGTTCCTGCACTTTCGGTAGTCACTATTACAGTATGTGCATGTTTCTATATAATCAAAAGGAAATAAATAAAATAAGTAAATTAAATAATTGTTCAATTTAAATTAATTATTTAATTCTTTCGGAAGACGGCGGACATTGGCAAAGAAGTTCTTAAAACTACGTCAATAAAAGCATCAATTTTATTCTTAATTTTCTTCATAATGTTACAAAGATCTTGAGCTAAGATATTACAAATACCACTACCACTACCACCATAATCATATCATCATCATCATTATCATCATCACCATTCCGGCTTAGGCCATTTGGCCTGTTCTGTTTTCAGCGAGTTTTTAAAGTTGATCTCTCTATCTTTCCATGCAGGTCGGCTCTGTTCTCTTCTAACCATTAGGTTTAAATTTAAGTGTTTGTGTGTGTGTATCCAATGCCCATCCACTTCACTTGCGTGATTAGGGTTCCGCATACTGCGAATAGATGGCAGAACTGTGACCCATTTTCCAATTGTACACCACTTCGGCGGGTCACACTGTACATGATGTGTATCTATGGAGAGTTATGTCGTGTACTAGGGTGAGTGTATGTGTAAGTGTTCGTGTAAGTGTGGTGTCTGGAATGAGTGATGATGATGATGAAGATGAGGAAGGGAGAAGGGGAAACCCAGTGCTGGCACGTAGCTTACTCCTGTCGAATAGCACCAAGGGGGCCGCCAGGCTTGTAGGGGATACGGTTCGGTTCCATTCGTTATGTATGATTGTGCCTTTAGAACTTCCGCGTATTCTTCTTCTTTCACAGTAGATACTATCCGTTCTTGGAATTCATTACCTGCAGATGTTAGGGGCTGCCCGACCATAAACGCTTTCAAGTCCAAAGTGAAACATCTTATTTTTAAACTCATAATGTCTCAGAGTACATATTAGATTTCACAATTGTAACTAGTTTATTAAGTAATAATGTAACTTAATATTTTATCATCTAGTTTAAGTAAGTATTTAAGTTCGATAATCTTCTGGCTTGTCCCACGCCGTGGCGTCGTGGTCTAAGGCATCCTGACTAGAACTCGCGTTACGGAATGCGGGCTGGTTCGAGTCCTCATGGGGAAACAAATTTTCTCATGAAATTTCCGTCAGTGTATGGAACCAGTGCCCACCCAGCATCGTGATGCACTTGAGGAGCTACGATAGGTAGCGAAATCCGGTTGCGAATGCCAGCTGTAACGGCTGGGGGGGATCATTGTGCTAACCACACGATACCTCCATTCTGGTTGGATGATCGTCCACCTCTGCTTTGGCATGTGGGCGTGAGGCCAGCAGCCGGCTAGTCGGTCTAGGCCTTTCACGGGCTGTAGCGCGAAGGATTATTATTATTATTATTAATCTTCTGGCTTATACATATTTTTCTGTTTCAATTTTGTCTTAGGTATGCCCACGACTTTCTTTTGCATTAACATTATATTATCATCTATTTCCTTTTTATCCTCTAGTTATTTCACGGCCTTAACTCTGCCAGAAAAAATATATTATTATTATTATTATTATTATTATTATTATTATTATTATTATTATTATCATTATTAGTGGTGTTTGTCGCTTTGTCTCAGTAGATAGTGTGTGCGCTTCCAAAACCAGTAGTTCTTATTTGATGTATGCGTGTGAGAAAATGTATTTATATTCCACAGTCGGCCTAAGTTATTGAGTTCTTTGTCACTTGTCCTGTGACGTCTCCGTGGTGGTCCTGTAATATTTTCGCCATGCGCTCAGGGAGACACACCATGTTAAAAAGCCTTGTGTCCGAAAATAAAGTCAAAACATCTAGATCAGTAGTTGCCAAACACAACGAAATTGTGACGTAATAGAAATGCAACGCGCACACCACTATCGCAGGGAGAGGGGTAGAGTGGGTATCTCCTCAGGTAATGCAGAGAACTGCAAAACATGATTGTGGAACTGAATATCAAAAGTACTTACATTGGACTGACCATGAACAACACGAAAACAAAAGTGATGACAAACGCACAGGAGATCCCAATCAGAGTAGGCGACACAGAATTGCATTATGTCTCTGAATATGTGTATTTGGGTCAAATAATTACCTTCTCACAAAGAAACCACAAAGAGATCAATAGACGAATTTCATCGGCATGGAAGGCGTTCTGGAGCCTGAAGTTCATATGGACGGACAAGACAATCAACCGCAATCTCAAGTTCGAGACACTAGAGACATGTATAATCCCAGTTTTGCTATACGGCTGCCAAACTTGGACATTGACCGAGAGACAACGGTCAAGTATACAAACATGCCAGAGGAAGATGCAAAGAAAAATACTGGGCATCACGCTACGAGACAGAATGACTAACGAAACACTACAAAGACTGACGAACACTACTGACGCAGCAGAACGAGCCACGGTAACGAAGTGGACCTGGGGGGGGGGGACATGTGGCGAGACTACACCAGGCAAGATGGACCCATGCAGTCACGATGTGGGACCCCTACGTCGGAAAGAGAGGACAGGGAAGACCACGGCTCAGATGGTCTGACATGTTTACCAGAGAGGCGGGGAAACAATGGTCGAGGACAGCAAAGAACAGAGTTTTGTGGAAAGAACTAGGGAAGGTCATTGTAAATAGATAACGTAACCAGTGTTAAGATATTGTAAATAGCAAAGTCAGTATTAGTGAAAGTGTAAGAGAAGTTTTGTAAATAGTTAAGTCAATGTTGAGAAAGTGCCAGGTAAATAGTGTAAATAGCAATCAGTGTTTGTCAAAGTGCCAGTGTCAGTATAATGTGTGTAATACAAGAAAAAATGAACAAAGAACAGAGTGCTGAGACTGGTTAAAGTCTAATGGAATTATTAACCATATCACAAAAGTAGTGTACACGACAAGCTCGCCTGGATTGGCTCACCAAGCGAGTACACTTGAGCCATCCCTGTCGAAGGGGGTTCTAACCCCATCACAGGAGGCCGGTGCCCAACATGGGACATCATGGCTAACATTCATTCAATAAAATAAATTTATTTTCTTATTTACCATTGAAAGAGCGTGTACTTTACATCAGCAGATATTTGAAATTATAAAAACGTACCAGGCTGGTCACGAATTTGTAAATTACACTACATACTTAAAAAAACGTTGAAGTATTTTACTCCGATTAAGACATAGAAGCCGATATTTTCTATTGTTTATTTATTAATTAAATATTCAAATTATACTCATACGTAGAAAAAAAACGTGAAAGTATTTTACACCGATTAAGACATAGAAGCCAATACATTTTATTGTTTATTTATTAATGAAATATTCAAATTACACTACATACGTCGAAAAAAACGTCGATATATTTTACCCCGATTAAGACATAGAAGCCGTTACTTTTTATTGTTCGTTTATTATTCATGTTACAGGTAAGGGCGTGATAGTCTTCATAACAAGAAGAATAATGACAACGTACATTGTTCTTTTATACTTCATTTAAAATTTTACAACAAATTAAGTATCTCATATTCTTGCCATCTGTACAAAATAAATAATTTTCCTTCCATGCTCCTTAAAATTAAGTTTTTACTTACTATCTGTTTTCGAAAAGGCATTGAAACATATTATCCTACACACTTGTACGTCCGCGTACGTCCGCTGCTGATAAATATCTTTACTTATATCGAAGTGATGGCTGTAAACAGAGGGTGGGGATATGATGTCATGGTTACGCTTGAGTGGAGACAGGGGCATGTGTCGCGACACAGCTTTTGGCGATCACTGAATTCTAAATAATATTGTAGACACATATAGA
This sequence comes from Periplaneta americana, assembly GCF_040183065.1. Taxonomy (NCBI): domain Eukaryota; kingdom Metazoa; phylum Arthropoda; class Insecta; order Blattodea; family Blattidae; genus Periplaneta; species Periplaneta americana. The sequence goes on along the minus strand of NC_091129.1, from coordinate 82,178,477 downwards.
GGAGGGGGCAGCATGATACAGGGCCACCACAGAGACGTCACAGGACAAGAAGAAGAATTGGTAGTATATTATTTCTTTATAAATTATATACAATTAATTACAACAGGTTAGTCTATGGAGCAAAGACATCACCACAAGTAATACTTACATCTCCACGATAGCATATGTTTTTTTCTTTCAACTCTTTTTATGAAGCATGTTTACACAGAGGCTTAAATTATGTGAAATCGAAGCATCTCTGCTTATTACCGAAATCGCTTCCGTCACGAGTTGTTTTCCAACTGGAAATGCGACAGATGATACGATGTAGTGGAGAGAGGGAAAGACGGAGGGAGGCAGCGCCGTGCGCACGACCCCAGGGGAGTCCCCATGATTTATAGAAGCCGATGGCTGCAGGAGCTGGAGCACTTGGGAATCCGGAACAACGCTCCAACACTTTCCTCCTTCCGTTTTCATTCCTCCTTGGCCATTCTTTTCCCGTCTAAGAACCGGAATCGAAAATAGGGAAGATTTACGTTTCTGGGATGAGTCATTGACTTTAAGTTTCATCCCTGTATCTTTCCCTCCCTACAAACATTTACACGCCTTCAAAATGGAGCAATTCCACCAATATCGATTCTGTTCAGCCCTATCGTTTTCGATTTCACTTTCAGTTACTTTTCAGCTCTTCTTATTAGGAGTTAAAAGGGCTGACAATTCAATTTACCTATTTAAATTAAACCGTTTTAAAGCGCCAAAACACTGGAAACTGTTACACAACATAAAGTACTACTGCTACCACTATAACCACCTCTGCTACTCCTGGTGATACTAATACTACTACTATTACCAACATCACTCGTAGTTGTCACACTGGATTATCAGTCAATTAGTCCACTGCGAAATGCCCAATGTAGAAATGTCCATCATTGCTGAAGTACCACTGACGAAATACTGCTGCTACTACTGGTATTGCTGTTGCTAGATAATCTGATGTTAAACTTGTTGGTTAAATTCCTATTATTACCATTCGTAGTTATACTATTTTTCAGCTTGTACCTAAGAACGTCTTTATACTAATCTTCCTATACTGTAGAAATACCTCGCCTCTGAAATTCGTTACCTAATGGCGTTAGGGACTGCCGGACTTTATCACAATTCAAAATTAAATTGGAAAATTTTGTCTTAGTTAATGTTTTTAGGTATTGCTAGAAGTATTGGTTTGTGTTTTTTTTATTTTTCTTTTTTAATCTAGATTAACATTGCAAGTTTCTTGTTTATGTTAATTAGTTGGGATACAGTTAATTATGATACTTAATCACTCATTTAAAGTTTGTGTGACTGCAACTTACGTATATTTTTGTGTGGCTTTACTTTGTTTATAGTGTTTTTTTCTCTCTCTCTCTTTATTTCTTGTGTAGCTATACTTTGTATATAGTGTATTTTTTTCTCTGTTTATTTCTATTATTGTATTTGTATTCCTGGTGTTGTGGAAGAGAAAGCCTGATGGCCTTAACTACACCAGAATAAATAAATAAATAAATAAATAAATAAATAAATAAATAAATAAAATAAATAAATAAATAAATAAGTAATTATTTCCAGTAGGCCTAGTACTGGTAGTCATAGTGCTACATTTAGCACTATTTCCACTGCCTGTAATAGTTATACTGCTATTGTTAATACTGCTATTTCTGTCACTCCTGATAAACATACTACTATTGTTAGTACTAGTGTTTGTATTAATAAAAACAATAATCCGTGACGCTGCCCGTGAAGGGCCTAGACCTACCAGCTGGCTCCTGGCCTCACACCCACATGCCGAAGCAGAGGTGGACGAACATCCAAACGGAAGGGAGGTATCGTGTGGTCAGCACGATGATTCACCTAGCCATTATAGCTGGCATTCGCAACCGGATTTCGCTACCTATCGTAGCTCCCAAGTGCATTACGATGCTGGGCGGGCAACGGTCCCATACACTGGCCGAAATTTCATGAGAAAATTTCTTCCCCCACGAAGGACTCGAACCAGCGCGCATGTCGTAACTCGAGTCCTAGGCAGATACCTTAGACCACGACGCCACGGTGCGTGACAGTGTTTGTAGTAGCCCTGATAATTACAATATTATTGTTTGAACAACTACTTCATCTTCCCTGATAGATACAGTTCTTGTCATTTAAATATTTTAAAGTTTTAGGCTATTTCAAATTAGTTAATACAGTAGTTAAAAATGTTAGCAGGCAACTTTAAAACAAGACAGCAACAGAATGGTCTGGTTTTACTTACAAAATTATTTTCTGGGATTCTGAGGTCATTCTTATACTGTAGATAAAACAGTCTTCCTTTTCAAGACCACATGTCACACAATATATATATATATATATATATATATATATATATATATATATATATATATATATATTTTACTCCTCGTAACCTCTGCACAAACTTCATGTACATATTTACTGCAAGACATATTTTCCTCGATAGTTTCTTCCACATGAAACAGAACTAGGAGTCTTGATTTTGATTTCTTCCTGAAGGGTTCTTCATTGTCTTCTTTTTCAGCTCGCTTCTGTGATTTTCTTCCCCAGTGGAAGAAAGCGGCATCGAGAGGCTGAGATAGCATGAAATTGTCAAGTTCATTTCGACTGGAATTTGTTTTCATTTTAAAATGCAGTCCATTCATGGCTGGTTCATCTATAGTGACTTCGCCATTTTCTAATCACACTTCAAGAGCGCTGAAGAGGTTATACAAAATTTATGAATATACAACTAAAAAGGAAGCAGACAGAACACTGCTTCCAGCCATATATGTCATTTCACACCTTAATATCTTTAAGCCAATGTGCTCTGTATTTAAATTTACTTTAAAATTACAACAAAAATAACAAAAACGTATCCGAGCTTCTTGTTCAATCCACGTGTTTGCTGCCGCCACCAAAGACAACTCACGAGTGATATATGCGAGGGGAAGCCTTGAGATGACGTTTCACGCATACGCAGTCAATATGACCAAGAATATGGCAACGGTCCATTGAAAGCAACGGTTTATCGATGGGTACTCTCTCTATTATTTCTACTACCTCTGACAATCAAAATGCTGTTGTTAGAACTATTTACTGCTGACATCACTGATTAGACACAATGTAGTTCTTAGCACTTCCACTGCTCCTAACAGTCGCAATGATACTACGCAAAATATAATTTATACAAACATTAATAATCACATCGCTGTTGTTAGTACAACTATTTCTACATTCCTGATAACCACATTGCTTCTGTTATTACATACTATTATTCCTACTTCTACTGATTTTTTCCCATATTCCGCAACTCGTGGGCTTATTGTGCTCGCCATTGCAATTGGTTAGAGTCCAAGGACTCGCAATAAGATTGCCTGACATTCGCCTTACCGGATTGGGAAAATCTCGAAAAAAAAAAACAACCAAGATCTCATGTCCGAACGCAATCTCAGAATTGTTACTCTTCCGGTTTTTCCTTCTCCGCGTTTTTTTCCCGCCTTCTTCCTTCTTTCTTCTTCTTTTCGCCTTCTTCATTCTACATTTCACCTTCTTATTGCTCCTCTCCTCATTCTTCCTTCTCTTCGCCTTCTTCCATCTCATCATTCCTTCCTGTTTTAGACTTCTTCTTTCATCTCCTGGTCTTCTCTTTTTTCTCCTCGCCTTCTATTTCTCCTCGTCTTCTTCCTCTCTTTTCTTCACAATCTCGTATTCTTCTCACTTTTGTCTCTGGCATTCTCGTTATTCCTTTTCATTCTACTCGCTTTCTCATTTTCTTTCCTTCTATTTTTCTCATTCATTCTAGTCCACGTTCATTTCTTACTTGTTTTTATGTAGGCCTACTTCTCTTTGTGCTTCACCGTTTCTCATTTTCATTAATTTTTTTCTTCTTCTAGAGGAAGTGTTACAAATATAAAATAGGGGTACAAATATGAAATAGTGTGATATACGACATGTTACGTGTTGTATTCTAACGGAAGGACTCCAAATTACTACTCACTGATACTGTCTTTCACGAGAATATGTTAGCTTGCAGTTAGAGCTGAACTGTTGAAACGTTTATCATTATTGCGTTCTCGAGAAAAGTAAAAATTTTGGCGGTAAGTTCTTTTCTTGAATGTACATTGTTATTCTCAATATTAGAAATATTAATGACATATCCTTAAGGAGAAGTGATCTGCATATTTTATATAAATATAGCCTATGTTCAATTAATTTCGTATTTAAGTTATGATAAGTTTTGAGGTGATGACTTACATCATCAGAGTATCACAAATATGAAATACTAGTATTATTAGTATTTCATATTTATATCCTGGTTTTATGTTCGTTACTAGTGATGGCACCCGTAGGAGGAGGAAAAACGTCTCCTTTCAATAAATTTATAAAACAGTGGAATATAAAGACAATGTAATAAACCATAATACAAGTTTGAGAAAAGACTTAAGAGCCTATTACAGTTGGGGAAACACCTAATTAAGATGCTGAATACTTGCTTTGTGAAGGAAAGTTTTTTGATGATACGAGGGGAGAAGAACAGGTTATGTGCAATATGTTGACACATGTTAATTGTGCAGGATACGAAGAGAAATGTTATATTTGTGTTTATTGGAAATAGGAATCGTACCAAATTCCAATTGCTTTGTAGTAGCTTTTCTTAGTAGAGGACATTTTGACTTTGCAATTTTGTTAATCATAACTTTTTAATAGTATTCTACACGTGTATCTCCAATTTTTTTAAAGAAAATATGTTAGATTTTAGGATTTTTTTTTTCAAACATTTTATAGCATCTTACGAACTTTTAAGACGGTGTGCCAATCATGGGGATATTCAGCAATAAACAGGACGATATTTTACGTAAAGCATTCATAACATGCAGGTTCCAAAACGAAAACCAATTGGTATTCTATTTTTGTAACACTTCGAATACTCACAATGTTTTCATATCCCCGTAGTTATTTCTCTTCCTTATCGCCATTTTCATTTACTCAAGACCATTTTCTCTAATACTTTTTCCTTCACCTATGTTTAAATCTTCCTCTTCCTTTTTATACTTTTTCTCTTTCTTCTAATTTTACCCTTCATATGTATTACTTTCCCATTATATTTCTTGTTTATCATATTTCCCTTTTGCATATCCGTCTTCATTTATTCTGCTTTTTTCTATTTTCACTCCAACAAAATGTTAACATTCGATTAAAGGAACGTTTCTTTTATTCATTATATAGTAAAGATGTTGATAGACATTGCGCCTTTTGGATAAATCCGAATCTCCTTTTAACTGAGTCCTATAAGATAATACTCTGTGTTACAGGTTGCTGTGAAACGCTACACAATACAATCACCTAAAAATTGGATTGGAGTACGCAAGCGTATGGAAAACCTCAATAAATATAAACGGGTGAAGGATTTGGAAAAGACAGACAAGTTTACACAAATTTGCTGTTAAATGTCCCAAGAATGAGACACAGAAATTGCATTAAATTCTAACACACAGCAACTCCGAGATTCTTAATGTGAACTAATCAAATAGAATCTATCCAGTAAACGAGTTTGAATCAAAGAAGCCTTAAAAGTTAGTCAATTAGGGGAGAGTTAAGAAACGTGCTGTTTGCCCAGCTGTAGTGAGGCGCTGATCTAGGGTTTGGTGGGGTGACGGGGTGGTGCTGGGGGTGGTTCTGGTGGTGTCGCTGACAAGCCGACCTAGAGCAATCTGCAGGATCGGCGAACCGTGAATGCAAGTGCGGGGGTTGATGGGGTGGAAAGAAACGATACGCCCACCCACGGCCCCCACCCCTTCATGTCTTAAAACCTGTTATTTGTTACACGATCAGAGAGTTATGTGCCACTTATTCGCAAAACGAAACGTGTGCGAGAATGTGTTGTTTTCTCGCAATATCTCCCAGTTTTGTAGCACAGGCTTTCGTATGGAACCTCCCACTCCTCTCAGTTCGCAGTGTCTTTCGTGTCATAGTACAACAGCGTTCCGAGATACAGTCTTGGGAAAATCATTCTACACCATTTAAATATAAAATATCTGAGAGAAAATATAATGATATCCGCTTATACGCTGTTGAGGCTTACAGGAAGAGACGTGGTGGTAGAGTTCCCTTTAGTTTCGTGCATTTCAAGCTCTACTGGGTGTTCATTTCAAAGTGTGTCATGACGTCACTGTTGTGAGTCAGCGATTTGAAGCGAGTTTCAGCTTTTATGTCAGAGAAGTTGCCTATTAATCAAGGCGTTCAATGAACTTGAGAACTTGTATGGTATAACTTGAGCGTCGTAGCAACAGATGGCGGTCTGTACTGTCTATGTGCTACCATAACCTATTTCGAACTGTGTTTTGCGCGGGAAAGTCGTACGCAGGGTATTTGTTATCATCGGTTGCGTACGGAAACATTCCACAATACAAATCAAATGCTCCGTGCCCATGTTGACCGTCGACGTTAATGTCAACAAACACGTAAGAAATCGTCTTAACCCTCCCCCCATATCCTGACAGTAAGGAAAAAACCCTCCTCAGTACATGTTTCCAAACAGTTCACATTCCTGCCACTACCGGCGTCACCGTACATATCAGTAAGTACTCTTCAGAATGAACGCCGTACTTGCTATGTAACTTCTCTGACACATAGGTAATATACCTCTGCGGAAGTGTAGGAAGATTGAATTCTCTAGGCTCATCGACTAGCCACATGACGGCATACAGCGAGCCATGATACACTTTGAATTGAACACCCAGTATGTTCGGTTCAAGTTTGTCGAGCATGACAAGAACCGAAGTCTGCTTTGAAATAGCGGTTCTGTCTCGCTCGCTCGCTCGAATTTGCTTCTTGTATGATCTGTGCCCTTGAAGTTTGCTGGTTTTTCCTACCCTCCCCGCCCATTCTCTCATGCTTTTAGCTGAGTTAGGATTTTAGAATAACTCTTGGGAAATTTTATTTAGATGTAAGGACATATAATTTTTATTAAAATAATATGATTAAACAACGACAGAAATATACGTGAATATAGATACATCACATGTTTTGAAAATACATGACAGTTGTTACTATACCAATTACTGGCAGAAAATAGCTATAATTACATTCTTCACATAATATTCAAATAAATCACAGTATTTGTGTGACTATACGGATGTTGGAAGTATTAACGTCGTGCATTACAGGCACTATGTTCGATTTAAGTTAATCGAGTACGACGAAGTTCGACATTCGTCGATGTTCGCTCTGCAGAAGAAGGCATATCGTGTTTGTTCCACCTTGTTATAAAAATATTCACTGTCCTCCACTCTCACTCCACGTTTTAGCACAGATCTTGGGATTAGTTTTTCATATAGAAAAAACTAAGTTTGTAATGTCTTGGTTTCTTCTCTCACGTTTGATAATTGCCCAATACTAGTCAGTACTTTGAATATATGCGTTCTTTTAACATACTTTGTTTTATTTATACGTATGTATATTTTTGTAAATGTTTAATCATATTAATAACAAGAAAATTTTCCGACTGGAACGCTTTCGGTTAACCGATGTTTCGTTTGATCGGTGTTCGGATAATCGATGCTCTACTGTATTTCAATGATGTATGTTATTCAAAGTTACGAAATATTTCCACGCCGACAAAATGCTATTTCGAGAATGATGAACGAGACTCGAAAGACAAATGCAACGAACACATTAAGCGAGAGCGGCAGTTAGTTTTGTTCATCTCTAGTTCGTATGTATTGAGATAGTATGGTTTAAAAATTCCGCGTCAGCTACAAAGTCTATTTGTGCAACATAAGTAGGCTAAGTAGTCTCGTAAACATGCCTCCTGAATTTAATCACTATCTTCTAAGTTTCTTCTTATTTGTGTAGTCTGGACTGGACTGTGTAGTAATGTAGACTGACTTTGTGTCTGGGCTCATTGGCTTTTTCTTAATGGTAATGTTTTCTCTCTTCATTGCACTAATGGGTATAGTTCATGCACCATAGGACACAGCCCCATTTTCTACACATCCTGCGACAATATCTAACCTAGATATTTAATGACCGATGGATTGGTCAAGGATGTCCAGTAGCGTAGCCTACCTCATCACCTGCCCTTAATCCTTTATGTTTCTGGCAGTGGGAACACTGAAAGACCTCGGTGTGTACCATCCATCGATAACGTACAAAAATCACCAAATACGAGAACAAGTGTGTTCGCAAGAGTAATTGATTCTCTGAGACGTAGAGCTGAAGGATGTGAGACAATGCGCGGTATAGAGTATCTCCTATAGTGAGTATTCAAACAAACAAATGAAGACAATAGACTACAATACAACATAGCTCATATTCCAACTTGTATTTTTTAGGGACAAATGTTCATGAGAACTTCATTTCCTGAGTTGACCAATATTACTCATACCTAGTGTGCAAATATGACATAGGCTACTTCTATTTAAACATCCTGCACTGTACGAGGCGCATCCAGAAAGTAAGTTTCTCTATTTTTTTTTAAAACGAACACACACTTTCAGAAAAACATTTATTGGGAACAGGTACAGCAATGTTTCAGCCATTTTTCAACATAGCCACCATCAGAATTGAGACACTTGTCGTATCGTGGGATCAACTTTTGTATCCCTCTGTCGTAGAACTCTGCCGCCTGTGAATGGAACCAGCGTGTGACACGTCTTCAGCTCTTCGTCGTTGCCAAAACGCTCACCTGAGGACAGGAATTTCTTGAGGTGAGAGAGAGAGAGAGAGAGAGGGGGGAGATAGAGAGAGAGAGAGAGAGAGAGAGAGTGGTTCGGCCCATAGACCTGACAGGGCTGCCGATGAATTTCAATTGGCGCAATACTTCGTGCATTAAAGAACTTTATCACCGACCGAACCTCGCAGGTGGCGGGAGAAGGAATAAGAGCTTCCATTTCGGACCACTGCTGCCACGCTACTGGCACCAGGCGGGACCTGTCAGGCTGGCATATGATTGATACGTCATAGATCTGTTACGCATGCGGAATTGACACGGCTAATTACGTTTACTTTCAAGGGGAAAAAATCGGGAAACTTACTTTCTGGATGCGCCTCGTATATTACCGGAAACTCATCACCAGCTTTAGTTGAAGAATTTTCCTAGTCTGAAACACAAAATTCAAAGAAAATCGGTATATTTTACCAAGCGTGTTTTATTAACGTATAAATATCATGGCAGCTACTTTAAATATAAACATATCCCGCTTAATAGTCACTCAAAACCATACAGATGCTGAAAGTTTTGCGGACACTTGCACGTTGCACTCTTTGCAGGATTTTCTACTTCTTACCCGATCCTGGGGTTAATTTTAAGGGAGTTGTAATTTTACGCGGAATTTAAAACTCGCCGAGAAATAATTAAACTCACGGGAAAAGAGAACTGATTTTTTTTTCTTCCACACTACGAAGCAGAAGGCTGTGGGCAGTGTTAAATAAGCACACGCTTCTTTGTTTTGCTGGAATCTCCTTCTACCTACATCACAAGACAAGTAAGTCATAATTGGAGTTAAGTAAAATTCTTATAAGAGAATAAGTTAAATGCTGTGCGAATTACTTATAGGATTATGTTTTTTTAGATTAATGTAAGCCTAATTGTTTATGCACCCTGATACCGGTTCACGTATTTCTAGTCTCGAAGAAAGTTATAATGAGTCTTTATTCTACTTCCCTTTATTCAAATAACGCAGCAATTAAACATCAAGAATATCTTATGATTCAAATTAATTTGACATCGAAGTTTTCTAAAAATTGCATTTTTCACTCATATTGCGCATACCTGGAATGTTACACTTCATCATCTTCATTATCATTATCATCATTACCACAATAATTATCACATCGGACAGATGACTTCTTCTGGCCCCATATAAGCTCTAATTGTGGGAACCAAATATCTTCTTCTAGTCGATTTTTGTATCATATATTTTCCGTGACTATTACACTTTTACTACGTCATACTACTTTTGACCAATAAAACGGTACCAAAGGATGTGTTTCAACCAATCATGCCTGTTTATCGCTACAATTGTATCACTTCCCTAGCATTTAGAAGAAGAAGAAGAAGAAGAAGAAGAAGAAGAAAAAAGAAGAAGGAGAAAAAGAAGGAGAAGGAGGAGAAGTGAATGATGAAGAGGAAGATTTTAAGGAACTAATAATTAATGAAGATATTCATAATACAGTAAGAAGTTTTTACTGTTATTGAAAGTGTGAAAAGTGTAATAACTAAAGCCAGAAAATGAAATTTCACATTGTAAACTACTCTTGCTAGCGGTACGGGAACAAGGATTTTTACTATTTACTATGTGTAGAACGCAATTAAAGTCCAAAAGCGTTACATATTTCATTATCGTTTGGTAAAATTATCATATTTTATAAAAATTTTGTTATATATATATATATATATATATATATATATATTTACTTACAAATGGCTTTTAAGGAACCTGAAGGTTCATTGCCGCCCTCACATAAGCCCGCCATCGGTCCCTATCCTGTGCAAGATTAATCCAGTCTCTATCATCATATCCCACCTCCCTCAAATCAATTTTAATATTATTCTCCCATCTACGTCTCGGCCTCCCCAAAGGTATTTTTCCCTCCGCTCTCCCAACTAACACTCTATATGCATTTCTGGATTCGCCCATACCTAGTACATGCCCTGCCCATCTCAAACGTCTGGATTTAATGTTTCTAATTATGTCAGATGAAGAATACAATGAGTGCAGTTCTGCGTTGTGTAACTTTCTCCATTCTCCTGTAACTTTTTCCATTCTCCTTAGCCCGTATATTTTCCTAAGAACCTTATTCTCAAACACCCTTGATCTATATTCCTCTCTCAAAGTAAGAATCGAAGCTTCACAACCATACAGAACAACCGGCAATATAGCTGTTTTATAAATTCTAACTTTCACATTTTTTGACAGCAGACTACATGACAAAAGCTTCTCAACCGAATAATAACAGGCATTTCCCATATTCATTCTGCGTTTAATTTCCTCCCAATGCCATTTATATTTGTTACTGTTGCTCCAAGATATTTTAATTTTTCCACCTCTTCGAAGGATAAATGTCCAATTTTTATATTTCCATTTTGTACAATATTCTGGCCACGAGACATAATCATATCCTTTTTCTTTTTCGGGATTTACTTCTAAACCTATCGCTTTACTTGCTTCAAGTAAAATTTCCGTGTTTTCCCTAATCGTTTGTGGACTTAATAGACTATATAATTTGCGTGTTTTCCTCTCTTCGTCGGTTTTTCTAGCACTGACACTAAACTGGAATTTCCACATAATATGTAGACGATATATATGTTTTTTAGGAAACACATGAAAAAAAAAGAAAGCCACCCTCATTCTATCAATATTCCTGGATTCTCAATACAAGTGAAATCTGCAAATTTGCCTTAATAAATTCGAGAAGCCGAAACAAAATTAGTGGTTTCTATTCCACCTTTGTTGCATTTTTTGGAATCCAGTTAAAATATTTTCAATGTTGCCATGTCTAAATTTATACCTGCAAATTAATATTTTAAACTGGTTTCAACTAACAGTTTTAGTATCTACTTAATTTCTCCTCCTTTTGCAGCTTGATACGTTTTTCATTGTATAAGACAATATTAACTGAAAGAAAGTGCAGCAGTTTGTAGAAAATATACAACAGTTACTTGAGTTTTATTGCAATTAATCAGTTGAGTCCAGTGAATGTAAGAAATACGTATTTTCTCGTCTGTGTAAAAAATTGAGTTGCCTAGTTCTTTCATTTAGATCAGGATTTGATCACGCTGAAAATCTGTTTAATTATGCAGATTCATTGTATTTTATTTGCTAGCATATTAATTATAGACAAAAACAGTAATCTCTAAAAACTTATTTTGTAAATAAAGGTGTTAATTTTCTCTAAATGGTTTAGTAACGGAGATATTTTAGCAATGAAATATTTATTTTGTATTCTGCCAAAGAGAGAAGTTAAAGATTTTGGAAAATTTTCTTTATATTTTGCTGGTCTGTAGTAATAATGAATGCCTCATCCTTATGATAATTCGTTTTTTTATGCAAATATGTATAATTATCTCATTACACGAGGTAACAAATTTTGATTGATGCACTCATGAAATTGTGGGTTTTTTAGAATGCTGCTTTAAGGGTTCCACACAGTTCCCCTTTAACCTCAAGTATTTACACGAAGTCCATAAATCCTTTAGGTGTTGGGTGACAAACAAAGGATTACATGAGCATAATTTTGGTTTTCTGCTTATAATTCGATTCTGTTTGACAATAAAGCAAACTTGTTATCAATAATGAATGAGAGAGACTCCACTTGCTTTCAGGTCGCAGGCAACACGCCGCGCAACAGCTGTTGTCCAACATCGACGACGTAGAGTTCTCTCAGAGACAAAAAGTTCTACATTTTACTCGTAGTTTCGAAATGAAAGTAATTATAGGGCATAACTGTATAAATAGTATTACGTTAAGCTACATCAGTATAGTACATGGCCAAAAATTGATTTGAAAGCTCTCTATATGTCGTATTTTATCGTAAGATCTATACAGAGTGAATCGTAAGTAATGCCATTTAACCAGGTGGGTAGTTCCTTTAGAAAAGAGCAATAAAAAAGTCAAATACTATTTTACTTTATTTGGAACTAGCCGTAACCGTGCGCTCCGCTGCACCCGTTAGAAATAAATATAAAGTAATTACATAATTAAAATAGGACATTTGATCCAGGGAACATTCGTGTTTGATAGAAGGATAAATCGTTTAATATGTTACTTAATTTAAATTGCATCCAAATAATTAAAATGCGATCATTTTGGTCCAGAGACACTCATTTGGTGCAATGACAATTCCTTTAACATGTTTCTTAATTTGTATTACATGCAACCACAGCTTAATGAAGATTGACATCATTTAGATTTAATGTGTATATTTTATTTTACTTATAGGTTTCCATTGAATTATGGTAATAACTTAATTTTAACCCTTGCTTTCTACGTATTCAGTAAATGGCGCTTGGCCCACTCTGGTTCTGAACTCTTCAAATAACTTAAATTATATTATATAATATTACATATTATATTATATTATATTATATTATATTATATTATATTATATTATATTATATTATATTATATTATATTATATTATATTATATCAGAGGTTACTGTAATAATATTATATCATTATGTCCATCTAGAGAAACTACACTTTCCAATGGTAAAATAATAATTAATTATACAAATCGGTTAATTTAGCTTCCGATATTACTTCATACAAACACAGAGACATTCTCTGTAGGCTATCTTTCATAGCTTTCGATTGTTGCCGTCCAAGGCCCCTTACACACGAAGTCATTTTTTTTTAATTCATTACACGTCCTTAGATGGCAGTTATTTTAATTTTAAAACTCATTTATCTCATTAAATATCAGTCCTATCAAAATTTTTCAAGGAATAAAACTTATCGCAAAGTATTTTTAAAGAAACTTTTGTTATGTAACATTTTTCCATAAATCAATAATAAGCGAGATATTTCGATTTATTTAATTCAGGCCCCCTTATAACCCCCCCCTTTTAAATAATTTATTTTGAATGCCATATACCCTAAAATCTAAGTTACAGCGAACTTAATTTATATTCCAATTTTCATCGAAATCCGTTCAGCCATTATCGCGTGAAAAGGTAACAAACATACAGACAGACATACAAACAAAAATTTCAAAAAAGCGATTTTCGGTTTCAGGGTGGTTAATTATATATGTTAGGACCAATTATTTGTGGAAAATCGAAAATTACCAGAAAAATTTCGGCTACAGATTTATTATTAGTATAGATAGTTTTCCAGAAAAAACGTGCATTTTAAAGGGCATGAATTGTGCGATCATGCAACGCTGGAATCAATAGAGAATGCCCAATGGGTTCTTGTGTTGCTCTGAACAACCCCTTCACTTGGATTGTTTTGAATAGGGAAGTGGAAGGTCAGTCTCATGTACATTGCTTTTAAATTAGCAAGGATGAAGTGTTACTTTTGTGTTTAAACTGTGTTAAAGAACGGAAACTGAACAATGTTCATTTTACGTTAAAGAAAATACGAGTAACTTAGAATATTTAAAATACAGTCCACAACTTAAAAAATATTTCCACACCCACATTTTTCAATTGAACTAATTGAGCCGTAGAGAGCAGAAGTAGTGTAAGTCAAAAATGGGTAATGAGGGTTAAAGTAAACATTCTGTAAAATACAGCGCAAAGTAGCAATTAATATTAAATTTATTTAAATTATTAGTAGTCAGTGGATAGCACGAAGGAAATATTAATTGATACTTTGCGCTGTATTTTACAGAATTTTTACTTTAAACCTCATTACCCAATTTTGACTCACACACTTCTGCTCTGAACGGATCAATTAATGTGAAAGGAAGGGCCTCATCATCAAAAAGGTTGAGAAACGCTTGTCTAATGAATAAGACTTTGGGCTAGCGAGTTCATGCAATCCCTATCCTGAAGTGCAATCGAAATCTCGCTCCGACAAAGGTAAATAAATAAATAGTAGGCTTAGTAGTAACTTAAGTGCGAATATAGAATAACATAATTATATATAGAAGAAAGGGGGAGTAGGAAAAGTAAGTGGAGACGTAGAGATTAAGAGAAAAATAATTTTCTTTTTTGGCACTTTGTTCGTAGTTTTCCCACTTCCTCTCATATGAGTGTATATCTGTGCGCCACGGTTAGGGTTTTAATCCTCAAATATGCATTGGTAAACATTCCAGCAGCGTCACGCGACTAGAGCAATTGCTACAGGTAGAATATTTAAGTGCGCCACGACTACGTTTTGAACTTTCATTTCTACAGTTGAAGACACTGATGACTACTTCACAGATGACTTGATGGTTAGTAGGGTAAAATTGCCTAATTCCGTGATGTCTTTTTTTCGCTGAATGTGACGGGGTTGGGTATCTTGCTATGAAGTTCACCGATGTCTCAAAAGTAGACGAAAGATGCACATCTTTCGAGAAAGATGTCTAGCGCTATGTCGAACGGCAAAGCTTTGACTCACATTCAATTTTAAAAAAGTATCACGGGATTATATATATCACGGAAATAGGTAATTTTACCCTACATCTGAAAGAGACGAAGTAGATTCCATTTGAGATTAAATATTTGATAACTATTTCTCCAGACGTCTAGTTTGCCCCCGTCCCGAAGATGTGGACAAACGTACACTGTATATGCCGTATAATAGTTCCATTCGAAATTCGGTTCTTCTTTTTATCATAACCATCCCAACATGTTTCTCTTCGTTGACACTCTATTAAATAACAAATCTTAACATTATGTAAAAATCCAAAGCAGTTGTCAGTATGTACCAATGAGAAGAATTCATGAAGTCTGTGACAAGTAGAAGCGAATTACGACGAATCTGAAAGAACAGTACGCTGAAAACAGAATAGGAGCAGATTTTCTTAAAAGTTATCTTATGGAAATACATGTTCTAAACTTAACAAAGAGTAATAAATGGCGTATAAATATGAACAAAAAATATACGCTAAAGCATTTAAACCAGTAAGGGTAATTTCCTGACATGGCTAATTTCTTGATCTGTATTGTTAAATTTACTGGGAAATTATACCAGCCATAAATGTACTGTAACTTCGCTGGTATGCTATAAATGAATCGGTTATTTATGAAAGGGCCTAAGTCGCTAATTTTGTGAAAATGGGTTTGTAATGTAATACTGCTTTTTGGGTGTACGTACATCGATTTAGATATGAAGAGGACTAAGTTTCACATTTTGTAATGCTTAGTAGAATTTATGATACAATTTTTATTTCAGCCTTAATTTCAAAATTTCGACCAGTAAGCAGTTTTTCTTAAACTGCTAACAATTTAGTATTCAAGACTTAGGCCTTTTCATAAATAACCCATTCAAAATGGCCGAAGATGTACTAGCCTATATTATAACACTGCGCTTTTGCAGTATCGTGAACAGAGTTTTTGGAAATTGCTTGACGAGTTGTGAGATCTGTAGCTTTGCGATTTTCTTTGTTAAAATAAGAGTCTTTTGCTGTGTTTTGTGGTACAAATTATTTTCAATCGTAAGTACTGTCAATATTGTTGAACAATATATTCCTTTCAATGAACTGATTTTGTAACAGAGCTTTATCTCGGGAGGTTATTTTCTTAGCGTTTTTCTCATTCCATGAGGTCATTTTTTTTCTTTTAATTATTTTTATGCTATAACAACACACTCTAGTGGAAGAAATACCAAATGCATGAAACGTAAAATATTTGTGTGCATTCATAGCATCTCTGACATATTGTGCATATCGAGAATGTGGCAGATGGCAGATAATCAAATGTGGAAAGAAATACAATATAAATGATATGAATAAGACAATTGATTGTGTTTTAAATAAATGAAAACTGCCGCAGAGAAATCTCGTCTTTTTTTGACAAGTTCGACGAGAACCAGAAGGGACCAAAGCAGCAGTCAATGAGAATGACATTTTCCAGCTTCTCAAGTGAGATAAAGAAGTAGACAAGGAAACAGCATCATCTTAAGAGACAATCATAAAAGATCTATGCTTAAACAAAAGCCGAATGATAAGCCTAATGATTTGTTGCGATCTTGTTCAGGAAATTTCGAGGACGACAAGCATGGCGAAAGATAGATTCAGTGCGTCAGTTGTGATCTCTGGTTTCATGAAACATGTCTGTCGAGGTCTTTCCAAGTACCGAAAGGACTTTAATTGTTTGGGTTGTTTGTATGAATCTGTCTGAGGAATTTAAAATTAGACTGAATATGCCTAATTATGTTGAATGTTAGGACTATCACGAAATCATACCAGTCTTTCTAGAGTACTAGATTTTTTGTTTATACAGGGTGATTCACGAGAATTTACCGTCCCTTACGGAGCTTATTTCCGAAGATATTCTGAACAAAAAAAATGTTATAAGAACATAATTTGTTCTAATCTCAGTATTTTCAGAATTACACTAATTTTAAGTTGTTTGTAAAATACCATTACTCTTGAGTTTTAAGGGTAAAACAATATTACAGATGAAGAATGAATTATTCAGGAGTATCATTTCTTTAATTAGCTAGTATTCTGAATCTAAAAATTTGTTGTGAATTCCATAGTTGCTTCGTAAAGACTTTTTTTTTTATTTTTAACTATACAAAATTACATTTTCTTACGTATTTATCTAAACAATTGTTACAAATCACGCCACTCGTGTAAATTCTTTAATATTGTAGGGTACATTAGGATGCATAATTAAACTGTAAAGAATCAAGTTCCTAAAGTTGCATGATATGTAAATTTTTTTTGATAAGTGCGTAAGAATGATGTCATTTTTAGTTAAAAATTGAAAAATAAAATCTGTGGAAAGCAATTAACAACAGTTTTTATGCTTCAAAACACTAGCCAATTAAAAAAATGAACTTCTGAATAGTTCATTTTCTATTTGTAATATGTATATATTTTTTTACTCTTAAAACTAAAGAAAAAGATATTTTACTAACAGCTTCAAATTAATGTAACTTTGAAAATATTGAGATTAGGACACAAGTTTATATGACTTTTTTGCTCAGAATGTCTTCGGAAATAAGTTCCGTAAGGGACGGTAAATCCTCGTGAATCATCCTGTATGTATTGCTTGTTTGTAAATATTGTATAAATTTATTTGAGGTAAGCTGACCTGTAACTTACTGAAATCTAAAAATGTAAGTGAATTAAAAACTTGGACCAATAATTTTAACTACACCTACGTAATTTCGTAGTCTGGTAAAGTGGAAAGAGAAATGATAAGTAACATTAGCCAATTATGAAACCTTGGCGCAACTAACACTATCTTGAGCCGGGAATCGTGACGCATCTACCACTATCTGAGGTCGGAAGTCGTGGCGCACTTAGCACCATGTCGGAAGTAATTTGAGGTAACCGTGGCGCATCTCGGTGTCTCCAGCTCATAGATGTGCCCACCAAAATTCTCCTACTTTCTACACCAGGGTTGGGCAAAATTATGCACTCTGTGCTTGCACGGTGTACTACAAGAGAAGTTTGCTTATAGAGTGCACGAAAACCGGTTTATTCAAGTTACAGTACGTACTGTATGTTTCAAAAGAAAATGTTATTCTACCAAACTAAATCAGAACACAAAGTAATGAAACACTTCCTTAAACACAAAACAAAACATGTCTGTTGCACATTATTTCATATTACTCAATTTCTCAAGATTTGGAGAAACTGTATTAGCACAAGCTATGCGAAGAACTGCCGTTAAAAGCCCACCACTTCTTGTTTGAGATTTGTTTATTTTCGTAATAGAAAATAACTGTTCACATCTATAAGTGGAACCAAATAAACACAAAACTTTCTCACACAGCTTATGCAGATTGGGAAAGCGTCCTCTTGGGAATACGTCATAAAACTGCTTAAGACTCGACCTTGAATCACATTTCGCTCGCATCTCTCTATCACATCGCAGGTTAATCAATTCACACTATAATGAAGGCGGGACGTTATCAATAATCAGTTGCAATCAGAACATGTAGTAAAAATACGCAAATCCATTTCCAGGCAATCTAAATGGTGGAACCTTGATATAAATTCCTCTAAAGACGGGATAGAATGCATGCGTACATTTCGAAATTTTCGTTGTTCAAAATTCTATGAGCTTAGATAAGGATGGGAAATGATATATTTCGCCCGTTTGCATTTGACGTATCCATAACAGCAATTTCTCCTTAAAAGCTGCAATTCTATCATTAAATTGTGTATTAAGAATTTCTTTTTCCTGAATCTTAAATTTAGCTCCTTTAAAAGCTGTGTAAGATCTGTTATAGCTGCTGGCACACTACAACGCGCTGCAGTGCTCGCAGTTGGAAATCCCCGTGCGCACGGAGAGCAAATGCACTCAAACGCCCATCGCTGTTCTACACCTTCCATTAGAGTGGATTGTTGCGTGATCGAAGCACCCAGCATAATCACCACAGAAATGAATAGGTGAAAAATGAGCACTGATAATAAATTAATTGTGTTTATTTTATTTTCCTGAGACCGGCCTGCATTGAGACGAAGATGTAAAACAAACTTTTAACATATGACGAAAGAAGTCAAGTTCTATAAAGAAGGAGCTATGAACTGTTGGAAAAGGAGTGCTGTACTGTAGAGCAAAGTTAGTCTATAATTTAAAGTTACGGATATTTATTTACCCAATGAGGAAGGCGATATATAACAGAATAAACTGCTGACGATGTGGGGAGAAAATGAAGCCTCTGTCTCGTCTCCCCTTCTTTTCATCTTGCGCCCATCTAAATCCCATTTCTTTCTATGCTCTACTGTACAATATTTGCATTTTGCTACCCCTTCCTCTCAACTCCAAACGACTTATAAAAAGTTTCTTCCTCCTCGTCTTCCGTCTTTCCTTCCGTCCTTCCTCACTCACTCAATGCAGTAAATAGTAAAGTTTTGAAGTCGGGGTTTTCTTGCTTAATTTTAATTCGTATTTCCTTTCCTTGGATGTTAATTAGTTATTATGCATGAACTCTCGTCTAAGCTTACGGGCTGCATAAGGCGTGCGGATCATAGGATACATTCATAAAAAAATCCGTAACGAATGTTTTCAGGAAGTCTTTAAATATCACCTACCACTGTTTAATTCAAGGGTCTGCTCCAGTGGGACATTTTCCTAACTGAAAAATTAATTCCATCTCCGGGAATAAATACAAATAAGTATAATAAAATGTAGCGAAATATTCATAGCCCTTCTACATAGAGAATATACGACAGATGGTCAAATGAAACCCGTTTTTCAATCCTTACATGATTTGCTGCCCTTGAAGTAGCATACCAATGATAAGGTAACTAGAGATTGTATTTTGATAACCTCGAAATTTTCCACAATTACTTTCTTTGTTACATTTGTCCTTCTAGATACGTAGCATGCAAAATTGAAGGAAAACAAACTCTGTGAAATAACACAAAATTTGGATCATTGTGCGAAATAGTACGTGAGTAACCACGATATAGGGTCCCTATATCCACTCTATTGCAAAAACTGCAAAATATGCACCAAGATTTTATTCAACATTGTTAAAAGCATACTTGTGGTTTTTGTTTCGTTTAATTTGTTAATCGCTCAGTAACGCCAACAATGCTATATTTTATATAGGGATATTGTGTGCGCTCATTGGCTTACGCAGAATTTTGTTAGGGGAGACCATTATTAAAATTGTTTACAATTTACATTACCAGTATTTAACATTTTGTGTATTATTATTATTATTATTATTATTATTATTATTATTATTATTATTATTATTATTATTATTATTATCATCATCAAATCAGTTTTCACAGGAGGATGTGAAACTAGTTCAGAGAAGAACGTTCGCGACAACATCGTCAGTTTGCGGCTGGGAAGAAACATTTACCAGTGTAAAATTTTTACTAACCTCGCGAGAATCACTACACGACTTTTTGCTAAAAAAATATAAAATCGAAGTAAGCGATCGCTTAGATAGCTATATCAAAGAATCTGTTGAAAAATTAGAGAAAGATAAGCGATTGTGAATAAAAAATACTAAAAACTAAATATGTACTTTTTTTTTAATTTAAAGGGGAGGGGGTTCACACCCGGTAACCCCCTCCTTGCCTACGCCCCTATGTGCACTCAATTTTACTATCTTTAACTAGAGAAAAACGGTTGTTTTCTACTGTCGATATGTAACATACAAAACACTTCAGTTTTTGCACCAGTATGTTATGCAACGAAGGCTATATTTTGATGCGAAAAGGTTTTTGGGGACTAGTAGAGAGCTACATTGAATTTTTTATGAATTATCTGCAGAAAGTGGACAGTGAGAAGTACTTTTCTTCGTACATACATAAAAATACTCGATGACTGTCGCACAAATTTTCGTACGGACATTGTAGAAACCATGCTTAGCCTACTTTATATTTTAGTAATGCTGATATGTGACATTGTAAGAAAAATAAAGAATTAACAAAACGTTTTATATTAAAAATAACATAATACGATTAACTGACAACTTATTTCGCGGAATAGCGACGACTTAGCAACTTATTTCACGAAATACCAGATTTAACACCGATATCACTTATGTTTTTAAAACAGTACAGAATCACATACCGCTGAAATATACGACAGCATATACGATATTTACAAAGAAAGCGACAGTTCGGACTTCAAAAATCATAAGTTTGTGAATGGCTAGAGTACTTGCATTCGAGTCCTTTCTCCGTACAAATAAGAAAAACAATTTTATTATTTCAGAAATATCGACACTCAATTCTTCTATTCATCTCACCAAACTTTCTGCTCATTCATGGTGAGAGGCGGTTTCTTAGCGTATGTTAAATTCTTCCACTTTAATTAATAAAAAATACAATTTTCACAGGAGAATTATAGTCTTAGGCTATTAGCTTTCTTAATTTTCGTAATGATTAATAACGTATTATTTTTGAACAGAAATTAATGTACACAATTTAAACATCGATTGGCTACTATTTCTCTTGTTTGAAAATTTTAATACCAATCTTGCTCTCATGAGTAATAATAAACTGTCCGAAGTAGGTTATAATATATACATATATTGTATGTAAAACTTGAACTCCTATTTTATATAGAAATGGACCCTACTCTACTCTGCTTCCTTCACAATACACACAGCCCGTTCCTGGAATTCCTTGTCACAGGAAGTCAGGAGCAGTCGGAGTCTAAAATCTTTTAAGTACACTCTATTTAGAAATGTTTTTATTGAACAGAACTAGACTCTTGCGGAAGTTTCTAAATAGTCTTAAATGACCAAGTTGTTATTTTTTTCTCATCTCTCTTCTTTTCTTTCCTTTCCTTTTTTATTATCTTAATATATTATTTAATCATTTGTATTTTGTATACCATTTAGTACGATTTTGCTGTTCAACATTTTATGTCTTTTAACTCACATGTATTTTTCTATTAGTATATTAACCGTATACTATATCTCAAGCAAATTAATCGTCGAATTTATCTTGAGCATTTTATGTCTTATAAATTGTGTGTATATGTGTAGATATATATGTGTGTGTGTATATATACACATATATATACATATATATATATTCCCCTTATGTTATTTAACTGATTTTGATGATGTGTAATTTTCTACTTTATTTTATATTGTCCTTACATTATGTAACTGATCTTGACTATTTGTAATTTTCTACTATATTTTATGTAATTTCTAAGGTATTTTGTTTTGTGTTGTTTTGTAATCTATCACATTATTTTGTATTTCATGTATATTATTGAAACCTGGTTGAGTGGAAGAGAAGCCTTATGGCCTTAACTCTGCCAGGCAAAATAAAACTACTACTATTACTACTACTACTACTACTACTACTACTACTACTACTACTACCACATTGCTGAGTTTATCGGATGTGACGTAAACATTTCATGGTACCACAAAATTCTTTAATTTTTCTTATTGCGATATTGAAATATATATGATACACTTAAAAATTGCTTCAGGAAAGTATCATATAATTCGAAATTACATATCATTTTTATAAAACTTATTTTCAAAGAAAAATGTTAGGTTTTTTAATTTTTTAGTCTGGTATGGAAGACAAGCACCCAGAAATACTGTTGAGATGTGTTATACTTCATATATGAGGAAGTATCAATTTAATGGGTATGTCTCGGTGTTTCGAAGGGAGGCAGTGCTGATGTTCTACTTGTGAAAGCAATGTCTTGTTTAACGTCAATCACTCAAACTCTACCCCAGACAGAATTTGTGTTGAAAGGAATTCTCTGGTGGCTGCCCATTTCGGAGAAAAAATTGAACAAACTCTCACGAGCTCACGAAACCAAAAGGAAATCTCAGAGAAGCTAAAGCTAAGAACTAGAGCATTAGTTTCAATTATAGAGACTCTCATAGTAACGTTCTCTATGAGGTCCGACACAGGCGTTTTGAAGATTTGGTCTTGTCGGAAGATGAGACTGTAAAAAGTAATAATCTCAGTAGCAAATTTTTCTGTGATAAGCATGATACTGTATTAGGCCTACGGGGAAAGATTTAAGTACAATGGTTAACTATTGTTGGGTGGTTGGTCCCATATTGAACGAATTAGACATCGGCGCACATTTCAGGGTTTTCTTTGTTTCTTGGTTTCTTATTCAGTTTATAAAGTATATAAATAAATTTGTGTTTGTGAATCATGGATGAATGATAAAAAAGCAATAAAATTAGTGCGGGTGAAATAAATTCTGTAATGATAGTGTGACTTTCTAATTTTTTCTATGTCTTAAATAAAAAATCATTAACGAATTTCGAAGCTATGTATTGGTCCCATATTGACTGTAGTAGTAGTGGTAGTGGTAGTGATAGTGGTAGTGGTAGTAGTAGTGTAGCTAGGAACGGGTTAGCATGTCGACTCAACACTGGCCTATTGTGCATTCTGAATTATGGGATGAATGAAAATGAGTTCTACCAGCCCAGCGGCCGCATGAGACCCCTCACCCGCTCACCCAATGGGTCCCCTCTAAACCCTCGCCTTAAGTTCATACCGTTAAGTTGACTAAACAGTACAGAATTCATTCCGACAGCCCTTCTAAGGTGTCGAAGCGTCCTCGGAAGTGCTCTTAAGAAATGAATCCTGACAGAGGTATTGTGAAAGGCTTAACATCCAGAGACGGTTTCGGAGAGGACGCCCTTCCTGTGTCATGACCTGAATATGCCTATGGAATGAAATGGTGAAAACGAATGATATGATATGAAATCTAAATTATTTTTCTATAGGAAAGAGGAAGGGAAATGGACCGTAGCAATGAAATTTCCAACTCGACATTTGCCTAAATAACTATGGAAAACCATGGAAAAACCACAGTCAGATTTGTCGGTCCGGGGATTTGAACTCGTGCTTAAACGCATGAGCCATCTCGCTCTGTTATTGGCTGTAACATTATAATTGAATGTAAGATATTTCAGATCACAGAATTTGAAATAACACCTATATATTATCGGGTTGCCGAAATTAGTGAATTTCACATTTTTTCTGTAAAGTAATTTCAGTGTCATACTGTACGTCTTGGTAAAGAATATATATATATATATATATATATATATATATTTATTACTTAACACTCCTGTCCGTCTACAGATTTGAGGAGTTATTCATAAATAAGAACTTATCGGTGGCTAAGAAGTGATATTTACAAAGAAGGTCATATACTTGAACGTCATTGTTGTTTAAATTAACTACATTATTATTACGTTCAAAAAATTGGACAGTTAAAACTAATATCTTGTCCTGGAGTAGAAAACTTGTAAGGCAGAAACATATATTAAAAGTTTGTTTATTTTGAGAAAAAAATAACTTTTAAAACAATCTTTGTTTGAGCACTGTTTCGAGTCATCATGGGGAAGGAATTTTCTCATGAAATTTCGGCCAGTGTATGGGACCGGCACCCACCCATCATCGTGATGAATTTGAGGAACGAAATCCGGTTTCGAAGCCATCTATTACGGCTGGAGGGTTATCGTGTTGCCCCTCCGTACTTGTTGGATGATCGTTCTCCTCTGCTGAGGCATATAGATGTGAGGCTAGTAGTCGACTGGTGAACTTTGGTCTTGCATGGGCTGTCGCACCAAGGTGTTAGGTGTCAGTTAATTTAAAGGACCTCATAAGGTACAGTAGTTTTCTGTTGTCACTACAAAAGTGACAGCGTTATGGGAATTATAGAGACAACGCCAAAAATGACAAAGCAACTTAAGTGCCCAAAGAAAATTTTTGTTACCATTGATGTTATTTTCCCAGTAAAGTTTCACCTCCGGTATGGATAAGCAACACTTTAATCTTGTGTCTTTTGAGTCCTTGAAACTCGAACAAAGCTATAAAACTCATACAGATCGTTTGTATACTTGACTCGTACTCATAGGTCTGGATTATGTTTCATTACGGGCACTGAATCAGAAATAAATAGATTATGAAACAATTACGCGTTTTGCAGGACGGACAGAGGTTTATGTAATGTGATTACGGCCATAGAAATCCCATCCATTTTCAGGGACCATTGCACGTAATGTGACAAGGCTCTCCCTCCGTCGGCCTTGGGAAATCCCTCACTCTTCTTCCGCCCCTATGAGGTTCCTAACTGCCGCAACAACAGAAAGAAACTAACGTAATTGATGAAGGGTCTTCACCCTCGGGGGTAGAGGGTTGTTTGACCAGTCATGAAACTTCTGTTTGTTGGGAAGAACCAATTCCAATTGCTTTCAAGATATCACGACAGTCAAGTAGTTACCATGATTTCTAATTAGTCGAGAGTACGTGGGATCAAAACTGGGGAGCCCATTTATTTTAAGTATATCTATGCAGAATGCTCTGCACACAATTAAAAAAAATTATGATCACTCTGAGCGACCACTATTCCACAGTAGGAATTTTACCATAATATACCAAAAAGCATAATGTGACATTTACAATTACTTTACAAATATTTAATTTATTAATGTTGCTGTTTTTATAGTTCACATATAACATTCATTCATTACTTTTGATGATACAATTTTAAAAAGTTCTTTTTATCGTTCAGGCACAGTGCCACTTTGCACATTGAACACAGACGGCACCTCTATGTATCCTCAAGAGGTGGTTGCATGGTGGTGTGCTATAATTGTAGCGAAAGAAAGAGAACTGTGGTTTTTCTAAACAACCACTATGCTGCAATGGGTTAAATACATAATGTGATTCTAGATTGAGAAAACACTTTGGAAATGACAGACAGGCTTTTAACTATACAAAAAAAAAAGCGCTTGCAACTTCAGTATTGCATCATCCTATTTAGAGTTAGTATCTTGGCTGTCCTTGAAAGATTATTTTCTTAAATATATAGCAAAAAACAAAGTTCTTAGTAATATGTGACGAACTCAGCTCATGTCAATAAAAAAAGGTAAAGGTATCCCCGTAACATGCCATGAAGGCACTTGAGGGGGATGGACGTAGAGCCCCATTATCAGTAAAAATTACATAAGGTGAGAGGTATATTAATGCACGACTAATATCCAGGAATATAAGTAAAAAGTTAAATATTCCTGTTCAAAGAAGTTGTTTCCCAACAATTATGATAGGATTATATGAATATATAAAGTGTTACAGTGGAATACCATTTTTTTTTTTTTCGTTTTGGAACTTAAATGTTTTGAATACTCAACGTATAGTATTGAACTGTTTATTGCTGAATGCCCCTGTGAATGATACTCCGGATTTAGAAGTTCGTAAGATGCTAGGAAATGTTTGAAAAAATAATTTACTCAAAATCTAACACATTTTATTCATAAAAATAAAGGTACAAATAAAGAATACTATTAACAATTTACAAGATTTAAAAATTGCAAAGTCAAAATGACCTCGACTAAGAAAAGCTACTATAAAGCAATTGGAATTTGGTACAATTTCTATTTACAATAGTCATACATACATTGCTACAAACGCAGGTCATTTCTCTTTTTAAGAATATTATATATAAATAGTCCACCGTTGAGGGGTTAGCGAGTCCAACTCCGAACCCAGCGGTCCCGGGTTCGATTCCCGGTTAGGACGAGTTGCCTGGGTGAGGTTTTTTCTTCACTCCTATGGATGAATATCAGATAACTTTATCAGGGATTGGAACTCCACCCATCTTCGCCACTTCCTTCCCTTCCCCATCATCCTTTCCTCTTTACCCCGTTTCTGGGTTTTCAGATCACTCTATAGGCGGCCTCCCGAAGCTACTGGCTCTCTCGACCGGCCTCCATGGAATGTAGTTAAGCGACGTTGGATGGATTCTGCAACGAGCACCCGAGGCAAACCTCTCGGGGGAGGATTTTCGCCTCGGACCGACAGGGGAGCCTTGGGGGAAGTTGTGGAAGCAGGAATGGTATATGGATTTCTGTTGGCTGTAGGGCCCGATCGTTAAGGGAGTCATGTGGTTAGGTCGGTGCGTGTAGGGGATCTGTGGCACACAACTCATTCCATATCGAGGGTTAGCGCAATAGATCTCAACAAGTCGCAGTGCTGGGCCATGCGTGCCCCCTCAGTTAAATTTCATTACATATATATATATATATATATATATATATGTATATATAAGTGGTGCCTTAGTAGTATCACACCTGTCTTAGGACAGTTGACTAAACAAAATGAACAACAACATATAATTAATATTTCTAACATTGAGGAATAACAATATATATTCAAGAAAAGAACTTATCGCCACGATTTTCTAATTACGAACTAATACATTCCCGCTAAAGACAATATCAGTGCTTAGTAATTTGGAAGGCTTCCGCTAGAATACAACACGCCTGAGGTCGTATAACACACTAATTCACATTTGTACCTATTTCATAGAGAGTAACTAAAGTGTGTGTGTGTGTATATATATATATATAATAAAACACAAATTTCAATAATTTATTAACTATGTTCTTGGATTGGAGTGAAGGCGTAATAGATTTTAGTGTTAAAATTGTCTCACATCCCCCGTAAATTTGGAAATTTGTGGAATTTATTAGAAAAGACAGAAATAATTTATTTCCGAAGTAAATCACATTCAAGATTTTTCGCCTTTTAAGATCATTCGTCCTGCGATCCAAGTACTAGCACGGTAACTTCAGGACCACGAAGAACTCCTCATTTTCTGTCGGTCATTGAAAGGACAAACATTTTACCTTCCTGGTTTGCATCTCAGACTTACTTAACTCGCAGATACAATGCAGTCACTTGTTGCTTATGGTCCGTGCCATAACGCAATTTTAAAATTGAGCACGATTCCTGTATCCCCGTGGCACGGATCCCACACGGGTCTACACGATGCGACGGCCCGCGAGGTGAATAATTAGAAAATAGTCTACAGGATATCACACTGACAACGAGGGCAGATCGATACAATGGTGACCACCAAAATGGTCTCTGCGTACATCGCGTCTGTCTAGACTACAGAAATTTGATGTGAAGGTTTGTGCTATGAAGACAGGTCAGGTCAGAGGTGGTCAGTTTAATGTGACGTTCTGCTTCATTTGTGGACAGAGTCACTTGCTTGACCGCCGCGATAAATACGATGAGATCCTTCCGTCGCCGACGCCTGTCACATCGTACAAGTGGCTGTCCCTGCATGCCAGTTGATTTAAATTGATTAGGGCTTAATTATTCTTCTTTAACGACGGCGCGGCTCCTAATTACGCTGGTGATTGATGGTGATAGGATACGATAATTTTGGTTTCGGGTACTTGGAAGAACCACATTTATACAGCAGCTCATTTCTTTATGATTAATTATAGACCTACGTATGTTTATCAGAGATTAATGGGCGTGATTATTTAAGAGACCTAGGTCATGCATATCATGTGATTTATAGAACATTTTAGCATGGAATGTAAGTTGTTGCTGTGGGTCAATTGACGGCATATTGCGCTGAGATTTAACACATTTTTAAAGGACGAGGTGTGAGACTTGTCTTGAACTTGTGTTATATTGTGTTTAAATTGACAATTATAATAGCAATTATAATTTGATCGATATTGGAATTGCACAAGGTACAGTATTAGGACCAATCTTATTTATAATATATATTAATAATTTGTTGAAAATTGATCTAAAGAAATATGGTGGTAATATATTTTCTTTTGCAGATGATACTGTACTGACATTTAATGGGAAAAATTGGGATAACACTTATTTAAGTGCTAGCAATGGAATTAACGTAGTGAAAAATTGGCTTGACTCTAATCGCCTGTCTTTAAATACTAATAAAACTACCTATATTACATTTTCTTTAACAACGAAAAGTTTACCTTCACATATGAATAATTATCACTTAGTAATACATAATATTTCATGTAATTAATTAACAAATAATTACTGCAATTGCCCACATCTAATATCTTAAACACAAGTCAAATATTTAGGAATTATTATAAAACAGCATTTACGTTGGGATAAACAAATTGATTTTATGTGTACAAGTATAAGAAAGACAATTTATAAATTCATAATACTTCGGAATTTTATCACTAAGGAGACATTGAGAATAATATTTTTAGCTTTAGTGCAATCATTAATACAATATGGCATAATAAATTGGGGCGGAGTAGCATCACCTGATTTTTAATAGATTAATTGTATTACACAGAGGATTAATAAAAATTTTGCGTAACCAAAAATATGGATTACCCAACAAATTTAATTTATACAGATTTTAAAGTAATGACAATTGAAGAAATTTATAAATATAGTTTACTAACTTACTACCACATAAATCAAATAAAACGTAAATCTAATCGACATGAATATCGTACTCGAGGGCAAAAGTCTACTTTTCCATTAATTGAGCCTAAATGTCATACAAGTGCAGCTCTTAAACATGATACTACTTTCGGCCCAAGACTTTATAATAAAATTAGAAGCCATTTTCCAAATTTGAAATATTTAAAAATTGAAGCTTTTAAAAAAGAAATTTATAAAATTATTCATGATACATAATATTCACAAATGTGTGTATTTATTTATCCTTTATTTCTGTCGACTATATTCATATTTTTAGTGTATATCACTGGCTTCTGTCTGGTTGTCAATTTATATTAAATGTGTTTCTTTCTCTCTTTTTCTCGTTATTCTTTTTTTTTTTTTTGCTCTTATGTGTTATTTATGAGTTTGAATTAAGTTACTTACTGTATTTAGTAAACTGTCCTTGTAAATTTTATGTTATATTATTGGCTAAGACCACACCCTACACGAGCCTGGCTCTTAGAGTAGTGTCTAGATACATTTTTGTTAAATAAATAAAGTAAATAAATATATGCACACTCCGCAGTTAACACAGGTACCATAATTTATTAACGATTTTTAATTTTAAATTTGGTTATTTAACGCTGTATCAACTAGTAGGTCTGGCATGGGAAAACGAAGAGGGAGGTATAGTACAATCGTTGAATTAATAACCTAGCGGCAGACTTTGGTTATGTATTGAATATATCATTTTTGTAATGTCAAGCGGTGTTGTCACATTTTCGTTGTAAAGAATATCCCTAGTTACAAATACACAAATATATCAATACATTGATTTGTACCGCCAGCATCGACACTGAATAAATTTTAAGCAATGAGATGACTTTTAATTAAAGTCGAAATTAAATTATTACTAACCTTTTTTTTTTCATCCATAAGTTCAAAATATGACAGTGTTGTTATATACTCCACGTGTAGATTATTACTTGATATCGGCACGTCCATTGAAAATGCTAATACATCATTGGTATACATATGTTGCTGCTCTTGAGAATAGAGATATATCTGAGAAAGCGTTATCAATAAACAAATCCTTATTCCTTCAAAAGAAAACGCCGTCTTTGAAACCGGCTGGGTATTAAACGCTGACACTATATTGGATGATCGAGTTCATTTCGCTCACAATATTCCGGACGTAGCTGCTTATGTTTACACTTTATATCAACGTGTAACTAC
Source organism: Periplaneta americana (assembly GCF_040183065.1). NCBI lineage: Eukaryota > Metazoa > Arthropoda > Insecta > Blattodea > Blattidae > Periplaneta > Periplaneta americana. The sequence continues at coordinate 82,147,963 of NC_091129.1, read as the reverse complement.
ATGGACTAGGCATATCTTCCGCTTAGAGGTGTGCAAAACTAATGCTTCATGGAATAAAATTAGATTAAACATTTCATATCAAGTCAAACACGTATTGTAAGCATTTATATGTTCACCAAGGCTTTAAACTCATTACAAATAAACACCTATGTGCTTTAGATCGTCTACATTGTTTTATCAGAACGAGTTTGTCTATAGTGTTTACATTAGTGAAGCAGATGCAATATGATCGTCTGTTAGACATATACACACAGTATTTTTAATCTTGTTCATTTAAGAAAAAAATCCAAAGGTTAACATCATTTAGCTGCGAAACTACGTAAGATATAAAACTTGTCATTGGGTAATAATTTATACTTGCTGGTTGCACGTGACTTTTAAGAGGGGTATTATTCTGTAACACTCAGCTATGTGTTTTGAAATGCGTTTCCTGACCGCACTGCATTTTGAACTAGTAGTGAAAGTAAAGACTACTTAATAAATGGACTACTTAGTAATTAATGCGCAAACTAACTACATGATAAAATTACAATTGTAAACTAATATTATTTGAAAAACGCCTTTAAATGCATGGCGAATTTCATTGTACATAATTACTAATTTTATCTGGCTCTGGCGGACAATATGCAAAGAACAACATGAACAAAACATGTTCACAAACAAAATTAAAATCTTTGAATTTAAATTAATTTAACTCCTAATATAAAAAATGTGTATTTATAAGCATAATACCATTGTAGAACAGATCTCTAGTCTTAATTATGTACAATAGAATCCAAAAAAGCATGTGACTGAGCATGAGACCAGAAATTAAAACTCTCTTAGTTTTACAGATATTAGGAAGAATGAAACTCTTATTGTCGAAATTTTTAAGGAAAGAAACAGTCTCAAAATTTTACAAAATAATTCCATCCCGATATTTCTGTATGTTGCTGAAGGCTGGAAACTAAACAACAGCGTAACGGAATATAAGTGGCTCAAACTAAATATAAGTTAAGCCACTAGCAGGTTACAAAAGAAATACAGTATATAATCTATTCGATCAGTACTACAAGTACATATTTTAATAGATTTGTTAAATTTGTACAGAAAACCATGGCGTGACTCTTGTGAATGGATCCAAATCGTGAAAACTGGAAGAAGAATTTCGAATAGGCCTGAACTATATCTTAATAAATCAGAGTAGAACTAATAGCCCTAATGAAAATATGGAAATAATACCGAAAGCATAATAATGATGTCAAGATATTATTGTTTGAGTATAAATAAATTTTTAAGTACGGAATAGAAATATATAAAGAACTTCCTGCTAGTTCTGCTATATATAAACCAAAAGTTTTGTTAGTTTTAACATATATTTTTTCCTTGCGTGGAATCAACTTGCATGCAGCTGTACTTAAAAAGATTTATGGTTAGGTACGTTATGCATATTTACTTTAAATTTTTTTTATGACTTTTCAGAACATAATTCTCTTTCTTAGGAGTACATTTAATTTGTTTTCTGAAACGTACTAATACATGTTTTTTCCACGTAACTCGGTGAGTTTGTCTGTCTGCCTATCCTTTTGTCTGTTTGTCTATCATAGTCATTCCATTCTGTCAGTTCCGGCAGCTCAGTTGGCATAATTCAGAATGACGGATCTGTAGCCCTGCTCTTGACTCCATCGTTCCAAATAGATTATAATATAGACAATGAAGATGAAATAATTTTTTCAAATTAGTGGTTCTAGATAAATTGAATACAGTCAGTCATTCATTTCATCATGTCAGTAAGTGATAACATGATAACACTTTACTTTAAACCACTCTACTTCAGTCTGCTTCTTCCCACTTCATCCCAATTCACTCCACTCGATTCTAATCAAATTGTTCACTCTCCCACAATCCAGTTCACTGAAAACAAGTTTAATCCACTCCACTCTACTCCAGTTCACTGCGCTTCAATCCAACCCAATCCATTTCCGCGTCACTCCAGCCCAGTCCACTCCTCTTCATTCCAGCCCACTCCATTCCTCTTCACTCCAACCCAGTCCATTCCTCTTCACTGCAGTTCAGCCCACTCCGCTTCATTCCACTCTACTCCAGTCTACTCTGCTTCATTCCAGTGCTGTACACTTCATTCCAGTCCAGTGCACTCCGCTTCACTTCAACTCAGTTCACTTCGATTCACTCCAGCCCAGTCCATTCTGCTTCACTTCAGGCCAGTCCACTCCGATTCGCTCCAGTCCAGTCCACCCCGGTTGACTCCAACCCAGTCCACTCTTCTTAATTCCTGCCCAGTCCACTCCACTTCACTCCAACCCATCTAACGATAATAAATAGGATTTCTGTTTGATAAGTAGCACAGTAATAATAATTCCAAACATCTCTATTAACACAAACAGCTCATCCAACAGTAACAGTTTAAGGAAATGGATTAAAACAATAAATATCAGACAAATACGGCATTATAAACGAAAACTATGTTTTTGGGAGTTCATTTTCATATTTCGTTCCCACTCCGAAATATTTAAAAGGAAAAGTTACTAAATAATGAAGTTTATTATAACATAGTTTATACACTGCGAACATAGGACGTTGGCCCTTTTGGTAACCAGGTTAACGTCGGTCGCACCAATTAATCTTATTATTTCTCACTTACGGCCAAAATATTGTGAGAAACCTTAGTCCTTTCGCTAATTGATGAAAAATATGGTATAGAATTACGTGATAAACATAACTCATTTTGTGAAAAAATGCTACGTTAGCCCTTATACATATGAAGCGATGATTACGTGCCCTTTTTGAAAGAATATCAAATGTGTAGCTCAGCGTTTTTAAACCTTTTTCAACATGTGGAATATCAAAGGTGTAATTTGAACTCCCGCGGCACACTGATATAATCTAAATCACTGGTTGCGAACCGGGAGGGTGAATTTAAATTAAGGTGACTTTTATTTTTTAAGGTGATATGTGTTTATTTATTTCAATTTTTTTTTCAATTTCAATTTTATTTATTTCAAATATACAGAATAAAGAAATATAATTACAAAACAAACAAAGAGAAATACAAATAAAATAATACAAGTAATATAAAAAGAAGATACAGTAGTATTAACAAAATTTGAGACCGAATGAGCAGCGCTCGTGCTCGGTCGCAGTTCAGATATAATATTAAAATAAAAAATAATAATATAAATAAATAAGTAAAATAAAATAGCAACTAAAATATAATTACAGCGGCAATGGAATTATATAATATAATATTAACACTATAGAAGAATAATATCGCACGTGAAAAGTAGGACTAATATATATTTCAAAATTATAGAATACAAATATAATATAGGTTGATTAATTCATACACATAGGCTATAAATTTATTTAATCAAATTGGAGATATTAACACGTTTCTAATTTTCTTGTTATATGTTAGTGGGTTACATGTTAGAAGTTCTGGGTGTAATTTAGTTAAAGCATTGTACAACCGAGGGCCAAAATTTATGCTATGCTTTAGACCAGCAGATGTGAGACATTTAGGTTCTACTAATGTTGAATTAATATTTCGTCTTGTGTCATAATTGTGTGTCTGTAATACAAACTTATTACGATTTTTATGATAAAATTTTAACAGCGTATACTTATAAATTTGTTCAATATTAAATACATTAAATTCAGAATAAATTAATTTAGTTGGATAATCGAAACGTTTCTTCAAACAAATTTTAATTATTCGTTTTTGTAGTAAATTTAACGGACTAAGATTAATTTTTGTACTTCCACCCCAAACAATTATACCATATTGAATGATAGACTGAAAAATGGCCAAATAAACATTTCGTAGAACTCTAATAGATAAGTAGCATCGAAGATCAACGAATTTATAAATTGTTTTACGAAGCCTCTTACAAAGATAAGTAATGTGATGAGGCCATTTTAAATTCTGATCAATAATGATGCCCAGATATTTGACATACGTGGCTTCTTTCAAAGGTGGACATTTACAACTTTTGGGATCTAAACAATTTTCACTGTGTATTATTAGTCTATATTTATCGCTAAATTTTAAATTGTGAACACTGGCAGCTGTTAACGAAAAAGGAACTAAAGTTGATTCAGATATATTTAAAGAAAGGAAGTTGGAATTAAGCCATTTTTTAACAATGTTAGCACCTATATTAGCATTTCTATATGCTTCCTGCCAAGAAAAACCACTGAAAATAACTACTGTATCATCCGCATATGAATATATAGATCCATTAAATTTTTCTAAATTTATATTTAGCAGATCATTAACATATATTAGAAATAAAATAGGTCCCAAAATTGTTCCTTGCGGTACACCTATATCAATATATTTGTATTCACTAAATTGATCTTCAATTTTGGTCATTTGCCTTCTGTTACTGAAATATGATTGGAATAATTTTAAAACTATACCTCTAACTCCAATAGTATGTAGTTTGTCCAAAAGTAAATTATGATTGATAGTGTCAAAAGCTTTCCGTAGATCCAAGAAAATACCCAAACATTTGTTTCCGATATCTAGTTCATTGATAATTTTCCCAGTAACATTAATAAGAGCATCATCAGTAGAAATATTATTGCGGAAACCAAACTGATTTTTAGAGAGGATTTTATGTTTTTCTAAATAATTTATTAATCTATTCTTTAAACATTTTTCAAGCAATTTGGAAAATGTTGGAAGTAAAGATATAGGTCTATAGTTATTTAAATTATTTTTATCTCCAGATTTGTATATTGGAATTAGTATGGCACATTTCAAAACATCTAGGAATATACCTTGCACAAAACATAAGTTAAAAATATGAACCATGGGTTTTAATATATATTTCATAATAATTTTGAAAGTATTATTCTTAATTCCATCTACACCAGGAGCAACATTATTTTTTAACTTCTTAACCAAAATAATAATTTCATCTTCAGTTACAGGGAAAAGAAACATGGAGGAAGCTAAATGTTCATCTTGTGTCTCATTTTGTAGAGAAGAGTTAAAATTTGACTTATTAATGTTAGAAGTAACTTTGTGTCCTATCTCTGAAAAATAATTATTAAATTCGTTTGCAATCTCTTTTCTGCAATTTAGCATCATAAGTTACTCCCTTGGTTTGAATTGTAAGTTTAGTTTAAATGTAGTTCTGTTTGTAGATATGAATTGTTTGTCTTATTTGAACTGTTGTATCAGTGATGCGTGGTGAGTCAGTGAAGTTATAGTTTTACAGTGCAGTGCATAGTTTCGATCAGTAATAATTTATGTGAATGAAATGCGTTCTATAGTGTCAGTGAAATGTGTTATATAGTGTTAGTGAAATGTGTTCTAAAGTGTCAGTGAAATGTGTCATAGTGCCAGTACAGTGAGAGAGATGAGAGTAAAGTGAAAGATTATCAGTACTAATGTGAAACTTATGTAGGGCCTATACATATGTAGGTTGTAATGTAAAATTAGATTCACTTATGAATTAGGTTATTTTATGTGTTATTGTATTGTGTATTCTAATTGAATTGTGTTATCTCATTGTACTGTTTATTGTATAATTGTATTGTGTATTGTAATTTTAATGTGTATTGTTTATATTTTGTGTACCACTGCCACCGGGTGCTTGTCCACTTGCAGTGTAAATAAGTACATGCATACATACATATTAAATACAAATGTATGAGATAAATGTATTTGCATTAATGTATAAAATAAAATATTTCCAATTTTACATGCATTATTTTTTTAGTCAACATAGGGGGAAATGGCAATGTCATGGAAGATGAAAGGGCGCATGGGGCAGAAAAGGTTCAGAAGCATCGAAAAAAAACATGTAGGGTAAACATTGGTAATTTCGTGATAATTTCATGAAAACTAATTTAAAATGCAAATGTGTAAATATATCCTCATTCCGATTTTTTCATCTAAAAGACGATAACTTGCTGTACAAATTTGGAGACATAAAAGATTGGATGCGTTCTTGAATATGTGCCAAAAACCACTTTTACAACTTAAGCTGAAAGGTTGGTTATTTCGTAATAACCTTGGTAATTTCTTGATATTACATTGATAATTTCGTGAGAGGTAGAAGAATTGTGGAAAAATTCATTAAAGTCAAATAAAATTCTCATTTATTGTTACAAGACTTCAAACATAGTAATTCCGTCTAATATTCATAACAAGAAAACATAGAAATACATATCAACACATAATAAGAATGAAATCAAAGTAAAAATTGAAATTGAAAAGGGATCTTCTTTGCCCTGAAAGGGTGAACACTTTTATTACGGACTTTACTATAGCCTATATTAATAGGGTAACTCCAAAAGTAATGCATAACTTTTGTTTAAAAATTATATTTTTATCCTACAGCTTTGCTATTTTCACAGAATGTAGATGCATCCTTAAGGAACGAAATGTCACTTTTCCACATAATTCCCGTCCCTTTCAACTGCCTTACGTAACTTAGGAACGAGGGCCTGTAGACCAGCACGGTAAAAGTCTGGACCAACACGTCTGAGCCACTCTTTAGCAGCGTGCACAAGGGAGTCATCTTCTAACCTCGTTCCGCGAAGGGATCTTTCAGTTTACCAAAGAGATGGTAATCGCACGGTGCCAGTTCAGGACTGTAAGGCGGATGTTTCAGTGTTGTCTATCCGAATTTTCTGATCTGGTCTGTGGTCTTGTGACTGACATATGCTGTGCGTTATCGTGCAATAGCAGAACATCCTGCTTCTCCCGATGTCGTCGAACACGACTCAGTCGAACTAGAAGTTTCTTGAGATTTGCAACATACCCGTCAGAATTAATGGTGGTTCCGTGTGGCATGATGTCCACAAGCAAGAGTCCTTCTGAATCGAAAAACACAGTAGCCATAACGTTTCCTGCCGAAGGTGTACTTTTGAATTTCTATTTCTTTGGTGAATTTGCATGATGCCACTCCATTGTCTGCCTCTGTCTCCGGTCCAAAATGGTGGAGCCATGTTCCATCTTCTTTTCACAATTCTTGCAAGTAAGTCATCTAACACCTATCATTGACACTTATCATGATAAAAATTCAAACAGAAGCTACACTGAACCCATTGCGTCTTGGTTTTCTTTTTTGTTATCACATCTTGTCTTCAGATTTCTAAAATTCCTATTGTAATACATTTTATACTATTTTAAAAATTGTAACACTTAATGCTCAACAAAATTTCGCCTCAAACAGCTAAGATTTCTATCAATAAAGCTAAGCCTATATGGCGACTACAGATGTATCTAAAATTCCAAAAACATTTCCTAAATTTTCATGAAGATACAATAAATCTTTGTACCAATTATCATATTCTTACCTTTAGTAATAAGCCTGTAATGTAATTACAAACATCCACAAAATTTGTACGCCTGAGACGTCAACGCAAACTTGCTCTCTCCAAACATAAAAGCTCACTGAAGCAACTACAATAGTCACAAAAAGCTTAGCTGTATGTTTCTGGAAACTGGAAAACATATGCAATCCCTTCGCGGAAATTTGGATCTCGTAACACCATTGGTTAGGTGACAAAAGAGGAAAGTTGGTTAGGTCACAAAATAGGAAAGAAAAAGTATCACAAAATAACCACTGCCACGAAATTACCAATGTTTACCCTATTATTCGCTAATGAAACTAACACACTTTTTATGTTATTATTTTAAATTTATGATAGGAGTGTAAAGTTAATGATCGAAAATTATTATAATACAATGTTGGTGTAATGAGTAGATGTTGTTACGCATGTTTTATTTTTTATTCGGGAAAAATGAAAAAAAAAAGAAAAAAGAGTATTATTACATGTTTAGTCTAGATAATTTAATGCACGGTATAATATATATATATATATATATTTTTTTTTCCATAAAGACAAGTAAAGTAAGATATTTCTTAGATCGGTACGATATTCTAACTTTACTGACCTGTCCACCTAAGCTGCGCGTCAATCATCTCTTCTGTGCCGCTCGCACACCTATGTACAATAATGGCAAGAAAAACCGGACCGACGGAATAGTCAAAGTCGCCGAAATGAGCCACTGCGCATGCCACGCCCACATTCACAAGATAGCGAGTAATCTATTGAAATTGTTGCAGTTTCGACTGCTGACGTAGCCCATTTCAAAGCCATTAGAAAATAAGCTAGTAAAATTCATGTTCTGGGAATAAGTTAATTAAGTAGTAAAATATCGCTGCAATCGAAAAGTATTGCGAATAAATTTGAATAAGGAACAAAAAAAGTGTCCTTCCCAACCAGGATTCGAACAAGAAAGTCTTAGTTACCAGTCTGGAGTGAACAAGGCTCTGAAATCAGCTACAAGGTTCGGTCCGGTTTTTTTTTGCCACTACTGCACACTATTTACTCGTACTGATTGTTGATTTACGTCGCGTTCTCAGAAAGCTGACTCTTGTGGATTTTTTTCATTTTTATTTTCCCAGTTTTGCTAGGACAATCTTTACTATTTTAATTTTCTCGCGGCACACCAGCAGATCATTCGCGGCACACCGGTTGAAATGGCTGCTCTAGCTACTATTACACAATATACCATGTCTTATACACGGAGGACATTGCATAAATTCAGTCGTATCAGAACGCTGTTCACGATCGTCGTAAAATTATAAGTTACAAGTGGGGTTCAAAGTGAAGATACCACTCCAGCTTCTAACTGGCTGACTGACGTGTGCCACAGGTTGCGAGATATGCAGACGAGAAAGACAAACTATCCATTTCCATGTAGTACCATGCAGTGGGCTGAGATATAACACAGATAAGCAGTGTATACTCTTCAAAGTGTTGTGTGTGTCTCCATCGATCCATTCCGTTGCTAAGAGAACACAAGCTAACCTAGAAAGAGAACGAGAGAGAGAGAGAGAGGGAGAGAGACCTTACTCTGGTGCCAAACATTTCCAAAAGGAGATTAATTGGTGTACAATGCCAAGTGGGAGAAGTGGCACAATGCTACGAAAATGCCTTAGTGGAAACTTCGTCATTTCAAGACAAAACACTGCCAGCAGTAGAAGCACGGGAGCTAGCGAAATTACACTGAAACAATATTGACTCGTCGGTGGTGGTAGTAGTGGTGGTGATGGTGACGGTGATTTTACACGGAGGGCGGGAACTACGCGCCTGTTTCCAAGTTAACGGATTAGCACAATTATAGATGGCGTTCATATAGACTCCCAACATCTGTTTCATATTTTGTATACTGGTATTCGTTGTATAATTTCGTTCGCATGAGCGATAGCTGTTGCGTATCTCAGAGACAGGTGTCTTCATTCAGGAATTTCATTTACTCTTAATATCTTGAATTTGCTCTCTGACTATGATGCTGTCCGATTAATTCAACCATTGAATGCATGAAAACAAACATAGCATAACACTGTATTAGACTACCTAAGATCAAAAGAGCTTTGACACAAAGTTTGAAGGAAGAACTACAAGTAGACCGTTTAATATGCACTACATTTTCTGCCTGATTTTAGAGGGTTATTCTAAAGTCAGGGAAGATTATTTTATTTCCACAGAAACTTCTGTTTAAATTATTTCAGTATTGTTTCTATAGCAAATGAAATAAATACAGCACTTGAAAGTAATCTTGAGTTAGTCAATGTCCGTTTTTGTGCAAATTTATGACAGAAAATAATGATTTTGCCTCTATAATTGAAAATTGGTCTTAGTCAGTGTTACTAGAGTGATTCCAATGCACTGACAAGATTCATAACTTTAATGGATTCAGATGCGGATTCTGCAATTTGTCGTCATAATGGATCCCGGCCACTTAATCACTCGTAATGAGTGCACCTCTGCACATTAGTGTGTTGGACATTGTGCCACTGTCACACATCTGTGACACAGAGAATGAGGGTTGGACACTAAAGGGAAACTAAGAGGTGGAGCTTAAAATGAGAGGATTCAATCCGGCATCGGAATTGGAATCCGGTATGGCTTATTGGATAGAGCGTCAGTACGTAGAGCTGAAAACCCGGATTCGAATCCCGGAGCCGGAGAGAATTTTTCTCCGCTCCACCGATCCTTCATCATATGATAATGCAGAATTCCCGCACGGAAATATCATATGTACTTCGATACATCGCAATAATGTAATTATGGGAGCTTGTGAAGAAAAATTGAAGATATTCCGCGAGATTTTGTTGTGATTACTGTTCATTCTCTAGGATAGAGGCTACCAACGATAGAGAAGAATAATTGCGATCATATGTAAATGTTTAGAAATTTGTTCATATCCGAATAAACCCCACGTTATTATGCACAAAACAATATTGTATATTTTTTCATAAATTTATCCCATACAAGTTAAAGGGCTTTCAAATCTTTCTTGACTTCTGAATAATTCTAGACAAATAGTGCTCCACAACTAATACAATAATTTTTGCTGTGGACTTAAATTTGTCAAGGGAATTTTTCGCAGTCACAATCCTACGGATATCATTGTCTTCGCCAATTCGCAAGATTCTCAACCTTATTTATGGCAGGTGCACATTGAACATAGTGTTTCCTACTATCCTTCAGATTAAATTGTTTTAGATAATGCTGGACATTTTTAGTTGATTTTTATACAAGTATTCGTATGATCTTAGATTGCAAAGACCGCAGTATGAATCGGGTGCGATTCCAGATTTCTAATATTTTTAAAACTCAAATTTTGTAACTGTATAATACTGTATTATCTATATTAAAATATTTAATCCAAATCTATAACGGATTCGACTTGAAATTTGAATGTGATGATCATAAATAATACCAGAGTGAGTTTCATCTCGTCGAAATTGTACAAGCGCAGAGCGAAGTGAAAGTGAAGTGTGCGAGGGAAATTATATGAAAATATTGTGTCAGTCCATGGATGATATTTTCTAGAACTATTTCGTCAATAAAATATTCAATATACATTATTAACGAAATAAAAATAACGTTTTCTTCTTTTTTCGAAATTCGTACGTTAGAACGGCCTTCTATATGCTTTAGTACTACTTGTCATCTAATTTTAAGAATTTCAATTACAGTTGAATGAGTGAAAAACGGAATGATATTAAGTATTGAATTTTACTAAACTGAATGTGATCTAAACACAATGAAAGTTATAATTTTAACAATAATAGCTCTAAATAAAAGTGCGAAACTTTATAACATAAGTAGGCCTATTAATACACACTTATGCCTGTATCTTCTAAGTAATAGGTAGTACAATAGGGAATTTCCATCATTTAATAGTAATAGATTTTTATTAAGGGAATGTTGATTAGTTGTTTCGTAGTTTGTTTATAATGAGGTTGTGATGTTCCTCGTTAATTTGTAAGGGCTTCAATGAGGAGGAGCTGTTACTGCATTTTAAATACTCCCCATACTAACCAGGAACAATTGCGAATCAGGTGCGATAATATGCTGAAAATTCCGAATCAGATGCAACTAAATTATTTCGACAATTTTACACTGATACATAGACTTCGGATTTTAGATAAAAACCTATTTTAATCCTTAAAAGATAAGTTCATAAAAACTTGCAAGTAGGGGGTAAAGTTGCCTAATTCCATGATACTCTTTATTCCGTGATACGCTTTTTTCACTGAACGTTACCGGGTTGGGTATCTAGCTAGGAAGTTCACCGATGTCTCAAAAGTAGGCAAAAGATGCACTCTTTCGAGAACGATGTCTGGCGCTATGGTCGAACGGTAAATCTTTGACTGACATTCAATTTAAAAAAAAAAAGTATCATGGAATTAGGGGTATCACGGAAATAGGCAACTTTACTCTACACCATGCATGTAAAAACCCTGAACATTATGCAGTCGCGCACATTGTGCACTGGTCTCTGTGCAATGTGCAGTTCCTATTCCCCTAACTGGAGGGAGTGACTCGGCTTGGAGGGGAACGCGACAGGGCTGTACATTACCTTCAGTAGCAGAACAGCTTTGGTTTCAGTAACACAGATCAGTACGGGTGTGCTCATTGAGCTGTGATTGTGAATGCGTTATGAATATAAAGTGAGGAGTCCACAGATATAACGAAGAAGACAAATCACGAATCATATAATGTAAATGTTACGATGTTTTCCTCAGCTAACAGTAGTTATTTTAAATTGAAAGGCTTTCATCGTATCATGTGGAACTAATAGTGATGTAAGAATTTAAATCAGATTAGTAAAGTTCTCAAAATATGATAGCCTATTCGTCAGCTCTTATTTCTTAATTAGTACTCTCACGGCAAGACAAACATGACAATGATGTTGTTTTGGAGTCTGTACTAACACAGTCATAAATCGATCACCACGACTAACAACTTTTATTTGATAAGCTGATAAGTGATGAGAATACTGAGTGAAGAATACATATGAAGGTCTTGAGTTTGTAAGGGAAGGAAGAAAGCATCTATTTGTTACGCGAAAAAATTTTCTGGAAAAATAATACATAATGGCGAATTTTCCATCTCACGTTACTATACAGGATGTTTAAAAAATACGGGGCATAATTTCAGGTATATATTTCCCACATGTAGACAATTAAAATAGTTCATTACTACATGTGTCCGGAAATGCTTTATTTCCGAGTTATGGCCTTCACAACATTGAAATTCACCGGAACGTTTTTCTTTCCGCAGATCGTTGCCGTCAACGGAGACATTAAGAAGGCACTCTGACAGTTAATTCCGAGGCGAAGGTTACATTCAGTGTTGTGTAGGCGTTAGATTGTGCGACATGTATTCAAATGAAGAGCTGGCAGAGATACACTTCATGTACCGTAAGACGGACGGCAATGCTGCGCTGGCTCGTCGTTTGTACCAGGAGAGGTACCCACAGCGACAATGTCCAGATCGGAAGACATTTGTACGTCTCCATTACCGTCTGTGCGAGTATGGAAAATTTAACTCTCCTGGTTTGGGAAGGGGACGACCAAGATCTACAACTCCAGAAGTACAGGAGGAGATTCTGGAGGCTGTGAACATGACTCCTTCTATCAGCACACGAAGGGTAGCGTTGAAAGTCAATGTTCCTCATACTACTATCTGGAGACTGTTGAATGAGTATCAATTGTATCCTTATCATTTGCAACGTGTACAGGCCCTGTCACCAGCAGATTACCCTGCACGAGTTAGGATCCTCCAGTGGTTCTTGCAGCAGTGTGGTGTAAATCCGAACTTTCCTGCCTTAGTATTATTTACAGATGAAACACAGTTCACACGAGATGGCATAACAAATTTCCACAGTCAGCATGTATGGGCGTATGAAAACCCACGTGCAACTGTTCCATCTCACCACCAGGTGCGGTTCTCCCTCAACATGTGGGCCGGTATCATTGGTGATCGATTAGTTGGATCCCATGTACTTGTAAACAGACTTACGGGGCAGGCGTAAACAAACTTCCTGGAAAACACCATACCTCATGTTTTAGAAGACACTCCACTGATCAATCGTCAACACATTCACTTCTTGCATGATGGCGCTCCTGCAAACTTCAGTTGTACGGCTCGCCGGTACTTGGATCGAAGGTTTCCTGATCGATGGATAGGTAGAGGTGGCCCAATTGCTTGGCCTCCACGCTCATCTGTTCTGAATCCTCTCGATTTCTACTTGTGGGGCCATTTAAAATCATTGGTTTATTCGTCTCCGGTGCCTGATTTGGAATCCCTTCGGAATCGAATTGTGGCATGTTCTGAGGACATACGCAATACTCCTGGAGTTTGGGATCGTGTTCGCAGGTCAATGAGACATCGATGTGAGGTCTGTATTCAAGCAGGAGGTAGACATTTTGAACATCTTCTGTAATGACAATGACCTGCGGAAAGAAAAACGTTCCGGTGAATTTCAATGTTGTGAAAGCCATAACTCGGAAATGAAGCATTTCCGGACACATGTTGTAATGAACTATTTTGATTGTCTGCATGTGGGAAATACATACCTGAAATTATGCCCCGTATTTTTGAAACACTCTGTATTATCTTAATATACTTACGTTAATAAATCTTTAAACCTGACATAAAGAAAATATCCTCGCTTCACAGCTTGCGAAGTACTCTTTTAACTCAATTCAGTAACGCTCCTAACTTGCTGATACTTGCTCAACATTTTCCAAATAAACTATATATAAATTTAAATTCAAGCTTAATTTATCCAATTTATTAATAATAATGTGAATTTATATTAATATACAGCAAGGAAATGATTCCAATGTAAAAGCCTCACAATGTCCTATTGCATGTAATTGGGAGTAAAATATTTTCTTTAACATTTGTGCACCAATGATCCCAATAATGCTTGAGGAACAATGAAAGAGTATTACTTTGAAATAATCAGTACCTACTATGAAAAATGAAATACTGTGTTCGTTTTTTGTTGTTTCGACATTACTGCAATATTTAAATTTTCTTCAAATACTGTATACAAATCGTGTAAATAAATGATTCTTTACAAACGACTGCTTTGTGAATTGTAACTGAGTAAGTCTATTGTTTCTAGTGTTACAATTATTGTCAAATATAAACACTGACAATAATTGTGTTTTTTCCTTCTGCTAAGTATGTTTATAATGTCCAAATGCCAATTTAATTGAACACTAGAAGTGCAGAATAGATTCTTGTACTGTACATCCCTCCCGCTAAGAATTGGAAAGAGCAACACGTGAATGACGCAATCTGCACATACCGGCGTTCCGTTCAGTGTCTGATTTCTGACATGCCTGCTCTACACGTTTCATATAAAACTATGTCTAAAATTGGTATTTTAATAGCACCTAAAAACGCCTATTTTGACAACAAAGCCTATTTTGACTTATTAAGTATGTTTCTTCTCTAATAGGTCAAAATATCTGTTTTTATTTCGAAAATTTGTATTCCAAATTCCAAATGTGTTCCTGGTTCTGTTGGAAATAAAGTACGGGATAAGCTGCAGCAAGTTCTGCAAAGATGTGTAGGACTGAAAGACCTGCGTACTGCTTCAGATATCCTAGCAAGAAAGAACACGGATTTACAATGTAACATTTCTGTCCAACTAGTGTCAAAATTGAAATACGCTTCTGTTACTTCAATGGATGTGGAGCGCTCATTTTCAGCATACAAATTTGTGTTGAGTGACAGACGGCATTGCATTTTAGTTGAAAATTTAGAAAATGTATTAGTAATTTATGTAAGCTAATTATGGACATAAGCGGACAAGTTTTGGTACAAATTGGCTATATTTAACTTGTTTGCTTACCGAATTTATGTCAGAAACTTATTTTTCACATTTAATTGTTTAGTTTATGTGTAACTAGTGAGATATTTATTGTTCTTGTACTTTTAGTAGTAGTGGTGGTAACGGTGTACAAGCATTTAAAATTACTAAATACTAGAAGTAAATTCCTGATGATTTGAAACATGTTTTTAAAGAAAACATTTTTTAGAGCCTATTTCCAATTCTTTAGAGACAATTTCCCACACTTTTAAGCTAATTTTAGGCACATAAAATTACATTTTAACGACCTAAAAGTCCGTACCCTAGTGATAGATATCAATGATTGGTTGAAACTGAACAAATATAAGGGATTGATCACTGATTGCATGAGCGAAATGGCCACAGTAAATATTTCCGAGTCCACACCTGTGGAGTAACGGTTAGCGCGTCTGGCCGCGAAACTAGGTGGCCCGGGTTCGATTCCCGGTCGGGGAAAGTTATCTGGTTGAGGTTTTTCCAGAGTTTTCCTTCAACCCAATATGAGCAAATGCTGGGTAACCATCGGTGCTGGACCCCGGACTCATTTCACCGGCATTATCACCTTCATCTCATTCAGGCGCTAAATAAGCTAAGATATTGATACAGCGATGTAAAATAACCTACTAAAAAAAAGAAATATTTCCGCAACACCTAAAGTGTTTCTTCATTTCTGCTTGATTAGTAGGAGTAATGATTTAATCATCATTATCATAATATCATTATACTTGGATTTGGACCATTGGTTGATCGTTCCAGTCTCAATTATAATAGCCGTTCTGGAGATATTCATTGTCGTCTTATTCCTTTCCGATAAATTCACTAATCTTAAAAGATCAAACACTGATTTCAGTTTAGAAAGAGCCGCTATCCGTTATATCTGTATTAGAAATAATCCAAGTTCTGATTAATCTATATCTTGTTTCCCGTTACTCATCAGAGTCGCTTGTTTCAGTAATGAATTGAGCATGCCCGGTCCATTTAAACCTCCATGATTTAATAACCTTAACAATGCCTTGCGTAGCTTCTTATTAAGGTATTTTCTCCACCCCCTCTTCCCCAAAGTCCATTTCTCCGAGGCCCTAATCCTGAGAGGCATTACACAGGTTCCCTCCCTCCTCTCAAACGTGCCAGATCTTAGAACAGAACCATAGTAAAGGGAATATTAGGCGCCTCTTCATTCTATTCAATTTTGAGGTCATTATTTCACTTCCTATGCCATTATGAGGTAGTCTATTTAAGCATTAACAAATTTAATACCTCCATAAAACTAAACATCAGTACTCTTGGAGATACGTCAGCTATTTTATCTACGCAATTACCGATTGAGTGGTCACGTTCAAACTACTACAATTTCGACATTAGAAACACAGTTTATAAACACTATAATAGCAGGTACTGTCGTATTCTGTCATAATATGTCTTAATATAATATCTTCTGAATTAAATTACTAGAAACAATTTTATTAAACACAGCCATCAGAAAACACACATTTCCTTGACCTTGAACAGTTCTTCCCTTCTCTCTATTCGCTTCTTGTGTCCTCTCCTTTTAATTTCTCTCTTCTCTTGTATTCTTTTCCCTCTTATTTCTCCTATTATCTTCTCTCTTTTCTTCTTTCCTTTTCTCTCCTCTTTCATTATCTTTTCTCTTGTTTATCCTCTTATTTTGTCTTCTCGCTTTTCTTTCTCTTCTTTTATCTTCTCTTTGCCCCATTTCTCTCCTCTTTGCATCTTTTTTCCCTTTTCTCTCCACCTTCTCATCTTCTCTCTCCTTCCATTATTCTCTCGTCTTCCACTTTCCTTCGCTCTCCTCTCCTCTCCTCTCCTCTCCTCTCCTCTCCTCTCCTCTCCTCTCCTCTCCTCTCCTCTCCTCTCCTCTCCTCTCCTCTCCTCTCCTCTCCTCTCCTCTCCTCTCCTCTCCTCTCCTCTCTCGTGTCATCTCCTGTCGTCTCATCTCATCTCCTTTTCCTTTCCTTGCCTTCTCCTCTCTGTTTATTTTCTTCTTCCTTCTTCCCATGTCTCCTCTCCTCTTTTCCCCTCTCCTTTCCTTTCCCTATCCTCTTCTCTATTTTCCTCTCCTTTCCTTATTCTCTTCTCTTCTCTTCTCTTCTCTTCTCTTCTCTTCTCTTCTCTTCTCTTCTCTTCTCTTCTCTTCTCTTCTCTTCTCTTCTCTTCTCTTCTCTTCTCTTCTCTTCTCTTCTCTTCTCTATATTCCTCTCCTTCCCTTCTTCTTTCCTTCTCATCCCCTCGTCTTCTATCCTTCCCTTTTCCTCTCTTCTTCCCTATTTTCCTCTCCTTCCTTTTTCCTTCCTTTCCTTCTCATCTCCTCGTCTTCTATCTTTCCCTTTCCCTCTTGTCTTCTCTATTTTCCTCTCCTTCCTTCTCCTTTACTTTTCTTCTCATCTCCTCGTCTCCTCTGCTTCCCTTTCCCTCTTCTCTCCTCTATTTTCCTCTCCTTCCTTTTCCTCTCCTTTCCTTCTCATCTCCTCTCTATCCTCGTCTCCTCTCCTTCCCTTTCACTCTCCTCTTCTCTTTTTTCCTCTTCTTCCCTTCTGTTCTCCTTTCCTTCTTATCTCTTTGTTTCCTTTCCTTCCCTTTTCCTTTTCTTTTCTCTATTTTCCTCTACTTCCTTTCTCATCTTCTCTCTCTCCTCGTTTCCTTTCCTTCCTTTTCCCTCTCCTGTTCTCTATTTTCCTCTCCTCTTCTCCACTACTATCCTTCTCACTTCTCTCTCCTCGTTTCCTTTTCTTCCTTTTCCCTCTTCTCTTCTCTATATTCCTCTCCTTCCCTTCTATCCGTCTATTCTCCTTTTCTTCCCTCCTATCCACCCCTTCTCCTTTCCCCTCTTTCCCCTCCTATCTATTTTTCTCAAAACTTGCTCTACCTACTTTTATAATTTGTGTGTCAATCGATACACTTAGCTCACTTTTCGTTGTTTATCTTTAGCTACATTTCCTTCCCTTAATTTTAGCTTAACTTACATTAAGTTGCCTTCATCTTAGCGTGCTTATTTTTACATTTACCTTAATTCCTTATAAAACTTTGATCTCTCTAGTTCATTTTATACAACCATTCCATACTTTACAAAGCTCTAAACACCTAACCAGTGGTATTTTATATCCAAGAACTGTAGTTACTGTATTTGTTTACATTAAGCCTATCCTTACTATGAATGAAGAGTGGACATACTATGACCAACGCACCTAGAAATGAGGTACGTGTCCTTCTGTGCGTGAATAACACACCAAATACCCAGAGACCTGCAGCGGTTTGAAACAGCATTGCAAAATGAAAACACCAACCTCATGGCGGCCAGTCCCATTACAATCTGTAATTGGATAAAATGAATTCTTTTGATCTATCACTAGAAAACTGGATGTTTCTAAACATATTGGTAATTTTGTGATGCACCTGTAAACCACTCGTCGTCATAAATACGTAGATGAGACCCAGTGGCCTGTTCCGGTTTCAAAAAGTGTTTATTAAAGTTGATGTCTTTATTCTTTCCTAGCTACGACAAATTTAGTTTCTTTCTTTGGTTTTACGTCCTAGTACTATACCATGTGAACTTCTTTATAAATGAATTTACCAATTTATTTGTAGCCTATTTACTAATTCGATATGTTTTCTTTTCGAGATAAAAAATATTTCATGTGAAACATTTCATAGCATGTTTTGGGAAAACCATTGATTTAATTCCCAATATGCTAAGTGAATATAAGAGAGCAGTGTATTATGATAGTAGATAATTGAAAGAAATTTAGTTCTGTATAAATGGAATGACTACAAAACAAATGTAGACATTTTGAAAGAATTAAGAATGACATCGATCTTTGAACAATAAGTCAAAGTGGATACGAGATGTCAATAGGATGTTCCGCAACAGATATCTTTAGATTACTAAAACATTACACCCTAGCAGGTACAAGAAACCCTGGAAGACTACTGAAGATACTTCTCGACCTCTAATAAGAGACCGGAAAGGGTCAATCTGTGGCACAACTCCTTGCAAACTACATGATGATGTTGTTAATTACGAACTTTAGTGGGAATTTGTAAACGATTACCTTAAACACACGAACATGTCGACATATCAAATGGTAACTGTTGCTGCTTCTGTAATATGAACAACAAAACCCACATTATTGTCCAATGGTGCATCGTAATTCATTTATTTCCTATATTTCTAAAAGCAGAAGACTTACAGTACAAGATTCCGTGAATTCTTAAGAAAGCAACTGCGACCCATGATTACTTCTTAAATTATATTTGTGTCGATTCAACCTAGCCTACTATCCCAATAATTTTGTCCACATAAATCCCTTCACAATCTATATTTTATTTCGATCAAATAGCCATCAACTGGCAACTGGAGATATTATTTTCCTTTCATCTCCTAATGCATGAAGTTAAACCTTACGAAGCAAAGATTGGAACTTCCTGAGGAGGTATTAGATGCTCTATAAAATTAAATTAAATGATAAAGTTTCCCTGATTTTGATTAAGTAGGAGAAAAGTTACATGAATGAAGATTAAATGTGTTCCAGAATCTGGCAGGCGACACCAAGACATTCAAGAGTCTAACAAGTTAATCTTCATATGTTGACTCATTAGTAAAACTAAGTTACATAGAATCCTACTGTAAATTTTCCTAATAAGAAAAAAAAGTACTTAAATAGAATAACCATATGGCCCAATAGCCCACATTCGTGTTTATGTTTTATCATACTATGACATAGTAGGCTATTTATTTAGTTTCATATCTGCGCATTGGACATTGTTTTTACATGTAATGTGTTTTATTGGTAACCAATTTTCGCTTAATCTACAAACAGAGGTAATTATTCGTAAATTAAGCACAAGTGTAATAACAAATATGTTAAAAGAAATAAGTTAAAAATAAGCAAATCAATAAAGTAATGAAGTCCACCACTGTAAAAAACGGTTAGCATGTCTGACAGTGAAACGAGTTCAAATCCTGGTTGGAACAAATTACCTAGTTGAGGATTTTCTGGGATTTTCCCTGATCCCGTTAAGAGCAAATGCTGGGTAACTTTCGGCGCTGGACTCTGGACTCATTTCAGCGGTATTATCTATTACCTTCATCTCATTTAGACGCTAGATAAACATAGCACTTGTAAGCGTTGTAAAATAACAAATAAAAACAAAATAATGAAAGAAGAGAAAATATGAAGTAAAATATAAGAAAACTTTAGACACTTCAGAAAATGGATTGACAATTAAATGAGCTTTTGACTTACACCACTTTTGCTCTGAACGGCTCAAATAAATAATATACAAAATACAATTCCTACTTTCTCGATGTTTTTTTTTCTCTCTCTCTCTCTTAATCTCTCTGTTCTTCGTATATACATTTACAGGCAAAATATATACAGTATTCATGTCATTTAAATTTGTATAATAACGATCGAATCATTAACCTAGTTTATATGAGCCGTTCAGAGCAAAAGTGGTGTAAGTCAAAATTGACTTACATCACTTCTGCTCTGAAGGACTCAAATGGTTAATGAAATGTATAAACTTGTAAATGATCGGTAAACCTCGCTTTCAATAAAGAACTGAGTATTTCTGTAAGTAAGGTAGGTGTCCCTGATATGGCCATGCTAAAGCTTGAGAATTTTTCTAGCCGCCATTTTGAAAAAAATGTGAACCACTTTTTTCTTACTCGTTCCCAGTCTAATGGACTTTCTTAAAACAATTTCCTTTCCCCATAAAAGTAGCTTTAATTGTCCAAAAATTCCCAAATTCTAAAAGTCTACCTAGTGGCCATATCAGGAACATGTGCACATGATATGGCCACCCTTGTTCCATGTTATATACAAATCGTGATTGTTTTCAGTTTGATAGCGCAGTTGTGCTAAAATTAAATAAGTTTGGTGTAAAATGAATAAACATGACACTTAATAATCTTTTTTATAATTCAAAAGCGTAGTCAAAACAGGTTTTTTCATAAAAAATTACGTTTTTTTTTCTTAAAATACAAAATTTTTGCGTAATCCCAGCTATGAGGTATGTAAATTTGTCAGGTGGAAAAATAAAAGTGAAATGTACTTGATATGGCCATGGCGCATTTGATATGGCCATATCAGGAGCAGGTAAGCTTTCACAAAAATCGTTTGATTATGAACAACTCGTGAAAGATACGCCATCAACGACAACATCAATCAACAGAACATTAAAAACTGAATGGAGTACGATGGTTTTCATGAAACAAGTCTTTGAAAAACATCCATAAAACAAAGGAGACTTACCAGAGAAAAATAAGAAGAGGTCACATGAAAACCGCAAAACAGGCAACTGACGCCATATTGCTCAACCTGGCTGGATGGAAAACGATCAAGTGACATACCAAGATGCCCTTTAACTGGATGCTGCTGCAATTTAGCGGATTTTTTGGTTAACTGACTCACAATAGGGGGATGGCCATATCAGGAACATGGCCATAACAGGATTATCCACCTTATATTAAAAAGAAAGGCTTAAAGTCAATAAATATGCTCATATTTTAGACAATTATATCTTTGTCCCCTTTGCTATGGAGACCTTCGGTCCATTGAGTCATGACGCTAAAGTTTTGCTATCTCAAATCGGCCAAATTTTGATCTCCATTACTGGTGATCGTCGTTGCACTACTTATTTGCGTCAACGTTTAAGTATTGCGATTCAACGCGGAAATGCAATGAGCGTTTTGGGTACTCTTCCCGAGTCCAGCCCTTTGGATGAACTCTTTCTCTTGTAAAATTTATTTAGTATCCCGTATATAAATATTTGTATTTATGTTGAATCTTTCGTGCGCACCCACACAAAAGGCAGCGAAGTTCGAGATGACGCCGCGATCTAGTAGGCTCTGAGCATGGGTTGAAGAAACACCGAAACAGCTGTAAGCCGCACATGCTTACACAATTAACACGAGTAAGATCGCCATTTAATCAATTATTTGTATTTAGTTTTATATATTGCATTGTTCAAATTGTTTCCAATTTTCAGGAAATCTGTAGCCATTGAAACTGAAAGTACTTTAATGGACATATAAGCATAATTTCATAAATTTTAAGTAAATAATATTAGTATTTATTATATAATCTGTTTATCTGTACCTATATAATATTGCAATATTGTAAATTTGTAATAGTTAATAAGAAAGTAGGAAAAAAAGGAAGAGAGAGGAGAAAAAAATAACTTGGTCATGTAGAGCAAATTGTTTATACACTTCCGCAAGAATCTAGTTCTATTCAATAAAAATATTTCTTAAAAATTAAAGTATTTAGTGAAAAAGATGTCATTGGTATTGTTGGTACTTAATGAATGAAGATAAAAACGGAAGCTTTGATGAATTTGCGAATAAATTAAAATAAATAGGTGAATTAATAATATATTGAACAAGTTTATTCTGAAACGATTGATCCACAGATCAGTAAAGGACATTTTAATTTTTTATATAATTAAAAGATAGGGATGAGAAAGGAAGGCTGCTAAAAATATACAATAGACAGTTCTTTTTTCTTTCCATTTCATCATAACTAAAAATAAGAATTTGTCCATCGTTTTTTAAATTACTAACATTGAGAAATCCAAATAATTTACTATGACCTATACATATAAGTAGGCCATTTGCAATCAGCAGTTTCTTGTCGATCCACAATTTTCTTAAATTTTCTGTTTCTGGACATAGAAAAATTATTAAGCTACTTTATAAAAATATAATACAAATTGTTTGATTTAAATTACTACAATCTGAATATTTTGAACGAAAATTCTGGTTCTCCATTTGCCAGCTCTAACATCAAGTGCTGGAAGCTTCAAGCGCACTTCTCACTTCTGCCTATCCACTTCCTATCCCCACTTCCCCCCCCCCCACGTTTTCAGGTTTTTCGGTTTTATTAATTCTTGAATAACTCTGACCATGACATTTTCTTGTGATATTATGATCTCATTTCAAGTCTGGTGTAAGCACCTATTATCGTGAGAGTCAACTATCGCATCTCTCATGAAAGAACTCTAGCCGTGTAAACGAGGGTTTTAGGCAAGTGGAATCCGATGTCGAAACTTCCGTAACATATATTTTGCATTTCACTCTCGAGTATAAACGTTTCATTTTAAAATATTTAGGAATGAGTCAAATAGAAAACTATATTTATCTTCGCCTAAATCTGCATCGTGGCGTGCATGCGCTCATTTTTTTTTTACTGTGTACAAACAAATATATATGCTAGCAAACATTTTGAATCAATGTTGCCAATTTAGTGATTTTGTCGCTATATCTAGCGATTTTTAACTGCTTTTCAGCGACAATTTCTTCTATCTTTTCTGTTGCTTAAATAGGGATTTAGCTACTTTTTCAACAATCTCTAGCAACAAAAATAATAGTTTATCTATTGATAATAAGGAATCTAGCGACTTTTCAACTACTGTTTGGCGAATTTTCCGGACCTTCAGTTGGCAACATTTATTTGAATTATTATATTGTAAACAGCTTGAACATAAAATCTTACATTAGTAATAAAATTTAGTAGAGAATAACTTACAATCAACACGATACTGTTGCTAAGCTCTAGTTATATCCATATTATTAACATGTCGTTAAACAATACCGAGGATATAAACATTTCATTATCTCTTTTCTTCCAGGAAATCTCCGTGCAAGTGACGAGTTGCTAAGGAGTTCAGAAGGGTGAGTTGAGTTTGATGATGCTTTAATAACATTGTTATTATTATTGTTCTGATCACTTCGGAGTTCGTACGGTTGTGAAATGTTAAACGAGGAAATAAAGAGAGGGGCTCTGCACTGGATCACATTTCTACCAACATCCATTAAATTTGTGCGCAAAGGAGATGAGTGACGTACGAACAGTATTTTCTCTTATCTCTTCATACACTCCGGTGATGGTATATTTAAAACTAGCGCAGCTCTGAAGACGTTACTATTAAAAGACACTAACTTTGGTAATACTCTTATTCCGCTACAGAAGTGGGCGCTGTATACTCTATTTTAGTATTGGATGTATATGCAGTGCTCGAAATGATCCAGCATGCGACAGAAAACGTGGGAAAACTTTGTTTGTTTTCTAATTTAATAACATTTGTTATTTACGAGGTTTAATACTGATGAATTTATAAGTGTTTCTGTATAGAAATCTAAAGTGTTAAACTAAAGGAAGACTAATGTAAAAAAACTGACACTGCGACTTTTCAAATTGGCCGATGCCCCACAGGAGAAGAGGATGTTTTTTTTTTTTGCTCATCGACGCACTTTTTTTTTGTAGAAATATAATTGCTTAAATAACTTAAATTCCAGATTAGTTTCTAAAAGAAAAATTGATGCCTAAATTTTTTAAAATACTCCCAGGATGCAGTAATTCACCTAAATGGATATATCTCAGCCATTCTTAAAGATAAATTGAACATTTCTATAACATTTTCCACCTTAAAGTATGTTATTTTAAACATCTTGAGCACAAATTTGATATTGATTTCATAATCTTAAGATAAACAATTACATTTTAGGAATGGATTTTAGAGGTAGTTTTCTAGAAATGTGGAAACATATTTTTCAAGTGCAATCAAATAAATTTATGTTAGAGAAAAGTTTCCTGATAGCCTAAAGAATGTCTGTTCCAAATATTTTGCATGTAGTGTTAATAGTTACAAAGATATATAACTTTATGTATGAGAATAAAGTAAAAAAAAATTGAAGTTGCGGGAAATAGCAATAAAATTTAGTGACATATAAAAAGTTTTTCATCAAAGTTTTAAAAATACTAATTAGGCCATCAATGCGCATAAAATGTTATGTAATATTTTTCACTTATCGAAGATCATTGTAAAGATTTTTCTTTATTTACCGGTTTTCCACCATATATAACCATGTAAACCCTGTGCATCAGAGCTTTGAAAATAGTTTCATAGCAGCTGATAAGGATAAAATCATATTTCAGATATAGTTTACATTTCAAAATAAAGCCGTTTTTAAATTAGCTGGTTTTTCACCATATAAAAAAAAATTCTCCACTTAAAAATTTAATAAGCATATTTCATAGAATTTGTGGTGTCTAGTTCATTCAGTTCAACATTTCTTTACAAAAGTGTGGTATTCATATCATGAAATTATTCAGAAGAAGGATAACAATACTAGCCTATATGAAAGTTACGCAACTTAGAATATTACACATTCTTGGATACACTCTTTTAACATTGTATAAACACTGATGAACGTTATTGAACAAGTAATAACTAATTCATTGTGTTAAAATTGTACATTTTGGTGGTAAAATACCAGGTTGACTGGTTTCGACATGATTTGCGTCATCTTCTGAGATTGTACAATATTAACGCAGTGAAGTAGTTATTACTTGTTCAGTGACGTTCATCAGTGAGGATATTATAAATCGTACGTAGTGATTCAGTTATTTTAATTGTATTGTGGATAATATTACCTGTTACAGTACACCTTTCTATCCATAAAAGTTACTTCACTTCAGCACAATTTAGGGTAATTACCTCCGATACACACAATGCAGCTGCGTCTATGACTCAAGATCTAGGGTGTTGGTTTTATGTCTAGGCGGACCGGGTTCGATCCTTGGCCAGGTTGTGGTGGAATTTATCGAGGGTTTTCTCGGGATGCTCCGGTTTCACTTCATCGTTCCAATAACTCTCTCCACTTTCTCCTTATCTCATCTGGTATATACAATAGTTAATAGACTGGCGTGAAGACTTGACGGTGGATACTATAGGTTTCCGATGCTGATGTAAGAAGGGTTTGGGGCTCTAGACCCTGAGACTTATCAAGCTACTCATCTTAGGATGAGATATGGCTCTGTCAGGGCTGAGACAGGATATCCCACCTGTCATCATCGGATTCACGAACGCCACTCAGGCTACCTGTCAAACATGGATAATTATGGCATATATAGGATGGAAATATAACCGTGTAGATTGAAGGGTGCAATATAATACATTAAAATAAATAAAAAGAATTATACATTTGAAATTAAGTGCATGTTGAATTAGAAAATTAGACTCAATTGCGTAATTTGGCAACAACGCATTGCCGTCTTACCCTACGATAATACGTAGCCTACACACCTGTTTGGGACAAATTACGTGGTTGAGATATATTCTGGGGCTTTTTCTCTCAACTCATTAAGAGCAAATGCTGGGTAACTTTCGGCGCTGGACTCTCAACTAATTTCGCTGACATTACCACCTTCATTTCACTCAGACGCTAGATAACCATCGCAGTTGATAAAACGACGTAAAATAATCAAATATCTAGTATCAACTGTAGAGTCCACACCTGTGGAGTAACGGTTAGCGCGTCTAGCCGCGAAACCAGGTGCCCCGGGTTCGATTCCCGGGAAAGTTATCTGGTTGAGGTTTTTTCCGGATTTTCCCTCAATCCAATATGAGCAAATGCTGGGTAACTTTCGGTGCTGGACCCCGGACTCATTTCACAGGCATTATCACCTTCATCTCATTCAGATGCTAAATAACCTGAGCTGTTGATAAAGCGTCGTAAAATAATCTACTAAAATAAAAAAAATCAACTGAAGATTAAGAGTATTGGCAGCATTGTCTCTCAGACACAACTGGGATTTAAAACGTCAAAGTCTTCGAACTGCAAGTGACGGACTAGGCTTACCCCAAACTCAGTATTACCTTGAACAAAGATTAAAACTTTTTACTGGAACGTTATTTTATTCTGCGTCAGAGTCGTGTTGCTTGAATATAAAATATGCTTCCTAATTCGAACACAGTACACTTTTGTCTTGGAAACGGGAGGCTCAAGAAGTCATAATAAGGATTGTAAGAATTCCACATCGCCCCTTCGTGAAGGCTGAAGCGTAGCCATTACGTCCATTTTATTAAGTGTTGACTGTAATTGTTCTGCTGGCAAAATTCCAGAGCACGATTCCATTCGGAGTTCCAAAACTGAAGAAATGTTTAACGTATAATGTCCGGCAGCTTATTACAGGGACACAGACTTTTTTCATAAACAAAGGTCCGATTCCTTTGCTGTGTAGAAAGATAATGATGTGAATGATATATCGGAAGATGAGAGTTATTCAGGGGTTTTTCTCAATATTTTCGATACCATTCAATCTCTTTCTGATAAGTTACCCATTAACTATGTAAAAGGATTTAGGCCTACAGCTTACAAAGAACTTAATTGTCCTGAAATATAGGCTAGGATGGAAAATTCTTTTCAAAAACACTTTGATGGATGATGTTGGTAACGGTATCAAAATAAATTGCCAACAATATTTTGTTAACTCCGTCGTTTACACTTCAGAGTGCTGTTTACAAGATGCATGCTCCATCCAGTCTATGGGGGAAGAAATTTTCTCATGAAATTTCGGCCAGTGTACGGGACCGGTGCCCATCGTGGTGCATTGGGGATAGGTCGCGAAATCCGGTTGCGAAAACCAGCTAAACGGCTGGGAGGATCATCGTACTAACCACACGATGCCTCCATTCTGGTTGGATGATCGTCCACCTCTGCTTCGGCATGTGGACGTGAGGCCAGCAGCCGGCTGGTCGGTCTTGGCCCTTCACGGGCTGTTGCGCCGCGGATTATTATTAGTCCTATTATTATTATTATTATTATTATTATTATTATTATTATTATTATTTATGCTCCATCCATTGTATCTACTGTTTGATTTCGAAGATTTGTAAATAAGGCCCGGAAATCCTCCGAACGAACAACAGATTCACTTTAGTACAATTAATGGCAATCTTAGTTTTCAGTAATTTTAAATTCGATGTTTAGTGATGAATTTTGGGAGCTAGGATTATTGGCATGAATTAAAAAACAATAGCTCCGTAGTTTGTTTACGTTCCTCTCTTTTTATATATTATTATTATTATTATTATTATTATTATTATTATTATTATTATTATTATTATTATTATTATTATTCGGCTTCTAGTCGTCATGAAGAGCAGTCGACTTTTTGTGTAGCTCCGCTGTTTTCACAGTGTTCAGTTATTACTACATTCGTCTGTGTCCTCATTTAAGGCGCTTAGCTAACTGCGTAAAATGCCGGCTAGCAACGATATGTGTTCTAAATGTAACGCTGCTTTCTTCAGCAGACAAAAGTTCCTGAAGTGTGCTGGGCCTTGTGGCTTAAGATTTCATCTGGACTGTCTAAATTTGAGTGAAGTGGAATACGATTTTTTCATGAAGGGAGGCTTTTCCTCCTTCAAGTGTGATAAGTGTATCAGTGCTGCGAAGGCGGTTCATGGTGATAACACTCCTGTGAAACCCACCAATAAGGCGGAAAAGAAGATCATCTCGCCCACTAGAGTACTTGATCTACCTAATTTACAAAGTCCCTTTATGTTCAAGTTGAAACGGTGAGACTCAACAGTGAGTCCATTCTAGATACTTTAACAGTTATTCTTGAACATGTTAAAAATCTTGAAAAAGAAATGGGTGAGTTAAAGAGTGAGAATACTGCCCTCAAATTAAAAATGGCTGAGATTATGGTAAAAAAATTCCTGTCCTAGTAAGCCTGATCAGATTGTCTCTAAATTGGGTCAACAGTCGACTGTTAACCCTGTTACTAAATCATACAGTAGTGTTTTGTCTGACACTGTAAAATCTAGCAATCGTGCGAAGTCAGCACCAAGTACTTCATTTCCTCTTAGTCAACATAACAGTAATGAAGTAATCTCTGCTGTCGTACGCTCTGACGATAGCACTGTTGCGTTATCAAATAACGTTGACTCTGATGGTTTCCAAACTGTAACTCGTAAAAAATTTAAGAAACGAGATCCTAAAGTGGGCACTTTAACTAATAGCAACTTAGAAATGGCTCCAGAGAGAATCAAAACCAAATCCCTTTTTGTTTCTAGATTTAGTCCTATTGTAAACGAGAATAATATTAAGGATTCACTCTTTCATCAACGTGAACTTAGGTCTCTCGTAATAACGAAATTGAAAACTAAATACCAGTCGTATTCCTCTTTTCACATATCAGTTGATGAGAGGGATTTTGAGTTAATCAATAATTCTGATGTTTGGCCTGCGGGATGCCTCATTGCACCCTTTTTTGGTAAACTTAAACCTGACCAGCATTTTGCTCCACCAGGTACTTCAGTTGATTCTAGGGTTAATGCCTCTTAATATTATTCTCTAACTCTCAATGCACAGTTCTAATAATCATCTTGAGATATTTTACCAAAATGTTCGTGGTCTTAATACAAACATTGATGAAATTTTTCAAAATGTAGTAAGTAATAATGATATCATTATCTGTCTTACTGAAACATGGTTATCTGAATCAGTATTAAGTACAAATTTATTTCCTAACAATTATTCTGTGTTTCGAGCAGACAGAACCTACGAGGACACCAATAAAAAAAGAGGTGGGGGTGTTCTAACAGCGATTAACAACCAGTTACCTTTTACCTGTCGGCGATATGATTTAGAAATTATTAATGAATGTGTTTGGATTGAAATTAAAATGGCTGATGGTATTAATTTATTAATTGGAAATCATTACTTCCCACCTGATTTCGGTCATAATCACTTAAAATCTTACCTCAATTTTCTTGAAAAAAAAAAAAACCTCGATACTCATAATTTTAGAATAGTAATTATTGGCGATTTCAATTGTCCTGGTATGGATTGGTTAATGTTAATGTTATGTTTTATTTAACGACGCTCGCAACTGCAGTGGTTATATCAGCGTCGCCGGATGTGCCGGAATTTTGTCCCGCAGGAGTTCTTTTACATGCCAGTAAATCTACTGACATGAGCCTGTCACATTTAAGCACACTTAAATGCCATCGACCTGGCCCGGGATCGAACTCGCAACCTTGGGCATAGATGGCCAGCGCTATACCAACTTGCCAACCAGGTAGACGGTATGGATTGGTTAACTGGTTTTAATCTTAATGATATTCATTACTACTCTAAAATTAAGTCCGGTGATTTATATTCCTCGTCTTGCCTTCTGGGATTAAACCAAATTAATTTTACTGTTTCAAGTAAAAATCTACTTGATCTGTCTTTACTAATATCATTAACAGTACAGTAGAACTAGCCAATCATTCTCTTGTTTTGGAGGACTTTTATCATCCATCTATCTCCATTAATCTTGAAGTTTATTTGCCGCTACCTGATCACTGCCAATCTAGTACTTTCATTAATTATTCTCAAGGTGATTACTTGAAACTCTATTCCACTCTATACAATCATGATTGGAATTCCATATATCAGGCTACTGATGTTAACGTTGCTACTAACACTTTATCTCAAATTATGAACAATGCTATATCTCTTGCTGTTCCTGTCACCTTCGTAAAAAAATCGCACTATCCTAAATGGTTTTCAAATAGCTTGCGTATACTTATTAAGAAAAAGAACAAAGCACATAGAAATTTTAAGAAATTCAAAACTGATCATCATTATCAAATTTTTTCCAATTACAGAAAACAAGTTAAAGCTATGGTTAAATATGATAAATTTAAGTGGTTACAATCCATTGATGAAAATTTGAAGAATGAACCCAAGAAATTTTGGAAATATGTAGAATCTTTTCGAAAATCTAATAATTATCCCACTGAATTATTAATAAATGGGGTTCACATTACTGATCAGAAAGAAATTGCTAATGCATTTGCTAATCAATTTAAATCGATTCAAAAACAGTCTAATTCTAATCTCTGTTTGTTGGATTATAATTCTACTGACTTCTTATCCTTACCTAAAATTACAGTTGAAAACGTTTCATTAGCCATAAAAAAAGCTTAAACCTAATAAATCCAAGGGCACTGATGGCATTCCTAATTTTATTATTAAGGGATGTTCTAATATTCTAATACCTGTTTTAACTTTTATATTTAATTTAAGTTTATTAACTGGTACATACCCTATGCTTTGGAAAGAAGCATCCATTATTCCTATCTTTAAGAATGGTAAAAAAAAAATATTGTTTCCAATTATAGACCTATTTCAATATTAAACAATTTCTCAAAAATTTTTGAAAAAATAATCCACAAACATGTTTCATTTTATGTTAAGAATAAAATTAATTCAGCCCAACATGGTTTTACTAAAGGTAAATCAACAACTACAAACTTAGTATCCTACCTTAATCTTGTTATGCCTGTTGTTGAAACGCAAGGTCAAATTGACTCAATCTACATCGACTTTAGCAAAGCGTTTGATGTTGTACCTCACAATATTTTGATAAATAAATTAGAAAACTTTGGTCTCTCTTCTAACTACGTGAGCTGGTTTGAAAACTATTTAACTAATAGACAATGTTGTTTTCGTCTAGGTGATTCTCTCTCGGACCCATTTAATTGTTTATGTGAAGTTCCCCAAGGATCTACATTGGGCCCTCTATTATTTTTATTATTTATAGATGACATATGTAAAAGAATAAGTTCAAACTACCTGTTATTTGCTAATGATCCCAAAATCTTTCGCTCAATAAATAGTCCTGCCGATTGCCAAACTCTTCAAAATGATATTAACTCTATTGAACTTTGGTCTGATAATAATGGAATGAAAATTAATGAAACAAAAACTTTTTTCATTTCGTACTCACGAAAAACTACTTCCATAAAATTTAACTATTCTCTTAACAACGTCTGTATTATTAGGAAAAATTCTATTAAAGATCTTGGTGTACTACTCGATTCTAAATTATACTTTCACGATCATGTTCAATATATTTATAATCATTCAATAAGAATGCTTGGTTTAATAAGGTCTATAACTTATTCTTTTTCTACTCCAAAGTCACTATTAATTCTATACTTTACTTTGGTTCGATCTAAACTTGAATATGCATCTGTAGCCTGGAATTCCATTACTTCAACAGATTCGGTTAAATTGGAAAGTATTCAAAGAACATTTATTTCCTTATGTGCTTTTCGATTTATACCCAATTCCTCTGACTTTAACTATGAGATTACCTGTAAATATTTTAACTGTTGTAGCCTTTATTCTAGACGTCAAAATCTTGATTATCAATTTCTTTGCAAAGTTATCAATGGTGATATTGATTGTGAGTCTATCATAAACAACATCAGCCTTCGTATTCCTACAAAAGGTTTAAGATTTCAAAAAAATTTTTATAACAGAAATTCAAAATCACTTTCTCCAGTCTGTAGATGCATAAAATATGCCAATTTGCATGGGCACAATTTAGATCATTTTAAGGTATAGTTTCGTTTTGATATTAGCATTTACTGTTCTTGTTATCTATTTTATTTATGTATGTTTTTGTTTATGTAAGATATTATTTAATTGTTTTTGTACCTTTGTATCTTCTGTTTGTGTATTGTGCTGAACTATAATTGGCCTCTGGCTGTTGTTCAGCACACAAATATTAATAATAAATAAATAAATAAATAATTAAATAAATTATTATTATTATTATTATTATTATTATTATTATTATTATTATTATTATTGAATTTCCAAGTTTATAGAACCCTATTTTACCCGAAGGTATATTAGGGCTGCAATTAAATCATACATATTATAGCCCTATACAAATAGTTACATAAAATATATACATAATTATGACATAAAATGCACATATTACATTAAATGTGTATGAGAATGAAAATCATATTTATATTATATAAATACAAAGATATAAGATAAATAGATATAATATATAGAAATAGATACACAATATATGAAATGCAGACATATTGCATACAATGCTTTCCCAGGACATATCACACACAGACTTGTTACTTACAAAAAAATAAATAATAATAATAATAATAATAATAATAATAATAATAATGATAATAATAATAATAATAATAAAGTGAGCATTTCGTAGAAATATACATATTTCTTTTAAGGACGTATATGACATAAAAATGACATGAAATAAACATTACATACAAGTGCATGTTCAACACATAAGACATAGACATATTATATACAATACAGAGAAAAGACAAATAAAAAGGAAAATTACATAAAAATATATATGATATGAAACAGTGACATTATAGCTATTATTATCGTGATTATTACTATTATTATTAATAGTAGTAGTATTTCCTTTTATTGCAGCCTGTTTTGCTATGTTGCATGTTAGATTAATGATTAGGGCTAGGATTTTGATGAAATTGCATCTTTTATCTAGTAAGCCAGAAACATTGCTGCTTTAGTATTTATATGTTATGTGATAAACTCAGTGTTTTAAGACGTATTTGTTAGGGCATTTTTTGCCTGTTTCTACTTATAAGAGCATCTTTTGTTTTATTCGGTCATTTTTTAGACATTTTCATTTAATTTTGGCCATAAATCCCCATTATTAA
This sequence comes from Periplaneta americana, assembly GCF_040183065.1. Lineage (NCBI taxonomy): Eukaryota > Metazoa > Arthropoda > Insecta > Blattodea > Blattidae > Periplaneta > Periplaneta americana. Next base: position 82,114,446 of record NC_091129.1, on the reverse strand, counting down.
TGTAAAATAATGTTTATTTCCTTTGATATTTTCTTTACATATTTTGTCCATTAATACTCATTACTTTGTATGATATTTTAATCGTTTTTCTACACAAATATTGCCATTTTAACGTAGTACACCTCATGTAATGGATCAGTCCGGATAAGAGTGACCTTGTGGTGGACTACATGGAAACTGAAAGTATAGTAAATCAATGGCGCTACGGCCCATGAAGGGACAAGACCGACCAGCCGACTGCTGACCTCACGTCCACATGCCGACGCAGAGGTGAACTATCATACTTGGAAACTATATCAGATAAAATAATCAATTAAAGCGTACTACTTAGAAAAAATTATGTAAAATTTAATTTAATTACTAATCTAAATGTTAAGCAGTACAAAACCTCTTTTCCTACTAAGCCAATTATGTAAGATCAATTTTTAGGGCATTTTAAGGGCATTATTGAAAGATTTTTAGGTCATAAATACATTGTTTTAGGACATTTTTTCATGATTTATAGGTCATCAAAATCCTAGCCCTAATAAAAAAATAGAACCTGAATATATATACAAACATTATTAACACATCCATATACCCTTTCTAATTGCATTAACTACAACTTCTCTTACTATGGCAGAAACACATAAACTAGTTATTTACAGTGAATTGTGAATATGTGATATGAATTTCTGAAATTCTCTTGAACAGCATTATTTTTTATATAATCTATAAAAGAAGGGACTCATTAATAATATATTTGTAGTCCAACTTCATGCCTGGATATTTTTTTGACTTAGGTAATTTTATAGATCAAGTTTCTTTTAATCCTGTATTATTTTAATTGTAATAAATATAATTATTTTTTAAATGATACAATTAGGCGTACTTCACTGATTTCCCTTTTTCTTCTGTTCTTTCACATTAGTTACACATCTAATATTACATTTATCAATATACATAATTTATTTTAAAATCATATTTTTGAAGAAATTAAAATTTAATTAAAGAAATTCGGAGTTAAAGGAGAAACATTCATTTCAGTAAATAGTTATGCAGTGTAATATTAATCTAGTATTCTACTTTGTAAAACTTCTTTTGATATTGATTAGCCTATCGATGTAAATAAAACGAAAGAAGAATATATCAATTTCTTTTGTCACAAACAAATTCAGTTTCCCTGGATTACTAAACAAGTATCGAAATGTGGAGAAAAATAATTAATATTCCGATGTTGGAGTATATAGGCGTGTACTATCTCCAAAAATTGCAATGAATTCATCTTATGAAATCTTAAAAAGAAAATGAAAAATTATCTTGTCAGTGATAAAGAATTCCAGACAGAATCTTCTGAACAACCATTAGTTATAAAACTTCTGAGTTGTATTCCCAATTCTGTCGAACTAGAGAGATTTAGCGGAGTCGGCACAAACACCTGCCACTACCAACCTTGCAAAAATTTATATTATTGCGCATTACATATTGGATTACTGTTCCTGCTACATATCACATCATTACCTCTAACTCTGTTACAGTATAATCTGGATTTCAAAGCAATAACGCGTATACATTTGCTTGTGTGTCTCGCTTGCGTTTCATCGCGATCCCCACTCACGTTGCCTTGGTGAGCTGTTACTTCCTATACAAGTTAAGAGTGACGTAAATATAAACATATTAAAACAGTAGGTCTAAGTGATTGCATGAAAGCCAGTTGTATCTTTGGTAGTCTGCCAGTTGCAATATCAGTTGTTGGATCTGAAGTTCCAGGATTCAATCCCGACCGAAGATAATGGATTTTAAAATCATTAGTTTACATTCCTCTGGGAGGGAAGTAAAATAGAGCGTCCTATATTATAAATTTACAGAACTCAAAGGAAACCTGTTCTAATAAGGGAACCCAGGATAAAGTGAGTTTATTTATAAATCCATTGAATATGAGCAGAATTAAGTATCATTTTCGATATGCATTTAACTGTTACAGCATCGTCAAGCCGGTAATAGTTTGAAGTACTAGAAATAGTGTTTACGTAATATTTCGTGTTAAGATTCATTCACTATGAAAATTAAATATGAACGTCACATAAGCATAGAAGTTTTCGATCACGTTCTTTAGTGGAGTCATTATTATTAACATAAACACTGACATTAACATTATCATTAGATGATAACATTTAAGTTTGGAAACTCGAAACTTTCATACAAATCTGACTTTACCAGGTATAGCTCCCTGTAAAGATGACGAATTATTTCAAGGGAATAATTGTTCCAGTGCCGGCGGGTATCGAACCCGGGACCTTTCACTTAGCGCGCCAACGCTCTACCGACTGAGCTACCCATGAACTATATCAGACTATACTAGTTTTGTATAATACACGTTACTGTTTCGATAATAGAAAACCACACATTTAAGTCACACAGTAAGTGTGCACTCAATGCTGGACTCTGGCTTTCTGTCAACCCACTGGAATGTAAGGGGGAGGACTGGTATAGTTCCTGGGTAGCTCAGTTGGTAGAGCATTGGCGCACTCATTCAGATGTCCCAGGTTCGAACCTCGCCCTGGAACAATTTTTCCCTTAAAATTATCCGGAACTTTCATGTTTATATAATATGCTTACGCTATTTTAAAACAGCACACGATCTTATGTTGCCGAATTATACAACATAATATGATATAATGACGTCATTGTTATGTTCCCATCAGCGTATTCCGAATCTCACCGGACCGGTAGACGTCAATGACGTCACGCTGCAGCGAAATAGGATCAAAACTGCTGAAAGGTTCGATGGCTATCATGGCGGCTGTACAAGTTGTTGTCTGTGCTACGCTAGCAAGATTTTGTGAAATTTCCTTACTGTCATCTCGTTCAAAGAAAAGAGAGCATAAACAATTTATTTCTTGAACCGGTAGTAATAACTGGTCCGTTGACATGTTCATTCATAAGCCTTTAACATATTGTTTTTACGTTGTGCTCATTACAAACAATACAGCAGAACCAAAGCAGAACACACCGCCATGACACAACAGTGCACGATGTCATTCGTGTGCTAAATCCCGCCCTATACAAGAACCAATGATATTCACTGATGGAGACTGCCATCAACTCTGCAAGGTGATGGAACCGGTGCGATACCGATGGAGCATCAGTGACGTCATCGTTGAAATTCGGAACACCGGGATGCCATCAGATTGCTCAGCCCTGAGATTCGGAATACGCTCATAAGTACCAAGTATTTTTGCGGTTAAGTTGATGGTTCCATGGTGAATGATGTTACGATTTTTAAATTTGACGGTAAAGTTTTGCATTCTAAAGTTAACGCTTGCGTTTTCATTTTGAATGAGGCATTATTGTTGCATCCATACTGTAGTTCTATTTGCATTGTTCTTAGGGTGGTATGCACTGGTTTTGAGTAATATTATTATAATTGTTTTCGATTTTAAAGAAATTTGCCATTTTAAAATAGGACTGGTACGACAGTGAGAGGTCGTAAATGGAATCTTGCTCAAAAGTGGGACATGCCTTCGAAGAGGTTGGGAACCACTGTTTACACTGATTGACATATGATTGAAAACAATAAATTCGTTAAATATACAGAGTGATTCACGAGGAAAGGTGAAAAATTTAGGATACGATATCTTAGGCCATTTTGAGTGAAAAAGTTCATATGAACATAGGTCCGTTTTCGAACGATGGCAGAGCTAGATGCAGTTTTTGGTAAAACGTCTCGTCCCAATGTGAATCAGACGTTACCATATACTGCTGAAGTGAGACAAGTTCACCGATGAATGAGGTAACATTGGAATCTGCATTGTGAGCGAAGAGTATTTACTGTCTATGGGGTTGGATGAAACACTTGGTATAGCAAAGGAAGGTGAAAACGAGAGAGGCGCTAATCGACCGTATTTTGGATGCAGCATAAAGACAACCACGTGCAACTCTCCCGAGCGATGAGCGCGATTCACGCCCGAGCGCAAGAGTGCACTGAAGCAGAAGTAGGTACCTTTGAAAATGTGCGAAAACATCGACCCCCGACTTCTAGAGTATTAGGTATGTATGCAAACATGAATATAAACTTTAAATTTGTCCGTTATCTGTCTCTAAATGCGAGTTCGTACAATGGAATCTCAGAAGTTTTTGTAAAATCAAAGAGCCATACCTCCGTAACCGTTCGAAAACGGACCTATATTCATATGAACTTTTTCACTCAGAATGACTGCAGAATTCACATCCTAAATTTTTGACCTTTCCTCTTGAATCACCCTGTATAGCTAAACTTGTTACAAATAGCTTGTAATCAAATTAATTGAATTTAGATATATCTCAAATTTGTTTGAGATATTGATCTTCGGGATTATTGAATTAAGAATTTTATTCGTCTTCTCTTTTATTTGTCGTTTGTTTTTTTTTCTTGCAGCCGATCACGTTTTGCAGAAACTTCATTTGTGTAATCTTGTCGATGATGACAACGACGATATTTGTCTTTCATTTTCGGAATACAATCTGGATTATCATATAAGAACTTGTTCACATCAACTTACATTACCTCGCCTTTGAACATTAAGATATCATTATCTATTTCAGTGCCAATTGAGGAATGAGATGCAAGTCATAACACGACTCCAAAGACAAGGCTTACGTTCACTTAAATACAAATTAAAGAATCGGCAGACTCCTCCAATAGATTAGCAAGTTAATGCTTGAGGCGCTCCGGGTAATTTCACTTTATCAAGATATACAAGTGCGAAGCCCTCTTAAATAAGCTAAGACCCTCTTCCCCCACTAAATAACCGCGCACCCAATAAATTATCCTCCACTAACTTGTGTATGTTACTTACATTGGAACCAATCGTCAGGCACGTTACTCAAGTTATTACCAAGAACTTCATCTTTCGTGACGCATCGTAAAGTATTTGATGTCATTTAGAAACGGTAATTGAGAACTGGAATTTAACGACAAGCTAGTAGCAGGGAGTTCTACAAGACTATACATACAATTAAAATCTTAAGTCTTTAGACGTAATGAACTCGAAGCAATTTAGGGGGACTTATTTTTGTAGTTGCACTAGGAGTTTTATTCTGAATGGATTGATATTGATTAGTTGCAGGAAATGGGACCTAAAGTAGGATTTTCCATTTTTTTGTTTCTTTATAGTTTAAAAAAGAGGATGAAATACTGAGCATTAAAAAAATTCATTGTTCTAGGTGCTATAGATTTTATAATACTTTACTTATTGAATGTCGATATTACATTATGTACTTTTCGAGAAAAATGCAATTAAAATTTTTATTTGTTTTCTAAGCAACTATAAGAAAGATTTAGGTATTTAAGAAGCATTGTGTAAAACTACGTCCGAGTTTAGTGTGTAAAAAAAAAGCCTACAGGTAGCGCAAGATATCAAAACATACAAATCCAGTTTTTGCACAGCAAATTCGTTATTTTGTTCTCCTGTAAAATTTCCTTTCACGACTTTAGGTCTCTCTACGCGCAACGGGTCACATTAGATTATGTCAGATTTCCTTTTTGTTCCAAAATACACGATTCCATTACAATTATTTATTTATTTATTTATTTATTTATTTGTCTATTGATTTATTTGCTTGCTTATTTATTTATTTATTTATTTATTTATTTATTTATGCATTTATTTATTTATATATATTTATTTATTTATTTACTTATTTATTTATTTATTTATTATTTATTTATTTATTTATTTATTTATTAATACCAGCAGACTTCAGGCCATAAAACGTTTTCTTCCATTCGATCTGAATAAAAATATATAATAAATAAAAATAAGAGCGAGACAGAAAGCAATGAAATAATAATATCACTTATTAGAATGATATTAATAGCAGTCCACACCTGGGGAGTAACGGCTAGCGCGTCTTGTTGCGAAACCAGATGGCCCAGGTTCGAATCCCGGTCGGGGCAAGTTACTTGCTTGAAGTTTTTTCCGGGGTTTTCCCTCAACCCAAAATGAACAAATGCTGGGTAACTATCGGTGCTGGACTCCGGATTCATTTCACCAGCATTATCACCTTCATCTCATTCAGACGCTAAATAACCTAAGATGTTGATACAGCGTCGTAAAATAACCCACTAAGAATGATATTAATAGCAAGCACAGAATGAAGATAAGTTTAGTTAGTAAATGAAATTCTAAGAGTTGAGCAATGACAATTGTGTTAAATAAGAAATTTTGCATTACACATTTTTTAAGTTGCACACCACTTCAGCGGGCCACGCTGTGCATGATGTGTACCTGTGGAGTGTTATGCTATGTCGTGTACTAGGGTGAGTGTATGTGCAATTGTTCGTGTAAATGTAATGTAGGGAATGGATGAGGATATTGATGAAGATAAGGAAGGGAGAAGGGAAAAACCCGGTGCCGACATGTAGCCTACGCCTGTCCAATAGCAGCAAAGGGGCCGTCAGTCTTAATGTTCCAATCCGACAAACAAAAGTGGGATACATTTTCTCTTTATATGCACTGCGGAGAGAAGAAGTCGTATAAGAAAAATATATAATAGATACATATTCAATTATATATCTTTCTTGCACTCTATGAAGATTAAATCGGATGTTGTTATGGTTTCGTTATCTTAAATAAGCACATATTCTGTTATTGACAACTATTATTGATTATTTTCATTTTGTATGATTCTCCGATAAGCACGTTGTAATATAATAATATTAAATTGGGCTAACCGTCTATACTTATCTAGTTTATATTTGGATTAAACATTCACGTTTTCGGCACTTATGTGCCATTTTCAAATGTATGGAATTGCCTTATTACATGATCAAATAGATACTCCTTATGTGTGTGAAATATAAGGTATGTACCCTTGATGATCTACCATCGTTTACAAAATAATATATAAATTAAATTAAAAACACTTGCTAATAATTAAAATCTATACTAATTTATTGTAGATGTAAATTAGTATAGATTCTAAATATTAGCAAGTGTTTTTAATTTAATTTATATATTATTTTGTAAACGATGGTAGATCATCAAGGGTACATACCATATATTTCACACACATAAGGTGTATCTATTTGATCATGTAATAAGGCAATTCCATACATTTGAAAATGGCACATAAGTGCCGAAAACGTTAATGTTTAATCCAAATATAAACTAGATAAGTATAGACGGTTAGCCCAATTTAATATTATTATATTATAATTATTATTGAGTTTTTCATTATAGGCGAAGGCTTTTTAAAAGCAGCACAACTATACCATACAGACATAACAAAAATTCAAGAATAAGTGATCCATGGCCTAGTTATCTAAAAATTGGGGGTCTATTGTATTTCGGTAATTGGAAATCACTGGGTTAGGCAATTCAGTGAGAGTTCCATGAAAGGCTATTGAAGTATTATGTCTAGTTTGTTTTCAACTGTAACTCTAGCATATTAGGTTTATTGATAAATTTAGATGGTTACTTAATTTTCTCGTCGGGAATTATTCTGCTTTCCTGTAAATCTCAACGAGAACAACAGACCCAATTAAACTATTGTCAACTATTCTTACCTGTATACACGTCCTCGTCGGCCTAGTTTATCAATTTGCTGAAGGAACTGAGATGCATAGGTTCTTTCTCCCTCAGGGCGATGGATTTTTAAAGAGAATGAAACCTTTAGCATAGCTTTTTTCTTAAGAGAAGTACAATTGGAAGGCCTATGTCTTATTATACCTAGTATACACAACGTGTAAAAGAACTCTTACTTTAAGGAGGATTTCAACCTAAATTTATCGATCACTTCTCGCCCACAACTAAATGATTTGCTTAAACTCTTGTGAGTGTCTCCCATCCTTTAAAGATAACTTAAGACATTTTTAAATTAAACACAAAACTAATCAGGCCTCCTGTATCTTTGAAATAAAGCAATATCGAGTGCAAGTATTTTTAATGTTTAAACTTCATTCTGTAATTGTGTATCCATTTGTCAAACATGTAGATCTCACAACTTACGAAATGCTAAGTAATATATGTATTTACGATTGCATCATAGTTTTAAGTTAGGCAGGACTTATGTATCTATTCTTTTAACATAGGCCTCCACAAGTAAACGCGAGAGAGTAAATCTTTGCAAGATAGATTAAAACATTTGGTTTCTGTTTAATCACTTCATTTCCCTTGCAAACCCGTTAAGTTTATTTATCTCTGTAGTTTGTCTTCATTATTTACTTTAAAATAATTGTACTACTACTAGTAAAGATTTAACAACGATTAATTCAAATCAAATTGCTGGTTTTCACATATTCTCTGTAACTTCCACTAAACAATGTAGTTGGTGTAAGTGATCTCAGTCTTTCATAGTTTTCTGCCTTACGCCAGGTCTTTCACTGTAAACCGGGCATTCTCCAATCTTCCATATTATTAGCCTTCCTCTTAGTCTCGGCATAAGACCCATATAATTATCTTAATGTTGTCTATCATCTGATATCTTTTTCTGCTCAGAACTTTTCTCCCGTTCACATTCCTTTCAGTGCATCCTTTTGTAGTTTTGTACGCAGCTTCTTCTCAGGCTGTGACCTAACCAAATTCATTTTCTCTTCCTGATCAGTTTCAGCATTATTCTTTCTTCATCCACTCTTTCTAGCACAGCTTAATTTCTTATTCTGTATATCCATTTCACAAGTTCTATTCTTCTCTATATTCACATTTCAAATGTTTCTAACCGTTTCTCTTCACTTCGACGTAATGTCCAGATTTCTTTCCCATACAATGCCACACTCCTCACAAAGCAATTCACTAGCCTCTTCCTTAGTTATTTTTCCAGATATTCGCAGGAGATGATCTTTCCTTTTGGTTTATTTTAATGAGTGAGATAACTTTTAGGTACACAATATTGTACTCATTATTGCATATTATTTCAAAATTATTTTCCAACTAGCATATACGAGAATCCGTGCACACATGTAGAATCCAATTATGTAAAATTATGTTCTAATTGTAGTTCTTAATATGTTAATTTAGCACAGGTATAAACAAATGTAGTAGCGAATATAATATGATAATTCTCAGTTTTCCTTCGATGCTATATTAGGCTAAATGGAATTGATCTCAAAGGATCTGTAAGCATAAACGTCATTGGTTTGGATTAGAACGAACTATAGTTTAAACTGGTAAAAACACACAGAATATTATGTTACTTCTAACTTGATCCCCGACTTTTATGTATTAAAATCGTCGACGAAGTAGCTATACATAATTAAACCGACATACTTTGCATAGGGTCTACTGTTCATGATTTTATAATCAGAATAACATGGAATAATATTCTAGCCTGACTCGTCTGAAGCTATAGTTTACATATGTTTCTTTCACAAACGAAAGCCCCAAGAATAATGGCGTGAATAGAGTAAAAAGACATCCCGTAAACAAATATTTGTTTCCAAAATTTGGAAAACTTCACCTTAAATTTTGGGTACATTCTTCGTACATTATGTTTTATTTTCACACAAATCAGATTTCTATATAACCTCTGTTAGCTTCAGCTATTATAAAATGAGTTCAATATTCAGATATCATGGACTTTAGTGATCTCCCTAATTACCTTAAAAATTTGAAGGGCCAATAAAAAATGTTTAGAACAGAATTAACTAATATTCCTAAACTCATACCTTCTTCTCAACTGATTGACTCATCATGCTTATATATTAAATTAATCTAGTAACTATGTATTAGTAATAAAATTATGTACTTCATATTTTTGTATACCTTCTTTACTTGTTCCACATCTCAAAGCCACAATGACTATGTGAGCTTAATGGAATACAATAAAATATCTAAATATAAAATTCTTATTTCTAGTAACACGAAAATAATGAGGAAACCTATTTGTATGAGTTTGTATTTATTAGCACTGCAAATGGGTATATACCCGGTGGCAGTGGTAACTAATTACACTCAATAATGACAATTAATAATAAACACAATTAATAAAATATACAATTAATAAAAATTAATAATAATAATAATAATAATAATAATAATAATAATAATAATAATAATGACAGAGAGCATCCTAAATTAAATGAAGCACGATCACTTAAAACAACATTTAAAGTAAATCTAATTTGTGTCTTAACCCACGAGTATCGTATGTTCATACATGTACAAGTAGTTTTCAGCACTAAACTCATTTCGCTGACAACTCATTCACTGCACTGGAACTACGACACATTTCACTGATTCTATTCTGATTTCACTAACATTTCAAAAACATTACACTGTTTAAATACTTTGCACTGCCACTGTAAACAATAAAACTTCACTGACAGAAACACACTTCACTTACACAACCCACTTCACTGACAGAACACACTTCACACTTCACTGACACAACACACTTCTTCATTGATATAACACTTCAAATAACAAAATATCAATTACACCCTCTAAATAGTGTGTATAATATACTCGTACTACCGGCTATTAATAAATTCCTTAGGCCTATTTTAAAATACATTTTTGGTTATTGGCAAAACCTTTAGTAAGTCTGCAGGTAAAGCATTCCAGTCCCAGATAGTACGATTGAGAAAACAAAACTTTCCAGTGTCCGTCCTCTGTCTTCTTTCCCTTAATTTATATGAGTGGTTGTTCCTTGAAGAGTAATTTGGCAGCTGAAACCTATTTTTTTATTTCTCTTGAATTAGATCTTCATTGTATATTTTTAAATTCAAATAAAGACTCGTTAATTTTTTAATGAAATTATTATTCAGTAATTCATGCCTATCGGCACTGAATATGAACGAAATCTATAAAACTATTTAGGAGAAACTCCTATCTAAAGATGGTCAGAAATTACTACTATCTAATAAGTTAATTACAAAATTAAGGAAATCTCAAATTTGACTGTACAACATTGCAGTATGTTTCCTTTACACTTCATTTATTTATTTATTTATTTATTTATTTATTTATTTATTTATTTATTTATTTATCTACTTATTTATATACTTATCTATTTATTTACCTATATCTTTTTTGTATTTATTTATTTACTCTGATGGAGATAAGGCAACCAGCCTACCCTTCCACACTACCAGAAATATATAACTAGAAGAAAAAGTGTACATAATCATCGGCATTACCAACATGTAAATTAATCTAATATAATAACTTATAACAAGAAAAATAATGTAAAAAACAACTGCATATAATTTTATTATCCATACGGTAACTGCCCTTAAGAAAAGGGTCGCCCAAAGGACACAGCATATTCTGAATATAGAAACAGCTTCTAATACATAACAATATAATATAAAAGTTTCCAATATAAGCCAAACAAAATATACATAATATCAGAATTTCTGGCAATTCACTCACTGTTCATACAAATAATTCTTGAGAGTTCATTGTTCATATAAGTTGTTTCTGAGAATTTGTACTGAATACTTAACAGCAGCAAAGGCCATCTGATACTTTTGTATATCGTGAAGCATCAATACCTCTAAGAAAAGTTGTCCTTCGTCAGTGAATTTATACAATGTCTGTATTTCCCTTCTGCAGCTTTGTATAGCCGCATTCCTGGGTTTTATCTCTGAATTAAAAGTCTTGTTAGCATGCTTGATAATGGAATAAGAAAATATTCCAGCTGTGTGAATTATGGGACGGCATTGTTGGCAGTTTTAACAGAGGAACAGCGGCCCGCGTCAGATCTTACAGTTCCACCTCTGCCATATCTCACCTCGCAATCCCTGGCTTGTATGCGGTGATGCAGTGTACACAAAAGCGCCTACCGGACTAATAAATTACACGGAAACTGGCTGTTTCAAGCACGGGGCTTCGCGACCTCTGTCGCTCAAGCTTCCAGATTTGCTACGCTCTGGACGTTATTATATGAGTTGAGTGGCAAAATGATCTATCTCCCACCTCTCCATATTAAATTATACGCCAAATGTCAAATTTTATTCTAGCAGACATCTTAGAAATAGGCTACAAGAATTGTGCCATTCAGGAGAGATTGAATACTGAAATGACTCAAACTGAAAGGTAACAATTTACATTTTTATCATAGAAACTATTCAATCAATAATTACTAAATTTTCCAAAAATCTATGCTTGTCTTCCATATCCCACATGAATGCCATTCTTATTGGATGAACAGTGTAGCTTTATTTATGTGTTCTTTGGAACCATTATTTTTTCGTTACCGGCAACTCAAAACATTTCAATTAACATTTCCTCAAAACCTAACATGGGCAATCCACACCTGTGGAGTAACGGTCAGCGCGTCTGGCTGCGAAACCAGGTGGCCCGGGTTCGAATCCTGGTCGGGGCAAGTTACCTGGTTGAGGTTTCTTCCGGGGTTTTCCCTCAACCCAATACGAGCAAATGCTGGGTAACTTTCGGTGCTGGACCCCGGTCTCATTTCACCGACATTATCACCTTCATATCATTCAGACGCTAAATAACCTAGATGTTGATACAGCGTCGTAAAATAACCCAATAAAAAAAAAAATAACATCGGCACAAGTTTGAATATTTTTTCATATGTGTTATGGGTTAAAATTTGAACAGAGAATATTAGATTATCAACAGTAATCTCACTAGAGGCTTTGATTTATCTAGAGAAAATCAAAACTCGAGTGGGATTTAATTGACTATTACACGATTAGAAGAAAGTATATAAAGATTAGAAGTAACGAAGTACTCCAATACAATAAAATATTAATTGATCTTACGAAAATACAACTGTCTTCAAAATGTATTATTGTACCATCTCAACATTACAAATATTACGCTAGATGGCAGTAGTGTGTATGATTAGCTGTTTTCTTGTTATCACTTATGCCAACTATGGAAACTTCATTTTCATTTTTATTAAAACAGTTGCATTCCACTTCAATTATCCGGACCCCAGTAATCAACGTCACTTGACAGATGATTTTCAATAAATCTTAATATTAAACAATCTCTGATACGTGACTATCCATAATAAAATAAAATATAATAAACAAGAAAAGCTTTAATTTAGGACAATGAAATAAAAAATAAGCATGAATATTTTTAAAAAGAACAATTATTATTGAAAGTACAATTTTTAAATTTGAATGTTTTAGTGTTTGATGGTTCAGTTGATGTTATATTGGACGTGTGCGTAAAAGAGTGGAACTCGTTGATGTACATGGTTTATTCCTCAACTTATTCAGGATTTCCGAATGGTGCTCTTCATTTATTTGTAAATAGGGTTTCAGGGAAGATGCATAGCTATGACCAGTGATCTTTATTAATTCTTTTTCTTGAATGCCAATGCGAGTCATATTTGAAACTGCTATGCATCGACTGGAGTAGTTTGTAATTTTCTGTTTTTTGACGTCGAGATCAGTGCAGTTTGAAATGTTAGCAAACAAAGAAACAAATGCTAGGGTAGTGATAAAAACAAAGTAGGGAAGCGATAAAATTAAACAAATGCTAGAAAAGCGATAAAATTATGAGATAAGCAGCCATGATTGGTTGAAAGACGTCCATTCGTACCGTTTTATTGTGAAAAGTAGTATGACATAGTAAAAGTGTAATAGTCATTATAATCGTATGAAATATATTTCTTTGTCATTACATTAATCTATTATCAATGTTTTATAGATAATAAATTCCGCCATACAGGTCGTACCAATTTCATGAATAAAATCCTATACAATATCGAATCAGCGAAGTTCAGAAATAGCATTGTTGTCATATCTGAAAGTGTTGTCATAAGTACCGTATACGATAAATAAATATGAAAATGAGTATATAGACTACTATGTGTATATAAACTGTATAATTACATATACATATACGCTTATATTTCGGTCAATATTTTATTGCGAAATAACGTTACTGCCTGGTCATTAACGCCATTTCCCGTTATTACTAACCATTAAATTCAATGGCCCGAGATTTACCTACGTTATTCACCAAAAATCTCCTGACATTGTTGAAAATGGAAACTAAACATTATTTGTTTTATTTTAGTCTGTTATTTAATAACGCTGTATCAACTACAAGGTTATTTAGCGTCAATGAGATTGGTGATAGTGAGATATTTGGCGAGATGAGGCCGAGAATTCGCCATAGATTACCTGGAATTCACTTTACGGTTGGGAAAAACCTTGGAAAAAACCCAACCAGGTAATCAGCCCAAACGGGGATCGAACCCGCGCCCGAGCGCAACTTCAGACCGGCAGGGAAGCGCCTTAACCGACTGAGCCACGTCGGTGGCCAAAACATTATCATATTCAAGATATTTTAAAAGTGATGGTCAAAATTTAGAGATGAGAAGTAAAAGACGAAAAGAGCGAAAAAAATCCAGTAAACAAAGGTAAGAAAATATACTGTTTACGAGATAATACCATTTCTTGCTGGTTAGGGTCGCCAGTGAACCGAGCGCCTGGATACGGTAAAGCGGCAACATTCATGCTGTGTACGTATGCCACAATCTCCTCATTCCATATCCTTTTAAGTATGAGATAATTATCTAAACAGACGATATGGTGAACGGCGGATACGCAGAGGAGAACCTGTACTTAGATCTCCGGATTAAAGTCCTTTGGATTTTTTGTATATGGTGTTTTGCGAGAAGCCTAGTTTACACAACAGACATCACCACACCTGAATAATTGCATCATCGGAGTGTAGATGCCTTCCAGCAAATAGTTTGATCGAACGCATTCTTGGGTCTTTCAGGATAAGACTAGACAGATGCATTCAGGTGCATGCATGGTCAGCATTTTAAACTCTTGATGTAAAATTCTTCACTTAAAACGTTAATACTGTGCTACATCTTGTTTTCCACAAACTTTACTGTTGTTGAAACAAAAAGGGTTTATTGTGTATATTTAAACACATTTTTGTAGTGTTGAAGTCAAAAGTATGAATTTTAATAATGATTAATAATATAATAATGATTTATTTTAGCTGGCAGAGTTAAGGCCGTAAGGCTGATGATTTAATCAATCCTTCTCTCTTATGAATTAAACAACAAAATATTAAGAACTATTAATTAAACAATAAAATACAAACTATGTAGCAGAATTAAGCTAAAACACATAGAATTTTAATATGTTTCAAATAATGTTAGATAATAGAAAGAGATAATCATGAGAAAATTTTGAAAATACAGCACTATCAGGATGATGTCTAAAAGAAGAAGTAACAATGCAGTCAGTGATAGTTAAGTCAGTATTATTGGAGTGAATTATTAAGAAGGTTGTCCTTTAAGGCGATTTTAAAAATGTTCATTGTCTTGCAGCCTCTAATACTCTGTGACAAGGAATTCCATTGTCGAGAGGTGGATACTGTAAAAGATTATGAATAACAAGATGATCTATGAAGAGGTATACTTAGCGTGCCACAGATAAGTGATCTGGTATTTACGTCGTGGTTAGAGTCTCGTTTAATGTCTCGTGATTAACAATTAATTTAATTAAAAATATTGATTTTATTGGAACTAATACTTAGTATTTAGCGTGCTTCAACAAGCACAGAATGTGCGGACTCTGTCTATTCAAACATTTTTGCACGTTTTCGTTTTTACTTTTCATCTCTAAATTTTTTACAATCACTTTTGAAACACGCTGTATTGCCTAGATAATTACATTAATAGCCAATTCTACTTGGATAATGTTCATAAATGAAGGACCGAGGCTAAGTAATAGGTGTGCTAAGTGTTTCCTTTTTTCGGTAAACAGTGTGTTGTTTGTAACTTATAATTGTTTTCACAAAATACTGGCCTTTTATGAATATGAGTTGAAGCAGCGAAACAGAACACTTACAACTTGGTCACGAAGATATGAGAAATTAAGTAATTGCCCGTGGTAATAGTATTATTATCAACACCGTCAAACTGTCTATGATGTTGTCGTTACTGATAGGATATTAACGTTATTTCCCAATAATGGTGAAATAGACGGACTGTAGAAGTCGTATATTATATTCCTATTTATTTCAAAATAGGCTATAACTCACATGGTTATGGATCTTTGTGTCAATGCAGTTATGTTTATTGTCTGATATATACAGTACTATATTCTTTGTCACAAAATAAGCGACTCTTATTTGCACACACTTTCCTTGTTTCTTGCGGTGAATTGATAAGATAGAGGGGGTGAAGTTCAAATAATATTTAAAATTACGGCGAGCCGCAATATCGTTAAGTGAAGAAGGGAAGGGGGCAAATATGTATCTCAAAACAAATTGAAGAGGAAAGTTTTGAAACGAGGGGACATTCAGTGTGTCTTGAAGCTGCCTTTAAGTACAACATAAAACAGAAAAATTACATAGAAGTGAAGTCCTTTTATTGCTCAGCCAGTCCCTATGTTATTCGCCGAGCACCTGCTGCCTACGATGATATTTCTCCAAGAGTGTGTGTAATGTTTTCGAAGAAATGTTCTGCCAGCGAACAAAGACCGAAACACACAGCATTCTCCCAGGTAATGGTTCTTAAATTGCTTGACTTTGTCGTCGTATATACAATATATTTGAACTCTTATTTGGGAAAGGAAACAGAAAGTAAAATTTGAAAATAGTTTTAAAGTTCTTTGTGAAAAAGTAATAACGATTATGAAAGTGATTAAAACAACATCAATAACAACAACAACAACAACAACAACAATAATAATAATAATAATAATAATAATAATAATAATAATAATAAGAATGAATAGTGGTATTCTAATAATAATAATAATAATAATAATAATAATAATATAATATAATATAATATAATATTCTTAATTTCTGGCTTTTAAAGAACCTGGAGGTTCACTGCCGCCCTGACATAAGCCTGTCATTGGTCCCTATTCTGAGTAAGATTAATCCAGTCTCTATCATCATATCCCACCTCCCTCAAATCCATTTTAATATTATCTTCCCATCTACGTCTCGGCTTCCCCAAAGGCCTTATTCCCTCCGGCCTCCCGATTAACACTCTATATGCATTTCTGGATACGCCCATACGTCCTACATGCCCTGCCCATCTCAAACGTCTGGATTTAATGTTCCTAATTATGTCAGGTGAAGAATACAATGCGTGCAGTTCTCTGTTGTGTAACTTTCTCCATTCTCCTAACTACATCCCTTAGCCCCAAATATTTTCCTCAAACACCCTTAACCTATGTTCCTCTTTCAAAGTGAGAGTCCAAGTTTCACAACCATAAAGAACAACCGATAATGTAACTGTTTTATAAATTGCAATTTTAGGTTTTTTGACAGCAGACTGGATGATCAAAGCTCCTCAACCGAATAATAACAGACACTTCCCATACTTATTCTGTGTTTAATTTCCTCCCGAGTATCATTTATATTTGTTACTGTTGCTCCAAGGTATTTGAATTTTTCCACCTAATATAATATAATATAATATAATATAATATAATATAATATAATATAATATAATATAATATAATATATTATAATGTAATGTAATGTAATACAATAGGCTATAATATAATGTAATATATAATGTAGTGTAGTGTAGTGTAGTGCAGTGCAGTGCAGTGCAGTACAGTACAGTACAGTACAGTACAGTACAGTACAGTACAGGGCAGTACAATATAATATATCCTCTGATAGAGATTCTGGCTCATATGTATATCTGTTATCAGGCAGTACATCTCACTTCACGATATGTGTCAGAGGAAGAGCAATTGTTTGTATGCATCTGATGTCTGACTAGTGTAATATGTATCTAGTCGGCGAAGGATGTATACAATGGAGGGGGAAAGGAACTAGGCATCCTACCCCATTATCTCCTGGCTTAGTAGCCTCATAAGTTGTGTATTCTTGGTATCACTCGTGAGGTTCAGATCTGTCTTCAGACAGTTGACAAAACAACAACAATATAATTTGTTCTTTATTTTACAAGACTTTATCATCTGCCATGATTATATAGCATCTGAGTGAGATGAAGGTGATAATGCCAGCGAGATGAGTCCAGGGTTCACCGTCGAAAGTTATCTAGCATTTGATTTTAAAGTTTTGAGGGAAACCCCCTGAAAAAAACCTTATCCAGGATTTGAATCCGGGTCCGCTCGTTTCACGGTGAGACATGCTAACCGTTACTCTACAGTGATGGATTATTATTATTATTATTATTATTATTATTATTATTATTATTATTATTATTAAAGTTTCGCTCGGGCGCGGGTTCGATCCCCGCTTGGGCTGATTACCTGGTTGGGTTTTTTCCGAGGTTTTTCCTAACCGTAAGGTGAATGCCAGGTAATCTATGGCGAATCCTCGGACTCATCTCGCCAAATACCATCTCGCTATCACCAATCTCACCGACGCTAAATAACCTCGTAGTTGATACAGCGTCGTTAAATAACCAACTAAAATAAATAAAAAAAACTATTATTATTATTATTATTATTATTATTATTATTATTATTATTAAATGGAACGTACATTGTGTTAAAAATTTGCAGTAGTTATATTCAAGGTGTAAATTAAAACAAAATACGTGTATACTGTAATAATGTAATTGAAATTTGGGATTAATACGGTCAATAACTTTGTTGTTTTTCTATGCGTAATTCACTTCTAATACTTTACATTAGTGGGATGGGGACTTGTGTGTGAATCTGTAGTGTGAAATTCTGTTTCAAAAGCTGACACGGCAAAGTTACGACGTATCCAATGAAAATTCTTATATTCATTGTACTATTGTATTCATTTGTATATTTATACTAATGCTATATTTGAATGAATATTCGTACTGTATCTATGATAGTTTAACCACATAATATGTATTACGGTAGTAATAAATATGAATACTGGTGGTAACATGATAAATAAGGAACGAATATCGATGATTTTGCATCTTTGTTCTCATGATACTAGAAGGATATTTTGTAGAAAATAAATGAGGATCATATCAAGAGCGGTGAAATATAATTTTTTGATACATACTGTACAAATATATATATATATATATTGCATTTGTTTCCATTTTTTCGGATTGGCATTTTGTAAAGTTTATAATAAATTTTAAGTTTATTTTAAAGAAGAAGAAAACAAAATTTCTCTCATTTTAGCTATTTTTAATGCACTATGATTAAAATATTACTGTAGTAAACATCAATTTTCATAATCTTCAGAACTAAATAGCCATTCTTGAGAATCTAGGACACTCCTTCTTTTCCTATATATTCATAGTTTATATTGCTTCAAAGTTGGACTGGTTTAACCACAACACAAATCTTAATTTGTGAAAGACAAAACACTCTTTTAAACGGTGTTATGGAAGGTGTGGTGTAATTCAATCTTGAAAGAAGCTTCTCGATGTATAGTTGACAATTGCCAGACCCCCACCTTTTAAAATCCACAGAATGTGTTTATAACTAACTGCAATGTAATATTGAGTGGAAAATAATTTTTTACCAAGATCAATTTAAAGGTACCTAGTTTTAAGTCAGTTTTAGAGTATTTTAATTGATGTTTAGGTCCGAAAGTTATCTGTTTAAGGCCATTTTGAAAATAGTTTTAGATCATTAAAAATCCGTGGCCTACTGAAACAGCTTAGTTTTTACAAAAGGCTTAAAAATTATGAGATGGTATCTTATCTTCTTTAATGTGTTTCATGTATAACATTACAGTGTTATCACTTTGTAGGCCATCATTTTTGACTTGCTACAGTGCTTCTTAAATAAAATGGAGATAGTCCCGTCTCGTCTTACAGTCGACTATTTCTACCCTCATAATGAGGCGCAACAAGACTTCTACACATAATGTCTACTGGCGAAAAAACCAGTAGGAAGGCAGGAGGGCCTACAATTAGTCAAGTAGTTGTTTGTTGCTTGCATATCTGCTTCCTAATCTCTTGGTACAAAGACTTGCACCGCGATATTCTGGGCTCTTTTGTAATCGGAGGCAATAAATTTTCCAGGCTTCTCACTTTCTGACGAGTTGTAAATGAATGCGTTGCCAGGAAACGCGTGTCTGCATTCAACATTCCGGAGTTATTAAATTGTTGTTCAGGTGTTGAGTCGGGCCCTCCCTTGAAGGCGTTAAGCGTCAAATGTCACACAAGTCGTTGAAAAATGTTATCCAATTTTCTTGTCCTCTTCTCCCACTTCACAAGTAATTGTTTGGATGTTAGAAGCCGGATATTTGTGTTAAGATTACGTTTACGAGATATGTTTGTACTGTACTGTTGCCTTGTATTGTTAATTATAATGTGATGAATAATAGGTGGCTTTTAGTTTTGTCAAGACAGTGAGCGTAGAAGAAAGAAGCGCAGAAAAATGTAAACAAATCTACAAGAAGTATTGAAAAGGAGGAAATAAGAATGGAGCGATGGAAGAGAAAAAAAGTGAGAGGAGATTCATTGAATTCCTATCATTGCATGAACGTTTATGCTGTTCGTGATTGTTATTGTGAGCATGGTTGGGATTGTAAGGATCTGTGCAATTTTAAATACAAATTTGATATTTCATTTCTGTCTTCATACTTATATTTAAATCAACTACTTCATAATAGCTTCTTCATTCCATGAGGTCTAGTCACAAAACAACAACGCAATTGATAGCTAGTGAAAATTTTTCACATAGAAGAGATAATTTTATTATACACTGTAGGTAACTCATCAGTTGTTTTTTTTTTATTTTTTTTTTTTTTTTTGCTCCGTGATTTTAAGTGTTTATTTTAAGAGTTAAGTTGATGAATAGAGTTGTGATAAAAATACGTTGTGAGTTGGTTGAAATGTATGACGCCACTGAGTTGTTTGATATAGTAAAGATCATTATTACAGAGAATTGGATTCATTTGTAAATTATGCAAATCTGGCTTTCAGGTAGTAGCTCCCTGTAATGCAGGTTTGAATAATTTCAAGGAAAATTTGTTCCGAGGCCGGGTATCGATCCCGGGACCATTCGCTTAGTGCACGAATGCTCTGCCGACTGAGCTACCCCAGCAACTATACACAACACTGTCATAATTTTTCTTTTATATCCACACAACTCGAATGGGCTGACAAGGCGCCAGAACCGAACTTTGAATGCACAGAAATTCTGTGTGATTTAAATTGTGGCTTACTGTTAACATACTCCAGTAACGAATATATTATGCAAATTTGGCTTTCAGGTAGTAGCTCCTGTAAAGCAGATTTGAATAATTTCAAGGCAAAATTGTTCCGGGGCCGGGTATCGATCCCGGGAGCCTTCGCCTAGCACACGAATGCTTTGTCGAGTGAGCTACCCCAGGAACTATACACGAACCGTCCAATTTTTCCTTTATATCCACACAACTCAAATGGGCTGATAAGGCACCAGAACCAAACTTTGAGTACACACAAATTCTGTATGATTCAAACTCGTGACTAGTGAATCATTTGTAAATTGATACCACATTTAATAACTCAGAATTAGACCACGTTAAATTAACATTTTCTGTGTTTATACTTCGCGCATTTATTAATAATTCTCATTTCTGTACGAATAATTATTTTTTAATAAATTACTATTAATATATATTCATCGTTAAGTTTTCAGAAGTTAAAAATGTTTCTCCTGAATCTTTTCCTTTTCATCTGATACTGAAATCACAGATCTACAGAAACTGTTTCTAACGTGCCCCCCTTGTATAAAGAGGTAAATCACTGAAATAAAAAGCACCAATATACATTATCCGTTTATTAATTAATAGGTCGTACGTATTAAAAAATGTGAGGGCCACCGTTACAGGATATAGTTCCTGATGACAATAAGTATAATATCATCCTATCGTCAAAATCACTGGTTGGGAAAGGGATTGGGTCTCCTTGAAAGCAAATCTTGACTCTGAAAGGGACTTACTTGAGGCTATAATGGGTTCAGCTCACTGAGTGGGCTCTATATTTTTAGAAATTAAGTGCTTACAATGGGGCACTGTGATGGAAATCTCCAGTTATAGGCTTTGTACTCCATTGTCCTGCCGCCCATTGTATAATCCTCATGTAAACTCAAGCACATAGGAAACTTGCATGTGATTGGCTCCTAATAGAAACATTCGGTACTTCTTGTAGAGCTCAAGAAAATACTGGGTGTTCATTTCAAAGTGTGTCATGACGTCACTGTTGTGAGTCAGCGATTTGAAGCTAGTTTCACCTTTTATGTCAGAGAAGTTGCCTATTAATCAAGGTGTTCAATCTGAACTTGAGAACGTGTACGGTATAACTTGAACGTCGTAGCAACAGATGGCGGTGCTACCATAACCTCTTTCGAACTGTGTTTTGCGCGGGCAAGTCGTACGCAGGGTATTTGTTATCATCGGTTGCGTACGGCAACATTCCACAACACAAATCAAATGCTCCTTGTTCATGTTGACCGTCGAAGTTAATGTCAACAAATACGCAAGTAATCGTCTTAACCCTCTCCCCATATCCCGACATTAAGGAAAAAACTTACCTCAGTACGTGTTTCCAAACAGTTCACATTCCTGCCACTACAGGCGTTACAGTATGTATCGGCAAGTACTCTTCAGAATGAACGCCGTACTTGCTAGGCAACTTCTTTGGCACATAGGTAATACACCTCTGCGGAAGTGTAGGACGATTGAATTCTCTAGGCGTATCGACTAGCCACATGACGGCATACAGCGAGCCATGACACACTTTGAACTGAACACGCAGTATATACTTGTAACAACCTTTGAAGCTCAATACATATTTGGAAACTTTGTTTTGAAACATACTGCAACTGGTTATAAGCTGTGTCTATATATTATATCTCTACTCTTCATATAGACAAATTGAAATGTTCTTTTATCGGAGTGTTATGATACAAGACCGGGTCCTTTTCACACTTTTTCTGAGAAAAGCCAACCAATGACTGTTTCAGCGTTCATAGTATTTTAAAATGATTTAAACGTAGTTAAAATATAGCCAGTAAATTTCTCTGGAACTTACACATTCAAGAATAAATCTCTTTATCTGTAACTTTTAGGAAGGAGTAGCAGGTAAAAATGTTTTCTCATTCTGTTTCAGAAATTAATTTTGTTGTATTTGAGAGAAATATATGACAATAAAACTATCTAAATTTTTCTGAGTTACAGATATCATGAGTAGCCTATAACTTTGAAACCCTCCATAAAATTACAATAAACTTGACTCAAATTATATATGACGTATTAGCAATAACTAGTTACATGTTATACATACATACATACATACATACATACATACATACATACATGTTCTGCCCATGAACAGGTCTTTAACTGCAAACCCAGCATTCTCAAATCTTTCCTATTTTCTGCTTTCCTCTTAGTCTCCGCATATGATCTATATATATATATATATATATATATATATATATATATATTAATATCGTCTATCATATGATATCTTCTTCTACCCCGAACTCTTCTCCCGTCCACCATTCTGTCTAGTGCATCCTTCAGTGGCAGTTTCTTCTTAACCAGTGACCCAGCCAATTCCTTTTTCTCTTTCTGATCAGTTTCAGCATCGTTCTTCTTCACCCACTCTTTCCAACACAGCTACATTTCTTATTCTGTCTGTCGATTTCACACGTTCCATTCTTCTCCATATCCACATTTCAAATACTTCTATTCGTTTCTCTTCATTTCGTCGTAATGTCCATGTTTCTGCCCCATCCAATGCCACATTCCATACAAAGCATTACACTAGGACTAGACTCTTCCTTAGTTCGTTTATGTTGTTGGAATAATGAATTTCCAACAATCATTGACAGAAATTCACCAAAGATTCTCCTCTGTAATTTTTTCTTCCAAATTCATATTTTTCAACTGTTCTTCCATCTTGTCCTTCTTCTAATACTACGTTCCAGTCGCCCATTAGGATTATGCATGCTCCCTTCTTCTCCTTCTCAACTATCTCTTCTATCTTGTCATAACTTTCTTTATCTTCTTCGTCTGCTAATCCACTATAGGCATGTAAATTTGCACAAGCACCAAGTCTATTTTCTTCACTTCAAGTCTCACCGTTATTAACCGGTCATCTACATAACGCAATGATCTCGCTTTTTCTTTCACACGAGGTCCCAATAATACACCAACACCATGACTTCCTTTATACTCACCACTTGAATAAAACAACTTAAATTCATCACTCACCAACTCACCACTATTTTCCCACTCACTACCTGTACTTTGAAATAATATGACAAAGCAAGAATTATAATAACAGAAATGAAATGTTTAAGGAATATAGCTAAACACACATGCTGTAGCCAACATGTACGGAATGAAGAGGGATAGAAACCCCTTGATGACTTGAGTCCAGAAGAGTCATACGGCCTAACTACGATAGTATAATGAGTGATGCAAATAGTGACTTCTAAACTTTCACATTCATATTATTTAAGAATAAATATTTCTGAAACGAGGGATTTAACCTATTTATCCTCAGAAATAAGTCAATTTCCTTTATTATTAAGTGCCTAGGAAACAGTACATCCCTTTCTCGCACTCAACAACGGTAGACTCACCAAATTTAATGAAAATTCTTCGGTGCGTTTTCATGATAGAATTTACTTAATTTAACCCTTTAAATAAGTTTTCCCAAAGTTGAGACTTTCATCCCACTCCGTTAAAATTCTTCGGCCTGTTTTCAAGGGAGAATATACAAATAATATTGTATAAAAAAATTGATCGTTTAATTTAACCCTTTAAATAATTTTTCGCAAAGTCAAGACCTGACTAAATCACTTTTTCTAACCCGAAGACGGTAGATTCAGTCCATTTCATTAAAATTTTTCTGACCGTTTTCAAGAGAGAATTTACAAATAATACTGCATACAAGAATTGCTCGTTTAATTTAAACAATAAAATGAGTTTTCCTAAAGTCACTATCTATCTAAAAGTCAAGACCTATCTAAATCGCTTTCTCATACCCGAAAACGCTAGATTCATTCTTTTCATTAAAAGATCCGTTTTCAAGACAAAATTTACAAATATACAAGAATTGCTCTTTCAGTGCTGCTCATCGGAGTGACTACTACCGCGGAGGAATCGGAGATTACGAATAAAGCTCTCCACCGGTGATCTCCGGTACTACCGTAGGTGGAACAGGGGACATACGGAGGGATGCGGGGCTTCGGAGCGAAGCGACAGTTAGCTCAAGGACGACCGGCGCGTACGGACTGACGGTAGTTGTGAGTGAAATAAAATGGCACCAAATCGGATATCCGTCGCATGGAAATTCTTTAATTTAGTTGAAGGTAATAATAAAGTCGCACATTGTAAACTTTGTGGGCGAATTTACTCTAAGGGTGGTGAAACTTCGAAATTGTTAGACCATTTGAAGCGATCGCACAATCACGAACTTGATGAAAACAATTACACAAAACATTTGATACGATTTCTTTTTAAATTGTTTTAGTGCTGTTGTTCCCAAAGGCTCACAGTTTATGAAAAAGTCTTGAAATTTCTCTAAAACGTAACTTTCAAGGCAATAAAAAACATATGAAATATTTACAAGACGACTTGAGTTATATTTTACTGTTTAGATAACTTGAGTTATATTTTACTGTTTGGATTAAAATATTTCTGAATGAAACTAAAGAAACATCTGATAATAATATAATTACTATTATCCTTAAGTTGATATCCACTTATATGTTTATTACAGAGCAAGAGTGGCTCGTTTTAGAAGAGGCAATTCAAATACTGACACCCTTTAACACAATAATCACAATCCTGTCCGGTGAAGAATCTGAATAAATTATGTTGGACAGTAAACTTTATCCCATTGATAGCCCACGTTTCTTTTGTTTCATTCTGAAACTCCCTTAATATATTTTACGTTAACTAAACCGATTAGAATAACAACCCTGTTTGCGATTAAACGAGAGTTTGTAGGAGAATTAAAGTACAAAATGTTTACATTAGCTACTGAAAAGCTTTACTTTTGCGTTAGTTTTGCAGTTAGATTGAATGTTATTAATTTGATCAATGACATAAAACTAATACGGCTTTCCACATATAGGCCTACTATGAATTTCAAAACTGGAAAAAAAAATCTGTCAGCTAACGTAGCACTTTAAGCAACACAAAAAAAAAGACTCGAAGAAAGAGAGAGAGATTAACATAAAAGAGAGATTAAGCAACAACTAATTAGAACTTATTTTAAAAGATACGCGGACGTCAGCGGACTCGAATCACTACCTGATCCGATTAAAGGAATGCTAAGCGGAAAGTGTAGGCCTATGTATGCGCCACAAAACATATACAAGCTGCGCGGCATCAATCGGAGGTAACAGGAGGTCTCCGATTGAAAGCGCGCAAACAATCGATCCGGAGAAAACCTAATCATAAGCAGCACTATGCTCGTTTAATAGTGTTTCATAAAAGTCCATCTTTTTCGCCAAGGACAAGAGCACTATGTTTATATAGAGTATAAGTGAAATAAACCTGCAGATTTCCAGAGCGAATAGCTCATGTTGTATGTGCCAAAACTTACTTTTATCAACAGTAATCTCACTAGAAGTTTTGATTTATCTAGAGAAAATCAAAAATCGATTGGGTTTTAATTGACTATTACACGATTAGAAGAATTATATAAAGATTAGAAGAACTAAAGTACTCTAATACAATAAAATATGAATGGACTTACTAAAATTCTATTTCACTGATGTTAGCTTCACCAAAATTTTTGAACGGAGCCGCCATTTTCAGTTGACTATATGCGGTAAATAAATGACGTTCGCAAAGCATGTTTTATAGTACCGTAAAAAATTTGCAGTTTGAAATATTGGCAAACAAAGAAACAAATGGTAGGGAGGTGAAAAAACGAAAAAAAAGTATATAAAGATTAAAATAAATAAAGCAGGCCTACTCTAATATAATAAAATATATATTAATTTACTTACTAAAATTCTATTTAACCAATTGTTACTTTCACCAAGACGTTTGAACGGAGTCGCAATTTTCAGTCTGCTATCTATGCGGGATACAAAAGACGATCGCATATTTTATAGTACCGTAAAAATGTTGTAGTTTGAAATGTTGGCAAACAAAGAAACAAATGCTAGGGAAATGATAAAAACAAACAAATGCTAGGGAAGTGATAAAAATAAACAAATGCTAGGAAAGTGATAAATTTATAGTGATAAACAGCCATAACTGGTTGAAACATGTCCTTTCGTACCGTTTTATTGGTCAAAAGTAATATGACGTAGTGAAAGTGTAATAGTCTTTTTTCCAAATGTTTAACACTCTATTGCAAGTAGGATCGTGATTTTTCTACATATCGATAGAATAGGCCTATCTGATAAAGAATCATTTTTTCCTGTGGCGTATTTTCTTAGCATGGACGGTTTTCGTGTACGAGTAAATTGAATTTAAGTAACACTTATTTCGAGCCACTAAACAATACGACAGTCAGAGAGGGAGAGGTTCACCTAAGGAGATAGATCTGAATTCGTTCACCTCTTACATCTGTATTACGAGAAGAAAGAGCAGTGTGTTAGCGGCGATGTTACCAGACTGCTGAAACTAGCAACTTAATTTTCTAATTGACCGTGCATTTAATCACAAAACGTAATATAGGTTTTCTATTAATTTAAGTCTACTCTATCGTCCCTTTCAATCTGCAGAGTTATTTCACTTCCATTCTGTATATATTTGTTATCTAGTGAATAATCAATAATATAAGAGACATTTTAGCTACAAAATTCGTTATGAAAGGTACCTGGCAGAACTGTGACAGACAGTCGCTCTGCATTTACCGTCTGTACCAGCCCTCACTACTCTCTGTTCCGTGGGGCCGGGTAATGAATTATAACTCGGTACCTGAATAGACACTTACTGCGATGAGCCCCACTCCCCCTTTACCCTCCGGAAGCCCGTGTTTCCGAAGCCACAAGTGACCGCCGGGACGGCGCGGAGTTCAAGAGTTTTCCTCTCGGCAGAGATCCTTTCTCTTTCGACCGATTGTTTTGCTGTTCTCATATTTATTCTCCTCTCTGAGGAGGACAGACGAGGAAGACATCGATCTGTTGCTTGCTTGCTCGACTCTTCTCTTTCTACTTTGAAGTTTCTTCTTGTGTTTGATGTTCCAATGTAAGTCTTGTTACACCAGTTGGTTGCCCTGCTCGAAGTCCTCAAAGAAACTTGTTTATTTTATGTCTTACATTTAATATTCAGATCTAAATTTCATGGTCCTCCGCTGTGTATCTGTGGTAATGTTGGTGGCTGCCAACACAGCGAGCTCCAAGAGTTCAATTTCAACGTAAGGGAAATAGTTAATTATTCAGAAGACATTAAGGGATGTGTATGTAAATGTATGTCAAAGTGACGGAATTCATAGGATCCCGTTATTATCCATATAAGGATTTTGAATATGAATAAGGTTGAAATAAATCTAATCCAATTTATGAGTTAAATTTTAATCATAAATATTTATTTATTTCTTCATTGAATATATAAGGTAAAGGTTGGTAATATTGAGATACGAGTAATATTGTGATAGTTATTTTTTAGAATTTATTAAAATTTTACTGATCGACAGAAGGACCGGTTTTGTGCAGAAACTTGTCCATAAACATTCCCTTAATATGTTGATTCAATAAACCGATCTTCCTCTCATTCAGTAAAATTGTAATAAATTCTCAAAAAGAACTATCACAATATTACTCATATCACAGTATGACTAACCTTTACCCTACCATATATATACAATTGCTTATGATGGAATCACTGTTTTTCATCTGAATTAGTTTCTTGGAGAGCCGTTAGTATGAATCTACGATATTTATTTATTTATTTATTTATTTATTTATTTATTTATTTATTTATTTATTTAACAAAAAAACAGATTATTAGTGGTAAAATATTATATACAAAAATTATAAATTAACACACAAATGTAGTATTATGCAATCATCTAACAAAAACAAAGTAGGTTTACTGTAGATTTTTTTCAAAGTGTGATCCTCCTAATTGAGCGGTCATCAGGACAGAGCACCCTGGGGCACACGGGACTGTTCCGCTTATCCTTTACCCATTTCAGCGAATGCTGACGACCACTATTCTAATTGAATACAGGGTCTACACCTCATAATTATTGACTGCCTGACCATCGAAAACATATCAGGAATTTCGTTTAACTCAAAGGCTGTAGTAACATCCAGTACCACAACATCTTCTGCTGAACCAACTGCAGTACGATAAACTTCAATCCTCACAAGAAAAGCTTAAAGGGCTTAGATCAGGTGACCTAGCCGGCCAGGATATTGTACTTACTTACTGGCTTTTAAGGAACCCGGAGGTTCATTGCCGCCCTCACATAAGCCAGCCATTGGTCCCTATCCTGAGCAAGATTAATTTTTTATTTTATTTTAGTAGGTTATTTTACGATGCTTTATCAACATCTTAGGTTATTTAGCGTCTGAATGATATGAAGGTGATAATGCCGGTGAAATGAATCCGGGATCCAGCACCGATAGTTACTCAGCATTTGCTCATATTGGGTTGGGGGAAAACCCCGGAAAAAACCTAAACCAGGTAACTTGTCCCAACAAGGAATCGAACCCGGGCCACCTGGTTTCGCGGCCAGACGGGCTAACCGTTACTCCACAGGTGTGGACAGCAAGATTAATCCAGTCTCTGTCATCATATCCCACCTCCCTCAAATCCATTTTAATATTATCTTCCCCTCTACGTCTCTGCCTCCCCAAAGGTTTTTTTTCCCTCCCACCTAACACTCTATATGCATTTCTGGATTCGCCCATACGTGCTACATGCCCTGTCCATCTCAAACGTCTGGATTTAATGTTCCTAATTATGTCAGGTGAAGAATACAATGCGTGCAGTTCTGTGTTATATAACTTTCTCCATTCTCCTGTAACTTCATTCCTCTTAGCCCAAAATATTTTTCTAAGCACCTTATTCTCAAACACCCTTAACCTATGTTCCTCTCTCAAACTAAGAGTCCAAGTTTCACAACCATAAAGAACAACCGGTGATATAACTGTTTTATAAATTCTAACTTTCAGATTTTTTGATAAAAGACTAGATGATAAAAGCTTCTCAACCGAATAATAACAGGCATTTCCCATATTTATTCTGTAGGATATTGTACTATGTTACCTAATCCATCTAACATGAAAATCATTGTCAAGATATTCGAAACCACTGCACTGTTTGAGTAAACGATTTGTAAACAGAGTGCTTTATGGTCTGAACTGAATTGAGGTACAGTGTGAGTACATACATTGTGCAGAAAGTAATTTTATTATTGGACATTTCCCTAGACAATTTCGCGCCCTGTTGCTAAGACACATATCGTTTCCGTATTTCTGGTACAGTATATGAGCTACTGTCTCAAAATACTTAAAATGATGTCTTTCAGTTAACACAGTTGAATTTAGATTCATCTTGTATGTATAGGCGCACAATGGATCAAAGCAAGCCTAAGTGCTAGGATCCGTGCCGGGGCCAGACTTCGGTAAGGCAAGCCAAGGAAGATAGTACGGCCAGCCTTCCAGCCCCGGAAAAACCAGGAAGGCGGCACAAAGCAGTTCCCTATCAGTAGGGCTAGGATTTTGATAAATCATGAAAAAAATGTCCTACAAACAATGCATTTATGACCTAAAAATCTTTCAAAAATGCCCTTAAAATGCCCTAAAATTGATTTTACATAATTAGCTTAGTAGAAAAAGAGGTTTTGTACTACTTAATATTTAGACTTAGACTAGTAATTAAATTAAGTTTATGCTCGACCATGCCGAAATGTAGTAATTATACACCTGGTAGTAGCCCTTTAATGGACCTCATTAAAGTACACCTATTCATTAAAGTTCAGGTGTTCCACCAATCAGAAAATACCATTGTAGCAATATGAAAGCGCAAGTATCGATTATTCTCGGATATGCAATCGAAAGACAACTAGCGCGAGATTAGACAAAGTAAAAATGGCGGACACTAATGATAACGAGCTGTAACTTACACCGCCGGAAATTTTGGCAAAAGCACTCGATGTGACTAATAACTTATTAACTTATGGTCGAGCATAAAAAGTCGTATGAAACTTGACTATAATGGTGATTAAGACGCTCGTATGAAAATTATGAAACTCGCTTGCGCTCGTTTCATAAACATACTCGCGTCTTAATTACTACCATTATAGGCTCGTTGCATAATGTACTACTGTATTATTTAATTTTACATACTTTTTTCTAAGTAGTACACTTTAATTAATTATTTTACCTGATGTAGTGTCCATGTAATCCACCACAAGGCCACTCTTATCCGGAATTAGCAGGTATAAAGGAGTGTATATTGAAGGGGTGGTTGGACTGATCCATTACATGGGGTGTACTATGTTAAAATGGCAATATTTTTGTAGAAAAACGATAAAAATATTATACAAAATAATGGGTATTACTTACTTACTGGCTCTTAAGGAACCCGGAGGTTCATTGCCGCCCTCACATAAGCCCGCCATTGGTCCCTATCCTGAGCAAAATTAATCCATTCTCTATCATCATATCCCACCTCAATGGGTATTAATGGACAAAATATGTAGAGAAAATATCGAAGGATATAAACATTATTTTACATTAATAATGGGGATTTATGGCCGAAATTAAATGAAAATGCCTAAAAAAAAAATCAAAAGATGCTCTTATGAGTTGAAACAGGCAAACAATACAAAAGATTCCCTAACAAATATGTCTTAAAACGTTCAGTTTATCACATAACATATAAATACTAAAGCAGCTATGTTTCTGGCTTACTAGAAAAAAGATTCAATTTCATCAAAATCCTAGCCCTACCTATCAGTCTCCAGTCTCCAGTTGTAAATACCGTCGAGGAAGTCCACTGAAATTTGCTTGCTGTAGAATTGTGTTTAAATCTGCGAATATCATATCCAGTGCAAGTACGTACTTAAAGTTACAAAATTTGCCGGGGAATAGGTAGCTAATAGAAAACTTAGTTCCCTCTTCTCCTGAAAGTTTGTGACTCCCGTCCTCATCATGTGGAAAACCACCGGCTTATCTGTATGCATCACTAGAAGTGCAAATATTGATTAATTTTTTGAACACCCACCAGGGAGTACGCCTACAGGTAGTCTCGATTTTTTAAATCCTTTATGAAACCCTCGTCATAGGGGGATACAATGTTTACACGGAACTGAATATCGGGCTCAAAATGCTGTGGAAATATGAGGGTGGTTGTCCACGACTTATTAGAGAGTACTGTTTGTTTACCGTGGGAGGCACAGAATTAAATGTGGCATCGTAAAATTTTGACGTATCGGCCACTTTTTGATATGCTCTTGGTCAATATTTGGGTTTACTACATACAGGGGCTTCAGTATATAATTGACAGCATGCGGCAAAATGCACGCTCAATTGCTATTGTTTTAATTTAAAAATGGTATTGTGATCATATTATAAATACCGAAATATTGATTAAAAAGGAAAAGGAATCCCTCGCATTTCATTCTCGCCAACCACATACTGTCTGACACGGAAAACTGCTTTATATCTCAACAATATTTGAATGTACAGTAATATTCCATAAAGTTCATAAATAAGCCTATTTTGACTTAAAACGTATAATTTACTCTCTACCTGCAAGGATGAAAGATTATAACGTATTGTCATGACATATTTTTATCAGAACTCTTACATACAGTACTTCGTGGTACCGTAACATGGAAACAGAAGTGTAAGATTAAATTAGTGCCTCGTGGTTTTTACACGCTGCGCTGTACGTCTCTCTCCATTCTTTATTCAATCTGTCATTCGCCACGAGGTTTTTCACACCATCTGTTTCACTTTATTTATTGAATAGGTGTACTCATCCTGCCTATAGTAGTATTTAATTCTTAAATCCATCTTTACCCAATCTAAAAATTATTTAACAAGAATAGAGATCATTCACGCAGTCCAAGAGTTTTCATAAATACACCATCAATTTTAGTAGGCTATTTAACTAAGCCCTATTTATATCTAAGCAGTCCAAATTTAAGCTATACTGTACTACAATAAGACTGCAGTAACTTATTCCAGTGAAACATGGGTCCTTAAAAATTACATAAAACACAGACTACTAATTTTTGAAAGAGCAATACTAAGAAAAAATGTTGGTCCAACTAAAATGAATTATGGTACATGGAGAATTAAATATAACAGAGAACTGAATGAGCTGATAAAGAAAAGGAAAATAATGAACCATATAAAATCGCTAAGATTAGAATGGTTTGGTCATGTAAATAGAATGGAGAATAATAGACTGGTCAAACAAATATACAAATGGAAACCAATAGGCCCTAGTTAACAGAAATCAAGGTAGACCAAAAAATAGATGGGAGGATGATGTCCTGAATGATTTGAAATTGATGAAGGTGGAATATTGGACAAAGATAGTTGGAAGCCGTAAGGAATGGAAGAAAGTTGTTGAGAAGGCCTAAACTTTCATCTGAGAGTTGTAGAGCCTGAAGAAGAAGAATGTAACTAGGCCCCACTCTATATTAACTACAAGGTTATTAGCGTCAATGAAATTTTATTGGTGATAGCGAGATGTTATTTGGCAAAATGAGGCCAGAGATTTGCCTTGGGATTATCATCATTCCAGGTCCCCAAGGGACTCTACATTAGCGGACTGTACATCGGAGCGAGCCCGAAAGTTAGGAAAGAAACGAAGATGATGACGAAAGAGGGAAATTTACCAAGCAGTTCTGCTTCATTTGCTTCAGGAAAATCCTGAAAAAAAAAATCTTCAACCAGGTAACTTGTCCCGAGCAGGATTTGAACCTGGGCCACTTGGTTCCACGGTCAGACATGCTAAAGGCTGATCCACAATAAACCGGGAGTGTAAACGGCAACGAGAACGGAAATATTTTTAAAATAAATGTATTTAAATGTGAGCATTCACAATTAACGAGAAACTTGCCGGAGTCCGGGAACGGGAACGTGAAAATTAATTGTCAATTCTTACATTTATTTTAACAATATTTCCGTTCTCGTTGTCGTTGTTTCCGTTCCCGGTTTATTGTGGAACGGCCTGAACCGTTACTACATAGCGGTGGACATGCTACTGCTGCTGCTGCTCCTGTAACTACGTCCTGTTCCCTTTAAAATCCTATCGTTCTCAGCCAGGTTTGAACCGAGGAACTTCGCATCAAGTGGCAAGTACTGTAACAAATAAGAAACCAAAGACGAGTTTGTTAAAGAAGTTGAAAGTATGAAACAAAAGACGAGAGGAGAAGAGAAAAAGAGGTTTTAGAGTTCTATACAGTCTTACTTATCCTATTTGCACCCTCTCTTAAATGGTTTCATCCTATTTATATAATTCTTCTTAGTTAAGAGTGCTCCTCCTTTTTAATACCTGGCAACTTCGAAAGAGAGAAGATTAAAAAATAAAAAAAGGAAGAAAAGGTGCAGAAGTGGGAGAACGCTGAGAGAAATTAGCTACCAAGCATGAATAATGTGCTTGAGATAATAGCGCAAGAGTAGAACAACTTTTTCCATCCGTCTTTTCATTGTTCGCTTGCATACTCTCCAATTTATGCCGTCATTAATATAATTATTTCAGAGGGAAAGAAGTAATTATCAGAATCCCATTTTCTCCTCTCCTGTAAAAGTTGAATAAGCGTTTTTCTGGATTATCAGACACAAACAAGAGACTTTGGAGAGACAGTAAGGGGCAGAGATATCCTCATTTCCTCATTTACAGTATTTAATATTGTTAGCACCGTGAGCGCATGGATTAGGCCGTCGGCTTTGAAAGTGGAGACCCAACTTCGAAACTCAGATAGTCCATATGGAGTGCCAGTGGACAGAAAATGTGACTGGACCGATTATGTGGCATTATTCAGTCTTCCTTATCATTGAGCAATCATTATATTATAATAATCTCCACTGTTGAGAAGAATTGAGTAGCAAATTGTATCCGATCCAACAATAAATCGTGATGTGAGAATAAAAATTTGTATCTGCATTTTCTATAATTTTCAGGAGAGAGACTTCAAGTTTGAATTAAAAAATTTACTTGCCATTTCTAATTCAATTCTTCTGAAATATGCTTACATTAAGAGAAGATAGTCTATGATAAGATTTTCATAATCAAAGGTCCGCTATATTCCCGTTTCTGAACAAATTATTTTCCAGATAGAATCTTTTTATGCCGAAGAAAAATTTAAGTGATGAGTTGTCAGGTAGAACCTATGACGGTTATAACTTAAAGAGAGCAGACGAGAATAAAAGTGGAAGTTAATATAAATTATGATATCGCAAGACATAAATTAATATTAGGATTAACATGATTTTAGTGTTTAATTAAAAATTAATACTTGAACTAAATTGGTATCATCAAGTGAATTGAGCAGGGGCGTAAAAACGCTGTAAGTGACAAATTTGTGAAAAGTGAGATTTCTATATACAAATACACTAACTTTACCTTTTGTTTAGTCTTTCATTGTTTTGTAAACCATTTAAAAATTCTACTTACAATATTGTTACAGCCCATACTTTAGTTATTATTATCAATAATAATTTGAACTGAAATTAAAATAGTATATTATGCAACGAGCCTATAATGGTAAATTTCCATACGAACGTCTTAATTACAATTTATTATAGGCAAGATGGATGCGCCTGTTTTTGTTCGACCATAAATAAATGCCTAAGTTTTGAGTTTTCACAAATATCTTACCTTGTTACTTTAGTGATAACGAAATGGTAAACATGCGTGCATTTTCAGCGTGTTCTCGATTATTGCAATAGATGGCACGATTGTGACTGTCTTTTCAGCGTATTCCGGAGTAGTGCAACAGATGGCAGGCGTGTACGCCGTATTTATTGATTGTGGAAGGGCTTGGTATGGAGATTTTAACCTCAAAGCAACACATTAAAACACAGGAAATGACATAAATTTATTAGAATATTAAAATTAACATGAACAGAATTTATTTTATTTTAAATACCTACATGTTGTTGACTGTGCAGTTTGTGAAATTTATCTGGGGAATGGCTTCCAGTGGAATATTTGAAGTTGGGTTAATGTTTATTTGAGTGATTCGATGAATGTCACTTCCGAAACTCGCGCCTACCATTTTAGATTAGTTCTCTCAAGATTTGCGGGATGTTGCGCTTACGGTATTAGTCAATATCGCTTAGTTGGAAATCGATAGTTGCAATAATATAGTAATGAATAGTAACACTTTAATGTATGTAATTATGTTACAGTTACGTCACATGTAATGAGTGTATTATATACAGTATTATGGTCGAGCAAAAAGATAAATAAAAATGAGGTATATGTATTATGATATAGAAAACCCTAATTGTTAAAAATAATTTAGAAATAAATTTAAGAATGCTTAATAAACCTTAGGTATGACCATGTTAGAAGTATAGTTAGTGACAGAATTTTACAAAATGAATTAAAGAGTAACAAATAGAAGAAACTAGGTACTTATTCTTAATACGGAAAGTTATGTACTGTTTTAATAAACTTTCATAATATTTTATGTCTTTCTGAGGCTTCAATTCAAAATAAAATTGATGTCTGTAGCCTTCTCTTCACTGATCTTTATTTTAAAGAATAATTCCATATTAAAGGAAAGATGCAATAAGTTAAGTCATTTTTAGTTTCCAATAGACACAATACTCGATACATCAACTTTGTTTTCACTATCGCAGAGGAAATGATTGTAATAATTATTGCTATTTAACTTAATGATAATTAATGAGCAGGAAATGTCATCTGCTGTTCAGTGTCATAATGATATGAGATAGATGTACCAAACTGACTGCATTAAAATAATGACTTCAGATGTAATTCATGAGACTAGAAAAACATTTATATTCCGAATACATTCAAAGGTACTAAATTCAAATGATTAATGTTTTCGTTATTGAAGGGTTATACGTGGTAAAAATGTCATTCTGATAAACTGTTGAAGTACTTCGTTTCATTAGCAGACAATGAAAAGTCTGCGGTCTGTCTGCATAATCTAGATAGCCTATAAACTTTTTTATTCGAAATTGAATCTTCTTTAGAGTTTGAACCTTTTCCACCGATCTCCACACAATAAACTAAATTAGTTATAGATACAAAATTTGCTGTAGGAAATAATATTGAGTCTCAGCTACAGTATATGATTTGCTATAGAACTCAATTTAGATAAAAATACCATATAGACGGAAACGTTTATTTCACATATCACGAAATGCCAACACTCTCGACGTTTTCCTGAATATCTCCTTGTAATTCTGAGTTCCGGTTATCTTCCAGGACTAATAATTTGAGTAAGAAGCAACCGAGCATGGCACTTAATACACTCACCACCTTCCAGTGCCGAAATCAAGAGTATGAAAACTCTAACTCCCTGCTTTCTAACTCAAAGACGCGGCTTTCTCCTTCCGTGACTGTGTCTCAGATTATTGAAATTTATAGATTAAGTTCAAAGAAGTGACATATCGCCTTTAAACCTTGTCACTTTAGAGCATCGAGCTGAAATTTGTCAGAACTAACTGTCGGCCATTGTATAATCGCTTATATATTTTTCATCTTTTCGATACTGAATACACCTCTGTTCAGTCACGTCCCTGTTGTAACATATTATAAGATTTGTTGTTTGATACTATTATTATTACTGGGACTTTATTACAGAAAACTGCGAACTTATATAGATCATCTGTGTTAACCTCCAGTTAGGCGCACTGCCAACCACAAAAGCTGACTGCCAAGGTTTGTGAAGTAGCTATCTAGGTTTGCAAAAGGCAATCCCGTTGATCTCTAGATTAAACCCATCCGCGTCCCATTCTATGCATATTTGGATACATACATACATACACACATACATACATACATACATACATACATACATACATACATACATACATACATACATACATACATACAAACATACATAGACATGAAAACTCTCGTACTTGAGCACACACACATTCACAATTCCGCACATACAATCTAGTACTTTCCTGCATAAACTCTCGTACTTACGCACATACGCCCACAATTGAGCGCATATACTCTCGTACTTATTACTTGCTTATGTACATACAAATCTCTTATTATATATCTGCCGGGGAGTGGTTTTTCTTGATCGTGGGCGTCAGAGAATTAAAAATTATCATATTCTGCTATCTCTGTCCTCCACCGCAGACTGTGACGTTGCATAGAGGGAAATCATAATAAAATACCTGTACACCCGTACTTGCGAGCGTACACACACACAGACACACGCACACATTACCAGAATTAAGAGAATACAGTCTAGTACTTGTTTGGAGAAACTCTCGTACTTGCGCACACACATTCTCACAATTGT
The DNA here is from genome assembly GCF_040183065.1 of Periplaneta americana. Taxonomy (NCBI): domain Eukaryota; kingdom Metazoa; phylum Arthropoda; class Insecta; order Blattodea; family Blattidae; genus Periplaneta; species Periplaneta americana. Next base: position 82,076,196 of record NC_091129.1, on the reverse strand, counting down.
GCGCATTCACTCTAATACCTGCTCGCATAAACTTCCATAAATGCACGCATACACCAGCGGCGGATTTTCAGGGTAGGTAAAGGAGGCCAGGGAGGCCATACCTCCCCTAATATTTTACCAGAATACAATATCACAGTATTCACTGCAGATAAATTAAGATCATAGACAAGTTATAGCGAAAGGCGGACATTTTTTTATATTAATTTTACTATTCAATACGGGTAAGATGTAAATTACATCAATCCGAATACATCAAGTTGACGATGCCCGCTGTAACCTGTACAATCGGCGTCGATCAGCAGGCAGTGTCAATAAGGGAACGGGACAACAGAGGCAACATATTATGACTCTCCTTCCCGATAACCATGACAACAGCCGTTCAGCCAATAGGATACAGTAGTTGGTTAGCGGATTGTTTAAACCTAATTAGAACCCGCGAGAAGAGGCACATTTGGAGAAAAACTGCTCAATTTGTGGCTAGCCGCTGACAAGTGTAGTGCTAGTCTCGGCTGATTTCAGCTAAGTCCGGCTGTATTGGCAAGCTCTCTCACACTTTGTCCTTGATTTTAGAAAATCGCGTCATGTATTGTTAGTTATTTCCCTCTGCTTAAATGTTTAGTTTTATGTCGGTAGATATTTTCTATTGTTTGCGGATGTCCCTGTTATTCTTTTCCCTTCTTACGAGATATATTTATTTATAGTTACATCATACAAAATGCTTTGATAGTTTAAAAATAAATGCATTTTTGTGTCTAGTTTCATATAATAGGTCTAATAGTTGTTCACAATGTTGTGACCTAATCTGTTGTAAAAGTATGCTGTGGCAATGAGACAGTAATTGTTGTTCAGAATGTTGTGACCTAATCTGTTGTAAAAGTATGCTGTGGCAATGAGACCGTAATTGTTGTTGTTCAGAATGTTGTGACCTAATCTGTTGTAAAATTATGTCATAGTAATGAGACCGTAATTGTTGTTGTTCAGACTGTTGTGATCTAATCTGTTGTAAAAGTATGTCATAGTAATGAGAACGTAATTGTTGTTCAGAATGTTGTGACCTAATCTGCTGTAAAAGTATGCCATAGTAATGAGGCCGTAATTGTTGTTTAGAATGTTGTGACCTAATCTGTTTTAAAAGTATGCCATAGTAATGAGACCGTAATTGTTGTTGTTCAGAATATTGTAACCTAATCTGTTGTAAAAGTATGCTATAGCAATGAGACCGTAATTGTTGTTCAGAATATTGTGACCTAATCTGTTGTAAAAATATTCTATAGCACTGAGACCGTAATTTTTGTTGTTCAGAATGTTGTGACCTAATCTGTTGTAAAAGTATGCCATAGCAAATGAGACCGTAATTGTTGTTCAGAATATTGTGACCTAATCCGTTGTAAAGGTATGTCATAGTAATGAGACCGTAATTGTTGTTGTTCAGAATGTTGTGATCTAATCTGTTGTAAAAGTATGTCATAGTAATGAGACCGTAATTGTTGTTGTTCAGACTGTTGTGACGTAATCTGTTGTAAAAGTATGTCATAGTAATGAGACCGTAATTGTTGTTGTTCAGAATGTTGTGACGTAATCTGTTGTAAAAGTATGTCATAGTAATGAGACCGTAATTGTTGTTCAGAATGTTGTGACGTAATCTGTTGTAAAAGTGTCATAGTAATGAGACCGTAATTGTTGCTGTTCAGAATGTTGTAACCTAATCTGTTGTAAAAGTATGTCATAGCAATGAGACCGTAATTGTTGTTGTTCAGAATGTTGTGACCTAATCTGTTGTAAAAGTATGTCATAGTAATGAGAACGTAATTGTTGTTGTTCAGAATGTTGTGACGTAATCTGTTGTAAAAGTATGTCATAGTAATGAGACCGTAATTGTTGTTGTTCACAATGTTGTGACCTAATCTGTTGTAAAAGTATGTCACAACCGTGACCGTAGTTGTTGTTCAAAATGTTGTGACCTAATCTGTTGTAAAAGTATGCCGTAGTAATGAGACTATATATTTTTATAATACATTCATAAGTCACATCTTCGCCTCCTCTGTTTTTATACCCACCGTCCGCAAATGGAATACGCTCTCGTACTCGCCCATATGCACTCTCGCACTTAGGTTTACGTAGCCTACATACACTCTCGAATTTCTGCACATACACAAACTTTCACATTACATACTTACTATTTTACACTTCTCATCATTTTCTCGATTTTAATTTGACTTATCATTCTTTCATGACTCTGTCATTGCTGATTTATGTCCACATTTCAATACATTTAAATAAAGTATAAGTACAGAATGATTATTTTTATATTCAAATTTTCCTTAAATTCACAATTACCTCCAAGATTTTTATTTCTATTTTTTTTAATTCTCAACTATTTAGTTTCATCTATTTCCTTCCTTACCGTTAATTTCTACAAATCTTCATTATTAGGCCTACAACAGTTTACAAATTTGCACTTGCGATCAATTTGGTAATTTTTAATAGGTATCTGTTGATAATTTTGAACAAGTTCATTCGAACAGATGCACCCGCGCAAGTTACCAAATTGGCTTCATAACAATGCCCTAGTCTGTAATCAGATTCTCATGAAACAGAAAGATGTAGATGAAGTATTAACACGTCCTTTTATCAGAGCCGCGACTGGAAACAGTACCATGTGACGTCACTGGGATCAATCGCCCTTGTACTGGTCGCTTAGCTCTCAACTTCAGAGAGGCTTATTATAACAGGGAGAGAAAGTTAAGTATTGACTGGAGTGCTGGGGGAAGAGGCCCACGCTCCCGGAATACGTAATTCGGCGGTCCATTCCGGAGTTCATTGAAGTGCCTCGCAGAGGCTCCGCCCTATATATTAATTTGGAAGAGGAGCGGACATAATTCCAGGGGGGTGATCAAAATGTTAGGGGAGTGCTTATGAAGGAGATGAGGTTCAAATTATCACATTTTTGTATTTTTTCTACACCAAGAACAGCGTTAAGGACGCAAACCTGTGCAGAGAAGTTTTCAGACGAATTGGGCGACTGTCGATTCATCCCTTTTAAGAGGAAAAATTGGTAATGACTTCAAAATATTAGTTATGCATTTACCTTCAAGCACTGGAACAGTTTTGATTGTATACATTTGTGGCTTAGTGGTAGCGCGCTGGTCTTCAATCAAGGCGATCTGGGTTCGATCTCCGACCTGGCCTTAATTGGAAATTGTGATGGACAAAAGAGAAGCTTCATATACCAGTACTTATATAGAATGTACGAGGGAGAGTCAAAAAGTAACCTTAATAATTGTGTTATTAATTGAATATGTACAATAAGACTACAAACACTCTATCACTTTTCAACATAGTCCCCACTACGTTCAATGCAAGTTTTCCTGTTATATTATATTGAAGTATTTGTAGTCTTATTGTACAAATTAAATTAATAAAAGAATTATTAAGGTTACTTTTTGACTCTCCCTCGAATAAATAAGCTGCAAAGTTTTTTTCGGTTTAATCCCGTTTCCCTCTTTCATACTACTAACACACTATACCTCTTTATCACAGTATGATATAGGCCTAACTAGTAATATGCTGGGATGAAGTATTGGTGTTAATATGAGTTTTCGTTACTGATACAGGATTTTGGGTCTTAGGGCTCTCATGATTATCAAGCACTAGTCTGGAAATAGATTTGACGGTGTAAGAACTGAGACAGGATGACCCATATGCAGTTCGTAATAATGAACTTACCTGAAAGTTCGTCTATTCCATAAATCTTAATATGGGCTTTGACGAAATGTCGTTTAATATTGAAATGACGAGTAGAAATAAATTGGATGAGACACAGTAAAGAAACAATTCATTCATCTTCTTCAACAACAAAATAATCATATTCCCATTTCCTTTTGAAGTAGTATTTCTTCACGGGTTTAGATTTTGCCATGTTCCAGTTCTATTCTTGACTCGAGAATTATCGCAGATACAGGTGGAACTGAGGGCCAATGAATGCCCACGTGCACGGATCTTTCCTGATTCATGTCTCAGAAAAGCCACTCCTGCCTTCATTGTTATAATTATAGGTCGTCTTGTATTCGTCGTTACTATGATGATAGGCCGTCACTATATTCTTTATTATTATATTCTTGGTCATTGTGTTCATCATACACTCGTTATCATATTCGTCTTCATTATATTTATCGTTAATATCTTCGTCATTAAGTTATTACATTTGTCTTCAATACATTAGCAATCGTTGAATTAGTGGTCTTTGTATTAGTTTACTATATGTTAATCGTACTCATATTCTTCTTCATATTCGCAGTCTTACATTGACGATCTTTTCATACTTACTCATTATTTTCGTCATATTCGTCTTTCGTATTATTTCAGTCATTATATTTCCGTTCATTATATTTTTCATTTAATTCGTCTTTATTATATTCGTCGTCTTTATATTTGTTGTCATACTCGTCTCCATTATACTTGTCATCTTCTTCACATCCGGTATTACATTCACCGTCCTTATATTCCTCTTTGTTACTTTCACATTTACAACGTTCGTCTTCATAACATTAGTGTTTATTAATTCGTCTTCTTCTATTCGTTGTCATTATATTTGCATTCATTATAATTTTCATCATTACTGTATATATTTGTCCTCACTACATTTGTCTTCGTTATGTTTATCTTCATTATACTTAATTATTTCTCCTAGTTTATTTGTGTTCATTATATTCGTCTTCTTTATATTCTTCATTATGTCCGTCTTCATTAGGTTCGTCTTCATTACATTACTCTTCTTTAAATCAATCTTCATTACATTCGTCTTCAATGCGCCTTTATTAGTCTTCATTATATTTTGTTTTCACTATATTTTCCTTCAATATATAGCATGTCTTCACTATAATTCGTATTCGTTATAATTATCGTCAGTATATTTGTTGTCTTCATTATATTTGTCTTCATTTTATTTATCTTCAATCTATTTGTTGTCTGTATATTCGTCTTCATTATGGGTATTAAATTTGTCTTCATTATATTTTATCTTCACTATATTTGTTGTCTGTTGCGACGGGTTTTACCTGGTGGTGGCCTCTTCTTGTTCTGCCGCGTCGCCGGCAGAGGAGAAGTCCACTAACTCAGTCATACGTCGGTGGGTGATGGAGGATCTTGTCCCCCGGTAGAGGAGATCTCTTCTCAGGGACCTTGTGGTTTTGTGGGCGTAGGATGTAATGTGATGTTGGTAATTCCCACGAAAAGAAACCAAGGAGTAAAGTTCCACTATGTGTATTTATTCGGCTCACTTCCCTTGCTTGAGTCCAAGCGACGGAATACTGGCTGTTGTCATTCCGTGTGTTTTCGGCGTCTCGTCTAACGCCAGTTTAAAATCGCTGCCGTCAACTTATTGAGTAAATCACAAAGCTAAAAGGTGCGAAATCTACACTTTATCACTTCGTTCGGCTGGGAAACGGAGAATGATAAGATATACACGATCGGAACAAGTGCCGGAAATATTATTAATACTCACGCGATCGGCTCACAGGCCGTAGACTATATAAGTGAGTAAACACGCCACTGGCCGGCAGTCTTCTGACCAAACACACGATCGGCTCACTAGCCGGTAATATTCTGAGAAAATACACGCTCGGCTCACAGGCCGGTAATCGTCTCCGAAAATACACACTCGGCTCACAGGCCGGCAATCGTCTGGGTGGGCACGCTCTCGGCTCACGTCCTTTTAAATGCTCACTAAGGTGACGCGCTCACCAGACGCTACTATTGTTTGCCAGATACAAACAACGCTACCAACGCGTTCCTAGACAGGAAAAACCCCTTTATGCTATACTAAAGTTCAGTAACCTACCTCGCGTCTACTGGTTTTAAATGCGTTAGGCGCCTGTCAGACTGAGTGAATAAAGAACCTATTACGCGGTTCGCTGATCCCTGTGGCGTAGGTTAAACAGACATCTCAAAGAAATATAGAAATATCAAAATGAAACTATACTATAACTTATATAGGAGAAAAAATATCTTACTATTGCCGGACCACCCGACTACAGCTTCAAATGCCCCTTTCTCAACAATGGAAATTCCCTTAAAGAATTTTCATTGTTGGGAAATCTCGCCTTCGACAATGCCATTCTACCGTTATTCCTATCGCGATCAGCCAGGATACACGCCATCTTGCTCAGCTATACAAATTCTAAAGTAAACATGACATATATGTTTTTAAACAATCTCTCTGTGCACACAGTCATTATTCAAGCATACTTGTTAATCATCCCTCACACTATTTACATACATTATCTACAAAATTCATAAGATTCTTATTTACAGTGTCACACATTATTCCATCACGCATCCGCCTTGCGTACGCAGTTATACTGCGCCGCACTGTACATTGGTATCCTGCCTTTACACAATAGAGTCTAGCTCACCGTTCCAACTTACGTATCTATATTTACATTGTCTTGCCGGAATGGTCTTAGCAGCTGTTTATGGTATCTACCTAGAACCTTGTTGTTGTCTAGGTCCTTCACTTCGCAGGTATGGTCTCCAAACTGAAGGATCTCTACCCGGACTTGCTGATCTGTCACACTCGTCGCTACGCGTGGCTGGCATCCTATTGTCTACCTGTTGCGCTGCTACCATTAATGCATTTCTGCGGTCCCTTCCTTGTTCTTGTCTCCGCCAGTCTCTCCTATCATTCCAGCCCCTACCAAAATTAGGCTGCCAGAATCCTTGCCTATATCTCCTATTTCTAAACCAGTGGGGTGGGTTGCTGTCCCTAGGGTGCATATCTGCCTCTCTATCCGGATACCATCTTATGTGATTGATTCTGCGGACTGGTCCGCCCCCATTATTTCTCATCCTATTTACATTACCTCCGTTACCGCGGTCAGCACCAGGATTATTGCGGTTGTACATATTTCTGACAGGTTGAATATCCCTCCTATTTCGGTTTGGACTGACAATACCACTTTGACCCCGACTATTATTATTATTATACCCATAGCCTGGTTGTCTGTCAACTGCCCAACTATTTACATTCATGTTTCCTCGAGGTGGTGAGAGGGCGCCATGTGCCCCTCTCTCCGCCTTCGAGTGGCTGGAATAACCCTGTATACTCTTCTCTGCACAATTAGTTGCGTCATAACTTTCGCCTCCATTGTGTGTCATATCAGAACTGTCTAGCGCGGTCAGGAGGTCAATTGTCTCCCCAAAATCTCGTGGTCCCGCGATAATTAAATTATACCTAATATTTTCCGGGTAATGGGATATGATAGTTTGTATCAATTCAGAATCTGGCATTGGTGGATTTAGACTCTTTCCCTTTTTGACAAGCTCCATAAAGTAATCAATCATCGATATGCCTTTCTTAGCATCAAACCTACTATCATTGATTTCTTTTCTAATTTTCTGCTGTTGCCTCTGCCCCCAATACCGGTCAGAGAACTTTGTTTTGAATTCTCCATAACTAACTTGTGCGTCTAAAGCTACGAGAACCCAATTAAGTGGCCGTCCTCTCAGACTTTTTCTCACGACGGTCATTTTTAGTTCCTCTGGTACCCCTTTCACGTGAAAATACGTTTCCAATTCGCGGATATAACAGTGAGGGTTTGAGAATTCCACCTCATCAAATACGGGATAACCAATTTCATTAATGATATGCGTGGGATACTGTGGGCGACCTAAAGATGACCTCTCGTTTACAATATTTAAATTACATTGTTCCTGATTTCGTGGGTCTTGGTTCTCTCCTACCACATGATTACTTATGTTACTACCTCCTACTATATTTCCTAATCCCATACTATTGCTCCCGCTAGGCGTTCCGCTCACGCTCGGTTCGCTAATTGAATTATCGACAGTGACTCCATGGATCCTATCTTGCATCGAATTCCATCTTGATTCTAAACTCTCTAAGCGTTCTCTCTCTTCCTTTCCCTGGTCTCTCACTACTCGCCTAATCGCCTCCATCTCTCGATCCACCCCTTGTAACCTCTCATCTACCGTTCCTTCTATGGCCGATCTCGTCTTTTCGTTCTCAGCAATTGTGCTGTTCCTCACCTTCTCCTCTAGTTCCCTCATGTTCTCTGCCATCTTATCTACTACGACGCCTAGTTGACTTTCTATTTCCGTATTATTGTCTGCTATCTTTCCCTCCAAGTTTTCTATTCGACTCTCTATCAGCTGGTTTACCTGTTCCCTAATCTCTCTGGAATTTTCTCCCATCCTACTCTCCATTTCTGATAGTTTGCTGTCCATCTGCCTCATCAGTTGTTCAGTCTTTTGGCCTAGCCTCTCATCTATTTGCTTTATTTGTTCTGAAATTTGCTTCGCTTGCTCAGTACTTTGACCTAATCTTTCATCCATCTGTCTCAAACTCTGTTTCAATTGCTCTGAATTATCCTGTTTCATTTGTTCAAAATTTTGCTTAAACTGTTCTGAACTATCTTGTTTCATTTGTTCAAAATTTTGCTTAAACTGTTCTGAACTATCTTGTTTCATTTGTTCAAAATTTCGCTTAAATTGTTCTGAAATTTGCTTCGCTTCCTCAGTACTTTGACCTAACCTCTCATCCATTTTTTTCATTTGTTCTGAGTTATCTTGTTTCATTTGTTCAAAATTTTGCTTAAATTGTTCTGACATTTGCTTCGCGTGCTCAGTACTTTGACCTAACCTCTCATCCATTTTTTTCATTTGTTCTGAATTATCCTGTTTCATTTTGTCGAAATTCTGCTTCATTTGTTCTGTACTCTGTTTCAATTGCTCTGTAATATGTTTCATTAAAATTCCTATCTGTCCTAGCATCGTCCCTTCTTCTCCCTTTTCCTTCTCGCTACATTGCTGGGTTTCTTCGCTATTTCCTATGATCTCGTCGTCCCCCATACTGCTCTCCAATTCTAATCTTCCCTCCATTTCGCTGTCTCCTACGTTCTCCATCCCTCTATTCTCTCTACTTATTATTTTCCTCTCACTCTCCGTCCCTTCGGTCTCAATTCTTCTATTCCTTAATAACATCTGGATATGCCATAACCTATATACAGATCACACAATAACAATCCCCTCCAAAATATTATACACACACAGACATAAATATACGTACAACCCTACACAGAATTATGCGTTAATAAATGTTATCCTCCCTACACACAAAGAAAGTTCATACATGTATAACCCTCCAAAATATTACCATCAACGTTGTCTTCCTCCTCGATGTAGCGTCGACCCTACTCGTCCCGCGTAGCCGTGATGATTTCGCCACCCTCGGTGTCGCCGCTCTCGTTGTCTCGGCGGGGATGCTGCGTCAGCCTCTCTGCTGTCGTCTAGTACTGACGATAATCACGTTGCTGCTGCTACTGTTGTTCTCGTCCCGACGCCTCGGTGTTATTGTTGATTCTCGTAGCCACGCGTTGTTGTTTTTATTCTCGTAGCCACGCGTTGTTGTTTTTATTCTCGTAGCCACGCGATGTTGTTTTTATTCTCGTAGCCACGCGATGTTGTTTTTATTCTCGTAGCCACGCGATGTTGTTTTTATTCTCGTAGCCACGCGATGTTGTTTTTATTCTCGTAGCCACACTGTCTCGGTGGTATTGTTGATTCTCGGGCCCCACACTAGTATTGTTTTTATTCTCGTAGCCCCACGTTGGGCGCCATTTGCGACGGGTTTTACCTGGTGGTGGCCTCTTCTTGTTCTGCCGCGTCGCCGGCAGAGGAGAAGTCCACTAACTCAGTCATACGTCGGTGGGTGATGGAGGATCTTGTCCCCCGGTAGAGGAGATCTCTTCTCAGGGACCTTGTGGTTTTGTGGGCGTAGGATGTAATGTGATGTTGGTAATTCCCACGAAAAGAAACCAAGGAGTAAAGTTCCACTATGTGTATTTATTCGGCTCACTTCCCTTGCTTGAGTCCAAGCGACGGAATACTGGCTGTTGTCATTCCGTGTGTTTTCGGCGTCTCGTCTAACGCCAGTTTAAAATCGCTGCCGTCAACTTATTGAGTAAATCACAAAGCTAAAAGGTGCGAAATCTACACTTTATCACTTCGTTCGGCTGGGAAACGGAGAATGATAAGATATACACGATCGGAACAAGTGCCGGAAATATTATTAATACTCACGCGATCGGCTCACAGGCCGTAGACTATATAAGTGAGTAAACACGCCACTGGCCGGCAGTCTTCTGACCAAACACACGATCGGCTCACTAGCCGGTAATATTCTGAGAAAATACACGCTCGGCTCACAGGCCGGTAATCGTCTCCGAAAATACACACTCGGCTCACAGGCCGGCAATCGTCTGGGTGGGCACGCTCTCGGCTCACGTCCTTTTAAATGCTCACTAAGGTGACGCGCTCACCAGACGCTACTATTGTTTGCCAGATACAAACAACGCTACCAACGCGTTCCTAGACAGGAAAAACCCCTTTATGCTATACTAAAGTTCAGTAACCTACCTCGCGTCTACTGGTTTTAAATGCGTTAGGCGCCTGTCAGACTGAGTGAATAAAGAACCTATTACGCGGTTCGCTGATCCCTGTGGCGTAGGTTAAACAGACATCTCAAAGAAATATAGAAATATCAAAATGAAACTATACTATAACTTATATAGGAGAAAAAATATCTTACTATTGCCGGACCACCCGACTACAGCTTCACTGTATATTCGTCTTCATTATAGGTATTGAATTTGTCTTCATTATATTTGTCTTCATTTTATTATCTTCACTATATTTGTTGTCTGTATATTCGTCTTCATTATAGGTATTGAATTTGTCTTCATTATATTTGTCTTCATTTTATTTATCTTCACTGTATTTGTTGTCTGTATATTAGTCTTCATTATAGGTATTACATTTGTTTTCATTATATTTTCCTTCATTTTATTCGTCGTAATTATATAGGCCTATGTCGCGACGTGTCGTCTTTATATGAGTCATTTTTATATCTGTTGTCATATCCGTCACCATTTCATTCGTCGTTCTTATATTCATTTTCAGTGTATTCGTCGTCTTTATGTGAATATTCATCTGTATATTTGTCGTCATTAAAATAGTCTTCTTGGTATTCTTTGTTATTAAAATTGTCGTCTTGATATTTGTCACCATTTTAATTGTCGTCTTTATATTCGTCATTGAAATAGTGATCTTTAAGTTCGTCATTACAATATTCAATTCAATTTAATTTATTAGGCCATTAGACATACATAATAGGCTTGATCACTGATACATTTAAAAAATATAATACATTCGAAAAACACACACAGTAGGCTATATAATTGAATCAATGTATTAATTATTATAACAAAATATAAATAAATTTATTTATTAAAGAATAATTTCATGCGAATTTATGTTAAAATACTTACCAGCAGAGTAAAAAAGGATTAATAGATAGCCAATAATAAAATCTAGTTTTAAAGCTATTGATTTCTAACTTATATTATTGACTGGAAAGTATTTTCATAACTTATTCATCGTAGTTGCAATAACTTGATCGTCTTTATATTCGTTGTCATTATAATAGTGATCTTTATATTCGTATCCATTATAATCGTTGTTTTATTATTCATCGTCTTTACATTCACCTACGTATTCGTAATTATTTTCGTCGTTTTGATATTCATTGTCATGTCAATCGTCATCTATATATTCGTCTTTGCAGTAGTCATCATTATATTATTCGTCTTTGTCACAATTGTCTTATTAATTGTCATCTATAAAATCGTCGCCTTTAAATGTGTTTATATATCTAAGCCTATATATTTCATTTACACATTAGTTGGCATTGCAGTAGGCCTAGTCATTACAATCATAGTTTTTGTATTCGTTTTAATATACTATTTCTTTAAATTTGTCAGTGCATTCGTTGTCCTTATACTTATTATTGCTGTCATCACTATGTCGTAATCATCTTATTGTTCATCGTCATTATTATTGTAATATTTAACAACTGAATTATTTTCGTGTTTCCTGTTTTCATCACACTTGCTATTACTAAACACTTACAATTATTTATATTTCATACCTTCTGGTCAGAATGGCATAATGTAAGAGTTTTATGCAAGACAAAAAATAAAATACGGGCTATACTCCAAGTCCCTAAGGAAAGGCGAAAGGTCTAAAACTTTACTGTAGAAGATCGAACCTATGTCCATTGGATTTGCAGTCGTGAATGTTGGAACATGGTACTTATAAAATTACTTGTAATGGTTGTTAAACTTGCGATTTAACAACGTAAAATTTCATTATTCTTTTTTTTTTTTTTTTTATTACAGGAGAGAAATGCAATGCAGCTTTTACAAAAGAAATAGCATTAAGATCTCCTTTTGAACTATGCAGTATAAATAGTTGGTGAGATATTTTACCAAGCATGTACTTCAAAATAGCAAGTAAATATGGAAATTAATAAAATCACGATTCCATAACACGTGTTATTCTTAAAAGAAAATTGGATTTGACAAGGCAAGCAAAAAAATTTCAGATCCCTTGGACATAAAACATTCATCTCTGTAAATAAATTATTACACTTGTTCTTTCAGTTTCTTCAATTCTCTTCAGCTTCCAGATCACGTTCCTCAGTCACTTCGGTCCCTGGAGTTTCTTAATCCTTTGTTACCCGCAACTGTCACCACAAACCCCCCTGCCCCCAACTTCTACTACCCTTCGCCACCACCAAAACAGAAAGAAAACAAGTGACTGCGTCTCTGTTCGCAGATTTCACTTTTATGTCTCACAACACAAAACTGACCTCACTGTCTGTCGGTGTTGTAACAAAATATTTTTAGTTACTTAACATCACTCAAGAGAGGGATGTTAACAAAAAGACTGACTACTACGTTTTCCTATGTCGAAGAATGAGGTTTTATTCTTGATCAACACATGATAGATTTTGTAGTGAATTGTAATGCTGTTGGTAGATGTTTTATACTGGCATTGACATTATAAAGTCGCCATTTAACATCAGTAATGAACGAGGGATATTCCATGACGAATGAAGGTAAAAATATGATAGCATAAATAATGGAAAGAAATAATGAGATGAAAGACAGAAGTGCAAAGACAATTAAGTGAAGATTGAGGGGTGAGATGAAAGGTGAAAATATACACGAAAACGATTAAGATAAAAAGAGACTAATGTAAAAAGAGGAGCAAAGGAAAAATATTAGCAAATTAAGTGTTCCTAACTACTAGAACTACCACAACCTCTACTATCACAATAAATATTAGCAGTATGACCACAACTAATAATACTAGATACTAGGCCTACTACTAACAAAACTGCACCTCCTCTACTACAGGTAGCGCCATCTCTACTAACATAGCTGACACCATCTATACTAATACATATGATACCATATCTGCGAACAGAACCTAATCTTTTGCACTCCACAAAGCATCATCCTCACTGCTATTAAACATAATCTGATATTTCGATAAATTTTTAAAGGCCAATTTACAACGAAAATTAAATATAACGTAAGCGTTAAGTTGGAAATGTAAAGATTACCGCAAAATGAAAAAGTCATACCATCAATCACGATGTGAACATAAACATAACCGCAAAGATAGTTGGTAACCATGGAAATATAACAACGACGTCATTTCGTCATATTCTGTAGTATACTTCACCGCTCTGCGATTTTGTACTGTTTCCATATCTCGTAAACATAAACATGAAAGTTTGGAATTTGTGAACTTTTATGTTAACGTCTAATGATAATATTAATGTCAGTGAATATGTGAATAATTGTGAATGATCTCATTTGTTAACCTGTCCGCAAACTTGTGTTTATGTTCAATTTTCATTGTGATTGAGACTTGAGACGTTCCTGAAAATGAATTACTTCTGGTAATCACATGATTCATATCATAACTTCCATGAACGACCTTTCCATTTAGTGTCATATTATGTTCCTTGTCAGTCTGTCATTGTAGGCCTATATATAGCTAATACCAAATAATCACGGACACATCCAAAGGCTATATAAAACAAAATGCGTTACATGATCGGAAAAATATAAGCCTACACCTTTTACAAAATTCATAGCAAACCGTAAGGCACATGAATTAAGCGATTTTGTGAGTTGTGTAAGTACGGTAGTATATTTCTACGCATTTTTGTTTTTCGTTTTTCGATATCTCTCTTTTCTTTTGAACTGTAAACGTTGAGAAGTACAGAGTGTAACAAGAGCGCACAGACAAATATTGGCGAACGTTAGATTATACTTTTTGTTAAGGAAAATATCGATGGCTAAAGAGTGATACCCCGTATCTACAAATATGACCATTGAGTTTATTTACATTATTATGTAGCAAAATTACATTATTATTATTATTATTATTATTATTATTATTATTATTATTATTTTCACAAAATTGGTCAGTTAACTAATATTTTGCCCTCGAGTAGAAGATCTTGCAAAGCAGAAACTTGTGCGTATAGTTGGTCTATTTGGAGAAAAATTAATTTTTAAAACTTCCTTTCATTCACCTTTAAATTTACAGATACGAAGTATCACTTCTTACCTATCGATATGCTCGATAACACTCTTTTCATAAGTTATGCGCCCTTTCTTAAAAGCACATTTTGCATCGCGCAAGTTGCACAAGTAGAGCAGTTCGCAAACTTGTGGCACCAACATGCGCGAGCTTCTTTCTGGGGCTTCGGTGTGGGGGGGTTCTGTGTGTGCAGGCGACTGCTTACTCATAGAGCGTACTGTTCAAACATCCCCCAGCAAGACTTTTGGACGAGTCCATGTAAGTGGATGCCATTTATTCGTCTTTCGCGCAGGTGCCACGAGTTTGCGATCAGGTTCTAGCTGAATAATCTCCGTTACACTGCACTGGTGTAGCTTTTTGTTGGTCTGTGTGGTGCACCTTCAATCTCTATTATCATAGCTGTCACACTGCAATGCGTATTGCCCAGCAAGAAGAACTTCTGACTTGGCCTTGTAGGTCAGGGCGCTGCAGTCTACCGGGCGACTATTTAAATTAACAATAAGATGACGTCACAGGGTGTTGCACATACTTTCCGCGTCGAAATTTCGCCTTGCCTTAGGATTATTGTTCTGTGTAGTGCGCCTTCAGTTAGTCTTATCATCCCTATCACACTACACTACAGTACATACGTAGGTTTATTGTTCTGTGTGGTGCAGGGCTGGCACCAAGAGCGAAATTTTACTCTCTCACTGGAAACCGTAGGCCTATTACTTTTTTTCAACCCCTTTCTTCCACGCCGAACACCGCGCAGCATTGATTCCGATCGGATGAATATTAAGCTTTCCCGTTTAGAGTATGGATTCGCTCCCGGTGCCCAGCCCTGGTGTAGCGCATTAAGTTCGTCTTACCAGCAGTTCTGAACACAACCTTGTAATGCTTGACAGAGTTGGACGATAAATGCTGTGAAGGTATCAAACTGTAATGAAGTAAAGTTTGTTCGAATTCCACATTAACATCTAAAATCAAGTGCAAGACAACCTTGGAGCCAACTGTTAATTAAAGGCGGTAAGGTGGAAAGTACAGCTCCGATTTCATTGAGCCCAACAATGAGAGCGCGTATTGCTTTATCTATTCCAACAGAGTATGTGGAGTAGGTGTTGCGAGAATCTATGTAATGTATGTATTTAATATCTGAGAATGTCTATGTCTTAATCGCATCGCGGTAGCTGTCTCAGAACACGAAGGAAGACAGCGGACTAAATTTCCATTGTCGCTAAATCAATGGGTTGTCGGTGGTTAACGTGGAATTCGAACCTACTATACAGGGTATGGAATTTGAACAGCTACTGTAAATTGTCGAAACATACATGGAAAATTAGATTTCATTTGTGCATAAAAATTACCGAAGATATGACTTTTGGATGCATTGATCCTTCAGGACGTGTCATCGAGCATAAGTTCCAAAACAAAAAGAAAATTCTCTGTGTGATCTAGCATTTCTCAAAGTTTATCGGTTACGTTTTGTCACACCCTGTATAATTTTAACTGAGTCTGTAATGAGAATGAAGTCAACAGTATCGGCTACATTCTTAGAGAGTGCGAAATCGGGAAATGCTGCGGATATTTGAGATAGGGAATGAGAGCAAGTGAGGGGGTGGGGAAATATTGATCAAAGGGACGTTTCATTTTGAGCCGACTGCGAAGCGATTTTCTGAAATGCAACACCTGCTGAGGCCATGACAGGCGAGGAAGACACGTGGAAGTGGATAATATGCGACGAGGGGTTGGACTCGTATGAATCATGATAAGTGTCCAATAAGAGATTTTATATGCTCCGTAATAAACCTCTTCTTCTGCACCAACTTGTTCTTCCGCAGTTTCTTATTTTCTCCTGCATATTTTTCTCCCGAAAATTCTATTCCCACGACTGCTTTTCTCTATTATTTTCTTTACTTTATAATATCATCTTTATTTTCTTCTCCGACAATTCATCCTCTTCTTCTTTATTGTCTCCATACTTGTCATAATTTTCTTACATCTCCTTTTCCTATCGTTCCTCTTCTTCCTGTCCATTAGTTCGTCATTTCCTACGTCTCCTTTACTATGTAATTTCGTTTTTCTCTTTCAGTTATTACTCCAGGATCCTTAACCTTCTTTTACAATAAAATTCATATCGCCTCTCCCTTCCCCTTCTTCTATAACTATAAGTCTGCCTTGATCACTTTTATTTTCTAATCGCTTATTTTCCCCCTTTATTCTATCTTTTATCTCTCAAATCTACCTCATCTCCTTCTTTCGTCTGATCCTTGACAACATTATTCTTTTCCTTCCCTTCAAGTTCCTAATTTTCTTATTATGCCTCCCACTGTCGTTCATAATCTTTTCTTTAATTTTCTTTTCTTCCATATCAGTTTGTTTCTTCTGTGTATTTCCTTGACCTTCCCCACAAATTTTTCTTCAATTTCTCTTCTTCAACTTTTCTCTATTTATCAACCTGTACCCTTTGGATTTTATCAGTTGTACCTTTCTTTTCATTCTCGTCTTTAACGCCATTCTAGTCAATAGGCCTAGAATACATTTTCTAAGTTATTTTTTGACAGTATCTTTCTTTGGTCTCCCTTCTCGCCTTTCATAGATCTATTCATCCACATTTTCCCTTCAGGTCTATTATGACTCTTTCATTTCTCCTGCGTTGCTCTTCTCGTTTTTCATGTCTTCCTCCACCTTCTGTGAGTTCGTATGGATTTCCATGCCTTCCTGAAACTTTCTTGCGCTATCCGTCTGTTATTTCTTGATTTCATTTACTTTCTCCGCTTTATCCTTCACTTTTTCATGTCTTTCTCTACTTTCCATGTGTTACTCTTCACGTTTTTCATACATTCCTTTACCTTCTCTGCGTTAACCTTCACTTCTTTCATGCCTTTCTCTACTTTCTATGTGTTACTCTTCACGTTTTTCATACATTCCTTTACCTTCTATGCGTTAACCTTCACTTCTTTCATGCCTTTCTCTACTTTCTATGTGTTACTCTTCAAGTTTTTCATACATTCCTTTACCTTCTCTGCGTTAACCTTCACTTCTTTCATGCCTTTCTCTACTTTCTATGTGTTACTCTTCATGTTTTTCATACATTCCTTTACCTTCTCTGCGTTAACCTTCACTTCTTTCATGCCTTTCTCTACTTTCTATGTGTTACTCTTCACGTTTTTCATACATTCCTTCACCTTCTCTGCGTTAACCTTCACTTCTTTCATGCCTTTCTCTACTTTCTATGTGTTACTCTTCACGTTTTTCATACATTCCTTTACCTTCTCTGCGTTAACCTTCACTTCTTTCATGCCTTTCTCTACTTTCTATGTGTTACTCTTCAAGTTTTTCATACATTCCTTTACCTTCTCTGCGTTAACCTTCACTTCTTTCATGTCTTTCTCTACTTTCCATGTGTTACTCTTCAAGTTTTTCATACATTCCTTTACCTTCTCTGCGTTAACCTTCACTTCTTTCATGCCTTTCTCTACTTTCTATGTGTTACTCTTCACGTTTTTCATACATTCCTTTACCTTCTCTGCGTTAACCTTCACTTCTTTCATGCCTTTCTCTACTTTCTATGTGTTACCCTTCACGTTTTTCATACATTCCTTTACCTTCTCTGCGTTAACCTTCACTTCTTTCATGCCTTTCTCTACTTTCTATGTGTTACCCTTCACGTTTTTCATACATTCCTTTACCTTCTCTGCGTTAACCTTCACTTCTTTCATGCCTTCCTTTATATTCCCTGCTTCCCTTTTCTCGCTTTTCATACATTCCTTTACCTTCTCTGCGTTATCATTCACTTGTTTAATGCCTTCTTTAACTTTTTCTGCGTTCCTCTTCTCGCTTTTCATGCCTTCCTTTACTTTCCCTGTGTTTCTCCTCTCGATTTTCGTGCCTTCCTTTACACTCCCTATGTTACTCTTCTAGTTTTTCATGCCTTTCTCCAACTTTTGTTCGTTCCCCTACTCCCTTTCATGCTTCCCTGCAATTTCCCCATATTCGTCTTCACAACTTTCATTTCTTTTTCCAACCTGCGTTCGCCTTCTAACCTTTCACACCTACTTCACTTTCCTTGCTTCCCTCTTTTCTCTTTTCTTGCCTTCTTCCAACTCCTTCTCTGACATTGAGTTTTCATTCTCACCATTCACTCTTTTATTTTTTCCTGCGTTTCCCTTGTCACCTCTCATACCTTCTTCCAACTTTCCTGAGTCTTACTTGGAACTTATTACTTTCAGTACCTTTCCTGCGTCTGCTGTCTCTCTTTCATGCATTTCTCCAAATTTTCTCGTTTTTTTCTCATTTTTCATGCCTTCTTCTAACGTAACAGCGTTCCCCTAATCAAAGTTCATACTTCTTTTCACCTTCCCGTTGTTTCTTTTCTTGTCTTTCATGTCTTCCTCGACATTCTATGACCCTCCAAGCGTTCCTTTTATCGTCTTTGATGTTTCTATCCTGCCTTTCTTTCTTTTCTAAGTTCTTCTTTCATGATCTTCCCTTCTTTATCAATCTTTCTTTTTTTGCTTTCCACAATCTCTTATGCCTTCTTCTTCTTCTCTCCTTTCATTCCATCCATCATCTACTCTGCGTGCTCTTTCTTGCTTTTCATTCTTTCCGCAACCTCTCTGCTTTCTGAGGTCGTAGAAGAAGCGAAGACATACGCCGGCAATTAAATGTAACAAGTATGCTGTTAAAGATTAGTCAATATCAATGAAATAATCTCAGTGGAATGGATCACTGCCGAAGTTACTAGTAGACCACGCTACATACCAACAAAATGAAGAAACGTGCAACATTGGAAGAAGCCTGAACTGACAAATTTAGATACCGGTATTCATAAGATGAGAACAAACTAAGTGTGATTTAGTGGACGATGATGATCATGATGATAATGATGATGCTTAATTGTTGCCCAGAATGTGTTTTTACATCCTTAGTGATACTTCCAAGAATTCTAGCAGTAATCAACAGACAGGATATGTTGTCACGTTGGACGTACATTCCACCTAAATATCGTGAAGTTCTTGATACGTTTGATGGATTTGGGACTCTGAAAGTAACTAACACTGTAACCAGTTATATTGATATTTGAAGTGGAAAAAAAGTTAATTTAAAATCTAGGTAACACCAATAAGTAGGTTTTCACTTCTCCGGAATAAAATAATGAAAGTAGTTTTAGAATATCTTCAAATCTCATAGCACTACGAAATTTGCATTAGCTATAGAACTTACTTCGACTATTGAGCATGTATTGACTTCGGGGAAGATTGAGCTCCTTTACAGAGAGTTAGTAGATCAATGGCTGATAGGAGAATGAGCCCTTTGTTACGAGCAGATAGGAAGCCATTTTGTATGAAAAATTGTATGCGAACAAGGTCCACAATTAGCGACAAGTACGGGAGACTTCCATATCCCCGAGTTCAAAGGATTGAACATAATAAATACTTGCAAGGTCTCTCTCTGCTGAAGAAAATTAAATGCATTATTGTGCGACAGGGATAGAAAAGGAAGAGGGAGATCAACAAGTTTATATCGGGCCTCATAAGTAAGCGGTTCCCAGAATTCGGATGAACTGACAAGAGACACAAAATGGATAGCACAATGCTGTGTGTCTCTGCCGAGAAATTCCAATATAATAACACGTAATTTAACAGACAAACACGATTGGTATATTCATTTATTCATTAATCCATTCACTCATTCATTTCCTCATCAATTCTTAATTTCTTCTTTCAATCGTTTATTAACACACAGTTTATTGATCTGCAAAGTAAAATTAATATTCTTTATTTAATTAACTCGTACATGAATTCTATCATTAACTCGCAAATTCACTTTTTAAGTAGTAAATTTATCCAATAACTCATAATTTCAATAATTAATTTGTTAATTCATTCGGTAAATTTTAAATTACTGTAAGTCAATTAACTCATACACTAAAACATTAACTTGTACATTAAAACATTAACAATTAATCATTTTTGCATTCAATTTTTAATTCGTTGATTCCATAAATAATTCGTTGATTCTATCATTAATTCGTATATTCCATCAATAATTCGTTGATTCTATCATTAATTCTTACATTCCGCCATTAATTCGTACATTCTATCATTAATTCTTACACCCCAATAACTAATTCCTAAGTTCAATGAATTTATGAATTCGTACATTAATTCGTATATTTCATTCATTACCTCACACATTTCAATCATTAACTCGCAAATTTCAATCAGTAACTCTTGTGATTCTAGTCATGAATTCGTTCATTCCATCACTAACTTTTGCATTAAATCATTAACTCATACATCCATAATTAACTCGTACATCCCATCAAAACCTCATATATTGAACGAAGAACTCGTATAATCAATAAATAACTCCTAAATTCAACCAATAAATCGTACAGTTATCCTTAAAAAGAATGAGACGATTCTTGGTCGTCGGAAGTTAAAGTTCTACAGCGCGGTTCACTCGATATCGACGTAACGATACATAACATGAGAAATAGTACAAGAATTGTTACAAGGACCACAACAAGGACAAGGACCAGAATAAGGATCACGAAGAAGACTGCCATTTAAGGCCAGGATTTCACAACATAGCTCGAGTCACAAAATATCACTGCTTCACTGTACCGAATGGCAAATGCCTGCTAAGGGATCTACATTCTGGACTGCTGCTGTCACTGTCTTGTCTCGGTAGCTCATATAGTAGCGTGTTGGTTCCGCTGTATAGCCGAAACGTCTCGTGTTCGATCCCGGGTGAAAATTTTTTTTTTATTGAGGTGTAATTAATTTGTTCAGAGTTCCTCGACTGTCTAATTTGTCGAAAAATATGGAATAATTTATGCCCAGTTTCTGGGTTTTACAAGTTGGCTGAACCTCGTCAAAAAAAATAAAACTTACTTGGAAGTTAAAAGTATTCTTCCTCAGACAAAAATCATAAGAAACAAAAAGAGACCTGTTAACTTAAAATCTTGTCCACTTGCCATCAGCTTCTATTACAGATCTAAGTCGATCCGGCATGGATGTCACGAGATTGTGAAATAAGTTCTGATCCCCGGCGAGATCTTCCCAGGTGTCAACAACTTGATCCCACAATTCGTCTCGATTTCGAGGGCGTCGGTGGGCATAGGGACTATCCTTCTCTTTTTCAATTCCACCCATAAATTTTCGATGACATTCAAATCAGGTGACTTCGGAGGCCAATTAATGATTTCGATCTCGGGTCTCCTTTGAAACCATCTTTGAATGCTTGCAGCATAGTGCACGGGATGGCTATCCTGCTGGAAGAGCAATGTCCCTTCGGGAAAACGTTCTCGGGCGAAGGGAAGGAATATATTTTCCAGAATGTGCTCGTAAGTTCCCGCATTAAACCGGCCATAGATGCTTCTATAACGCCAGGTCCATCGTAAGACATCCACCCCCAACATGATATGCTAAAGCGCCCCGATCTTTCACGTCGGTGCACATAGCGCTGGTCATGTCGGAGACCATCCTCACGATAGACACGGACAGGACCTTCGTAATCACTCGAGATGGTTGTTTCGTCGGAGAAAATTACATTTCTCCAATCGAAATCCACTCGATTGGTAGCGAAGGCAAGACGGTCGACAGCTTGTGCTTCCCCCAATATTTCCATTTGCGCAGCCCTCCGGCCCCTAATACCGCGGTTCCTCAACCTGCTGATCACATTCTGTGAAGAGCCGGGAAAGTTAGATACTGCTCTTATTTCGTTAGCAGTCAGAAAGGGGTCCTGTCGAACTGTCTCGAATAAGAGAGCATCCTCTTCCAATGAAGAAATCCGCGGACGCCCAGGAATAGGGCGATTTTCGACCTCCCCTAAATTTTGGTAACGATAACCCACCTCGCGGCTGTACTTCCAGAAACACCGACCAAACGGCCAGCAGATCTAGCCTCATATCCAGCCTCAACTAGAGCTATAACTCGCTGTCTCATGTCACGTCGGTTCGCCATTACAATGAGAAATGAGGGATGACGATAATACTTTAGTGTAGACAATGACTATTTAACGTGATGTAGAATTATTGAAATAAGAGGCATCTTGCATAGTAAGAGTTAATAAATCAACCATAAATTAAATATCTAAATAACAGGATATAACAGGAAGTCCAACTGTTGCGAAACTAATCAAATTAAATCTAAGCTGAAGTAGCACAGCCATTGATAAATGTTTTGTACACAGAATTAGACTGAATTCCTATTCGACAGAACCTATAATCAATGGCTTGTCTGAACATGATAAACAAATCCTAAGTGTTTCCAATGTCACTGAACAATTTCAAAATATTAATTTAAAAACTAAGAAAGGATCGTAAATGTTGTATCTAATGATTATTTACATTTATGTCTACAAAATGAATCTTGGAAAAACGTATATGATACTGGTACTACTGATATTAAGAGTTAATGTATTGCATTTTTCACTTAATTTCATAATCACTTCAGTGGATTTTCTCCACTCAATGTTGTGAAAAAAATTCAAAAGTAAAAACATGTAGATAACGCAGGGACTTCAAAATCTCATGTATTAAAAAGAAGAATCTAATGTAATGAGTTGCAATGTAATGATCCTCATGTTCTTAAATACTGCAAGGAGTACAGTGTAATTTATCAAAAATTATGAAAGAGAGAACTAGAGTATATTTCAATAGAAAAGTACAAAATTCAGATAATGCAATTAAATCTATTCGGAATATTATTACATTTAAACTTGTAGATATCCTAAGAAAGAAAATATTTTTTCACTAAAACCAATGATTATAAAGTAGAGGATCCCAAACCTATTGCAAATTCTTTTAACGTATTATAGTATATAGTACAGAAATATTATTGACAACTTAAACATTCAAGATTTTGCAAAAGATACTGCAATTGGTTACTTAACAGATGCATTTAATAATTAGTATTAATATATGTAATTAGTCAATAACTGCAACAGTGCTTTTCCATTCAATCATAACATGAATAAAATTGAATGCATACTAAATTAAACACTATTGCAAACACGTAGATAAAATAGTTAAAATTAACTGAAGGTCTGAGAATGAAATAATCTAAAGCCATACTTTTAACAAAAATTGTTTTGTGCGAGTGCATTTCTTACACATATGGGAAAGCCATTAATAAAATATTGTAATAATTACTCAACAAATTACATAGCCTAAGGACTCTAAACCTTTGGAAAAGTTTGTCTATTATATATATATATTTTTATAATTTCATTTTAATTGTTAGTTTTGAATATATATGCATTTACATTGCATATGTGTGTGTATAAATGCATTCATTAGATTAACGTTTATAATATTATAACTTGTAATTTTGTATTGTTTGCGATCATTAACACTTAAGCTCAGGACTTTGTAAAACTCTATTTCAACGTTACTGAGCTATTTCAACATTATTTAGACAAAAAAAATAGTTGTGTAGACTAAGAATCGAACTCGCACTCTTCTACACAACACGCAGAAGTCTTACCGTCTGAGCCATTGAAACGACATGAAAGCTTTCCTTTCTGTGTGGAGTGTCGATCTAGTCATGAAGGTCCTTTGTCGATTTAACTACACGATTTATGTATATATTTATCTTTCATTTACGTAATATTATCATATTTTTTGCAGTTTTTTAAGTGAATTTCGGAACGATGCTAGTAACAAACCAAATAGTCTGAATTTAAGTAACTCAATATTCGTTATCTTGTGTATCAGTGCTCTGGTCTCCGATCATGCGCAGTGTCTCACATCTGAGACTTAGGAATATTCAATCGTCTCATCCTTTTTCAGGGAAACTGTACATTAAATCATTAACAAAAACATACCTATATTCAATAACGAATTCGCACATTCAATCATTAACTCGTACATTCCATAATTAACTCCGACATTTAATGGTTAAATTATTCACTCAATCATTCATACATCTTAGCGTTAGAAACGTGTGTTGTGTTACATGACATCAATTCATTGTTAACAAATTTAATTACTTTATTGAGTCTTAATAATAATAATAATAATAATAATAATAATAATAATGCTTATAATAATTATATCCTTGTTTTGCACGTATGCGCTAGGTTATTTATACTACTTTAGTATTATCTCTTGAAGAGTTGTTTGCAAAATTTTTGTAACTTTTTTTTTAATGTCTCATTCATAGAAAACTTTTTCTGAAACTTATAAATGTAATCTTTGATTAGATTCCATCCTTTCATTTTCAATTGTCATTATCGTTAATTGTCTTTATTGATAATTATTGTTCTTGGTTACTTTTATTATAATTTCTATCATTGTTATTATTTTGAAATTAAATTGTCATATGTTGAATTGTTATTGGCCTCTGGCTGTTGCACAGCACATTAAATATTAGTAATAAGTAAATAAATAAATATTATTATTATCACTATTATTGTTATTATTTTTTCTTTGCTGTTATTTATACTCGTTTTAACATTATTTTTATTATTTTTATTGTTAGTCTGCTATTAATATTACTGTTATTATTATTATTATTATTATTATTATTATTATTATTATTATTATTATTATTATTATTATTATTATTATTATTAAATTTTTCTTTAGTTTTGTCGTAGATATTTTACTCAGCAATAGCTTTGTATTTATACTTCTATTTTTAATATTATTTTGTCTGAATGTATTTTGACTCGTATAAATTCTACTGAATTCTAGTTTTATGTCTGTTTTCGTATTTTATATATATTTCTATCTCTGATATTGTGAAAGAGAAGTAGTGACGGTCTCAACTCCAAAATGAATAAATGATCCAACATGACGAACGTCGAAGACAATGTATTTGGTCTAGAGCCGTAGCTGATGAAAAATTGAAATATTATGGATAGCCATGTGAAACACGTATGCTCCAATAGTCTGACAGAATGGTCACTCAAGTGTAGATTTTACCTTATTTTCCGAAGCTGTGTGATGCCAGACAGTTTGTAATTGTAGTTAATTTTTGTGCTTAAACCCCTATTTAGCATCTACCCGTGTATGAATGTTCAAAGTTAGTCTTGTTCCAATGATTTCTAAGTTTCTCCTTGTCAGTTACCTCTATTTTTCCTGTTTATCAAGCCACTGCCAGCAGCAGTGCTCAGTTGGAAGGGAAATATCCCGCGGTAGGAATTCAGTGAGTTTACAATGTATATCATATTTTTTACTAATTAAATATTACAGAAAATTAACAGATTAAACACCAGAAATTATAAAATGAAATTCATTGCTTAGAACTACATGAATTGCAACATTTTTTCCTCGTCTCTTACCCATCCGCGAGTATAAAAGGATTTAAAACCACGGGTTTAGATTGGGGAATGACGATTCACTATAACTCCTAACCTTGCTGTAAACAATGTAACAACAGAGTGTAGCAGCCTTTCTGTTTGTTTTTCGTAAAGTCTGCGAGAAGTAGCTGTGATTATCTCACGCTGTTTTAAAAGAAAGACGAACGGGTCGATGTGTGTATAAGGAAGGGAGAAGTGGTGTTGCGAGTCTCCGTTGTAGCGTGGATTCCAGCCTTTTATCCGGTCACTAGTCAAATACGGAGCAATTTATCATCTCTCGCAGCATCTACGACGCTATTAGCAAGTGTGGTGAAAGATTTGCTGTTGAAACAAAAGATCTCTAGCATTAATCTTGTGGGAGATCTTCATTCTGTGCTGAATCCACTCCGCATCAATACTCAACCGCCCGCCCGCCCGCGCCGAACCCTGCCACAGTTAATTAATTATGTCCAGAGACGAGAGTGATCCCTGTAACTAATTACCAGCGCGTTCCTCCCTCCAACAGAAGGTTCTAGGTTCGATGCCGTTCACGGCATAGCCATAGCTGTGATATTTAGGTGACAGCTCTTCACTTAAGGGAGCCATAATTCGAATCCGGATACATTATGTTGGATGTATAATGCAAGTTGTGAAAATAATAGGACCTATGAATTTATATTTATCAGAGGTCTGCATCGGACGTTTCCGCTCGAGCGCCAAGTAGTTCATAGCATAATCCGATAGGTAGCGCACATGCATGATGGGTAAATTGTCACGAGCGATAAATCCTCGAACGGTCTAAGCCGAGCGTTAGACATTTCGTTCTTGTTACAGTGATGAACTGTGTAGTAACATAGATGTTCATCATTTCAAAACTTTGCAGTGTTTAACTAACCTCTTCATAGTACAACCACAGTCTAATATATACAGTCGCGCAACTTCAACACTTTTTTTGCCAACATTCACGACACTAGCGCTCAAGCGGCAGGCAAGACACTGGTCATAGGGTTGATATAAAGGTATGCGAGATGTTATAATAACGTTTTAATCATGCGTCGGAATAAAAGCAATGTGTGCAATGATGAAAATTGCAGTAACAACAAGTTTAAATCTCCGAATTTGTCGTCCTTCAGACTCCCTAAAGACCAAGAGAAAATCATAACTCAGTCATAACTTATAATCCACGCTGTAGGTAGCCTACGTATTGTGTTCTATAAAACATTTATTAGTTATCAGTTACCTATTTGTATGTCAGGAAGGAGAGTTTAAATAAAAACATAGTAAATACCTGTTACAGTATATTATTGTTTTGCAGAGATCATATGTGTAAATGTGTAACCATTCCGATTTTGGATAATGTATCTACAGTTTTTAATGCAAGTAATTCCATAATTTTTGTATTCGTGTTTTTTTCTTTATATTTTTCAAAAGTTGAATGTTATATTGCATTCAAGTAGGGATTATGGTGCTAATTTTTTCAAGAATTCATGGCGTATTATAATCCTTTTGCAAAATATTCACTTCTTGAATAAATCCAGACTGTGTCGATAAATTTCTGATGTATTGGTGTAGATTCATGTGGCAGACGTATTAAGTTCTCAAGAAATAAAAGAGCCTTTTTAAATTTAATATAAAAAGCAATCTTTTCTGTAATAATTTGCATGACTGTTATTAGTGTTGATTTTACATTACCAGTGATTATTTGAGCCGTTCAGAGCAAAAGTGGTATAAGTCAAAATTAGGTAATGAGGTTTAAAGTAAAAATTCTGTAAAATACAGCGGAAAGTAGCAATTAATATATCCTTCGTGCTATTCATTGACTAATAATAGTTTAAATAAATTCAATTTTGACTGCTACTTTGCGCTGTATTTTACAGAATGTTTACTTTAACCCTCATTACCCATTTTTGACTTACACCACTTCTGCTCTGAAAATAAAATTAGGCCTACATTTTCTGAATTAATTGAAGTTACAATTTTTTCAACAAAGTTGTGTATTCATTTGTTCTCACCTACGTCATAATAACAGTAAGTGCACGTAAATTACGTATTATATAGATAGGGTAAGTTAAAATTAAGCTTATGTGTGAAAACTGGAAATGTAATGTAAAATGCGGTAAACTTTCCATAAAAATTTAAACCATAATATCAGCACTATTAGCGACTCAAAATAATAATAAAAAAAAAATTGAAAAATAATGAATTTCATAAATCAATGTCTGTCAAATTAAGGTTTAAATCTTCCCCTTTTTTATTTTTAAGTTTACCTCAGCGGCCGAGTTTACCCCAATTTGCGGTATGGAAAATAGTTAATTTCTCAGGAAATAGGGATAGAAGTTCACCACGCGATGTACCCTACGAGATATGCCCTACAATTTTGACTCTTCTCACAGGAAATATAGAGTTCCAATGGTTTATAAATATATTTAGGAATGAATTGAATTAACCGTCCACGTACAAACAATTATATTATTTCAAACCATGATACGTGAACAGGGCCATGATTCAGTTGCAAGGAGCAGGAAGAATTACGTTTATTCCCAGCTTCTGAAACTTGTAGATTAACTGCGTGTGAAGTTCTTCCAGAATTCTAAAGCAGAATTAGTAAGAACCATATACACTTATTGTATAGCATAAAAATATAAAATAAATTACGCAAAACCCGTTTTCTGATGTGTTATCATGTGTAGTGTGCACACTTTTAACTTGCCTGCCGCTAGAGGGCTACTGTCGCGCCAGCTGTCAAATGTTGGCATATTTTATACGTATGAGTTGCGTGACTATATCTATTAGACTGTGGTACAACTACAAAACTTGCTTTAAAATGTAATATAAATGTTGTAGGTAAATGTTTTTTTTTCTTCCCACACAGGAGTGATTTTGTTTTTGCCACATCTGATAGATGTTATTGGATGTAAATGTAATTATTATAAACGGAGAACACAATCACGATAATGCAAGAACTGTATCAAGTTTTGTAATAATAATAATAATAATAATAATAATAATAATAATAATCTCTAATAATTAGTGTATAAATCTTTGCGTCTGTAACAGTTGTGCAGCAGAATTATTCGTTTTATTATGTTTTCTGTGACGTTATCTCTGTACTAATATTGTTATTAATCTACTGCTATATCAATAATATTTTATAAAACGTTTCTACATTGCCGCAGTATATAGGCGGAACTCTATGTATGGACCTATATATTATATACGTGGTAAATAAAATATTGAATAATTATTAATTAGCAATAATAACTGTATATCGAAGTTTTTCATACTATTTTATTTATAACTTCATGTTCCAGTTTTGGTACGTTCCATTGACTGTTCCATTAAACGTTTGTCATAAACGCAGAAAATAAAGCCTTATTTTTACCGTGTGAGCAAAACATATGTGTATCTTATCTGTCGCCTTCCATACAAGATAAGACATGTCGGTGAGATGACCTTGTACTGTGCTTCTATTTATTACGAGCGTTTCACGACCGATCGTATCTCACTCGAGGGTGCGACACTCGACCGAGTTCAAGCGATCCAATGCAGCACTCTGGTATTTATGGTCAAAATAGTAAATATTTAAATTGTTGAGATCCTAAACACGTGGCCAAAACTGAAGAACATAGAAATTACTAGAGACAAGCAAATTCAACTATACGTTTCGCAGATGATCATCTCGCAATAACAGGTCCAGAAGATAATTTACAAATTACGGGTCACAAATAAAAAAGAAGTAAAAGTCTATTGTTTAACGATTTAAACTGCAAAACCTAAAATAATAGTGTTTCGATGTAAAAGCCTAAGAAGAGCTAACATATTAACTACAAAATTATAGAGAAAGTAGACATATAACTTATTCAGCTACCTAGAAAGTATAGTTTCGTATGGAAAGATATTAAAATATCTGGAATTATTTATTAATACAATTTTCAAATGCAATAAAGTACGAAAGAGTACAAGAATAAAATTTTACATCGTTCTAACACTTCCTTTCTTATTACATTATGGTAGTAAAAATTGGAGTATTGGACCCAAAGATTACATCAGGACTGAAATATGCCGAGATGAAATTTATGTCAAGAACAACAGGGTTCTGTTGTCAGGCTTCAAGCCAAATGAAGAAATTTTGCAAGAACTTTTTGTCATCTAGTCTACTGTCAAAAAATCTGAAAGTTAGAATTTATAAAACAGTTATATTACCGGTTGTTCTGTATGGTTGTGAAACTTGGACTCTCACTTTGAGAGAGGAACACAGATTAAGAGTGTTTGAGAATAAGCTTCTTAGGAAAATATTTGGGCCTAAGAGGGGTGAAGTTACAGGAGAATGGAGAAAGTTACACAACACAAAACTGCACGCATTGTATTCTTCACCTGACATAATTAGGAACATTAAATCCAGATGTTTGAGATAGGCAGGGCATGTAGCACGTATGGGCGAATCCATAAATGCATATAGAATGTTAGTTGGGAGACCGGAGGGGAAAAGATCTTTGGGGAGGCCTAGACGTAGATGAAAGGATAATATTAAAATGGACTTGAGAGAAGTGGGATGTGATGATAGAGACTGGATTAATCTTGCACAGTATAGGGACCGATGGCGGGCTTATATAAGGGCGGCAATGAACCTGAGGGTTCGTTAAAAGCCATTTGTAAGTAAGTAAAGATATGGTCGCCATTTTCGCCTCTATCATTAGTAGTCTCTCTTGTTCAGAAATAAGGGCATTCAGAAGGAAATCTTGCGAAATATCTTTAAACTTGTTTAAAGTTTCCACATCAACAACAAATCGCAAGGTTCATAGCGCAATCCACTTAGAGTTCTGAATGCTTCCAGTAAGTTGGAAAAATATTACACTTTATAATAACACTGAATAAGGCCATTTCTCATTTTTAGAGACATAAACTCTTATTTAATTTGCTATTTAATTACTTCAATTGCAATTTCAACAATAGTGAAACATTAGAAGCAGTAGTTTCTATCAAATAAGCCTACAATAATTATCTCTCTTGATTAACAAATTGCATTATAAGGCCAGTTTTATATTTTATTATAATATATCTGCACTTAAATATTTGCTATTCTTTTTCAGTAATTATCAAGCATTCTTTTAAATTTTTCATTTATTACTTTTATTATTATTATTATTATTATTATTACTATTATTATCATTCTTCTTATTATTACTGAAATAAAACACTATATTGAAATATTCAACTTCTTAGAAGTCATTTTAAGATTCTCCGCAGCAATATTTTGATATTTATCTGCGATTGAAATATGTAAAGGTTAGTCAGCTGTCATTTGTCGCAGTGATGTTGCTAGGAGACGTAATGGGAGTGGGGGACAGAATATCAAAACGACCTTTTGAGAATCAGATTGTGATTATGCGGACTGAATTAGGACAGGATGACTGAAGGGCAGAAGAACTCGCTAAAGGTGCGAAAGAAATAATAACTCTTTTCTTCTGTCTTTTTTTAATCTGAGAGCCGACCGAAAGTTGTAAACTCATTTTGCGAGGAAAATATCGAGTTACCGTCTACGAAGTTCAGCACGAACCTAACCAAGAAGTGTACAGAATGTAACTAGTATGGCATCGAAGGCAAGTCTTCCTCTTTGTTTTGGTGTGTGTGATAGAATGATATTGTCTACTCCTAGAAAAGTTACAAAATAATTGGTTTCAAAAGAAACTGAACTTACTATAATACGATGCCATTTCTTCTTGCTGTAATTCAACATTTACGTCAATATAATATCTAAAATACCTATATACAGTAGTCAGAAATTTATTCCGGGCAAACAACGTCAATTAGTATAGAATCATATTTATGGGTATTAGCGAATATTTGAGGAAAATAATTATGTGGATAATCTTGATGATTATGGCATGAGTGAATGTTTGTCACTCACTATCTGTCGTGCGACAATTTTCACGAGTGCCATAATAAAATTATCCACGAGTTGGTTACTGCACTTACTGACATCTTAGCATTATCAATTGTAGGAAATAAATTATGAAAGGAATTCAATTTGGGATCGATAACTGACAAATTGTCTTCATATGTTCGTATCGATTAGGTGTGCCTGACCTTGGCATTGAGTAAAGAGTAATGGATAACCTTGCAGGTTATGTTACAAGTGTTCCTTTATTTTGCTAATATAGTTCTTTTGCCCCACAGAACTGTTTTATGTGATATTACAAAAGTGATAAAAAAATGTTGGAGATTGGAAATAAATGATATGTTACCTTCTGTCCTGCACTTTCATTTCTTGTTACGTCGCAAGTAGAAGCGATAACCAAGATAGCAAACTTTCCGGTATTACGTCATAGCAAATACATCATTGCTTTTATCGGCACGCGTGCTATAATAAGTCAATTATGCACGATTTTCAATGCCGTAACAACCTGTTTATAATGCTAGGATGGCATAAAATAAAATTACATTTCTTCTGCATGAGTGAAATAATAATAATAATAATAATAATAATAATAATAATAATAATAATAATAATAATACACCTATTCCTGAATAATCCAATTAAAGACACACCTGTCTCCAACACGTCCACAGGATGAATCTCAGATTGCATCGATAAAACCCATTAGTAGACTCCTCCAGAAGAAAGATCCGTGGGTCGACTTTTGGAAAAATGAAAGGTAATCGTAACAGGGCAATAAGAAATTATTGTTTGGATGATGATAATAATAATAATACTTACTTACTTACTTACCTACCTACCTACCTACCTACCTACTTACTTACTTACTTACTTACTGGCTTTTAAGGAACCCGGAGGTTCATTGCCACCCTCACATAAGCCTGCCATTGGTCCCTATCCTGAGCAAGATTAATCCAGTCTCTATTATCATATCCCACCTCCCTCAAATCCATTTTAATATTATCTTCCCATCTACGTCTCGACCTCCCCAAAGGTCTTTTTCCCTCCGGCCTCCCAACGAACACTCGCCCATACGTGCTACATGCCCTGCCCATCTCAAACGTCTTAAATTTATTAATTTACAATTAATATACAAGCCTTTTCCTGTTATTATTGTTAATAATTGAAGCCCAGTTGTTCTATATTTATTGTCCAGTTTGTTAATGTGTGTTCAGTTCATGTGTTAAACATATACTGATGTTTAGATTACATTAAAACATGTTTTGAACTAAAAAGAGTATTCTTGAAAATTGCACAAGTGTTACTGCGAAATTGCTCGAGCAGTACTGCGAAGTTACACGAGTTCCTGAAACACATATCATCTCATGTTTTAGTAGGAGCTATTTCCCTGTTGAGATATACTTAAAAATAAAAGTTTTAAGCCAACCAATAAAATGATGTCTAGTGATTAACTGCGGCATGAAGGAAGTTTTTTAAAGCATTTTTGGGTATAACTATAGACAGAAAACTTTAATACTGCGAAATTGGCCGAGTTTGCCTTACTGTATATACTGATATAAAACACTCATTTGTATACTATATATATGCGATCGAGAAGTCTCTCCGCAGTGCTTGTGTAGCCGAGAATCCACTAGGCAGAGAATTCAAGTTATTTGGTACGGTACAGAATTCAAGTGGCAGCACTGGCCGCTAAACATACGATGGGCTGGGGATGTGAGGTTGTCAAACAAGAATGAATGAGGGAGTGCCAACTTTCTACAGGGTTGTATTCTAGGGTTACTAGAACTAATAGAGCTGCGGAGGGACTTTTCGTTCGCACTGTATAATCTCTTGCAATGTGTATGGCTTACTTGTGACGTTCTGGTAATTTTTCAATTCCACGCCTGAATAAATCCCTTTTTTTGGAGTTCAACAAATCGTCAAACCAATTTGGAGAACATCTTCTTTATTAAAGGAGATTTTTCGAAAGTAGAGAGCGAAAATATAAAAATCTGATGGAGCAGAAGAATGGAGAGTATATGGAATAGCCTCCCAACCGAGCTCTTAAATTACCACATTTGTAAAGTTATCAGTATGAGGTATGCTGCAAAACAACTGATGAAGTTTTCCCTCTCGTTCTTCTTGAATTGCGGCCTCAAGACTACTGAGTTGTTGGCAATAAATGACAGTAGTTTTGGCTACACTCCTAGGACGTAACATATAAGAGATGATTTTTTTCCCCCATAAGATGCACAACATTAGCTTTCGTTGATAGATACGAGTTTTGCATGAGGAATTGCTTTTTTATTAGGTCTTAGCCATTCTTCTCTCTTCTTGATGCTCAAGTAAATACACCATTTTTCGCCGCAAGTAACTATTTGGGACAAAACCTACCTATGTTGACGAGCTATATGATAGGGCAAGCAAAGAAACTTTAATGGTCATTCACTGATATTTGTTATTTTCGCTCAAAATATACAATACACATACAATAAATTACAGACTTTGATCATGAAATGCAAATGTCATACGATGGTTGGCAACATAATTCATCATACTGGCCAATTCCAGATTTGACTGCTGTGAATTATTACGAAGTAAGATTTTTAAACAGTCTTCATCAAAGTTTGACTGTCTTCCTGAACGTGGAAAGTCATTCATGTCAAAATGGTCCTTTTTGAAACTAGAAAACCATTTGACTGTCGTACTTTCCCGAACAGCGTCCTCCCCGTAAACAATATAACTAGTTCTAGTCGCATCGGATGCCTTTACTTCTAGGTTAAATTCAGAC
This sequence comes from Periplaneta americana, assembly GCF_040183065.1. Classification (NCBI taxonomy): domain Eukaryota; kingdom Metazoa; phylum Arthropoda; class Insecta; order Blattodea; family Blattidae; genus Periplaneta; species Periplaneta americana. The sequence goes on along the minus strand of NC_091129.1, from coordinate 82,041,778 downwards.
GGAAGAATATGTCTGAAATATTCGTACTTTCCTATTTCACACTCCATTTTCTTTAGTCCATAATTAACATGAAATTTCAGAAATTGAAAAATTCATTACCTATAGTCGCGACGCTGTTATTCCCGGCGTGACTCCTCCTCTTTGCTTACGTCTTAGGAAGTGAAGGCTCTAAAAAGTCTAGGTAGGTAGTATCGTTTGCCATTTTTGTTCTTTCGTTGCCGAGCTACCTTACGAGAAATCTATTCGCCACACCGTTAAACATTATCATGTCGTAGCTCCTATGATAATAAATCAAACGCACTGTAATTCAGCAAATAATTGAGCGGCAAATAACGTCTTCGTGTGCTTTCTGCGAACGTCAACGAAAGAGCCAAAATGGCGGGCGATTATATTAAGCATTTATCGAGCCTTAAGAAATGAATAACGTCTTCATAAGCGAATCACAAGACGCACGGTTTAAATGTAGCTGACCTGCAACGCGTTTGTTTGCGGGAAATTAGAGCGACGGGACTATATGTGTTCAGTAATATAATACTTCGATATTAAAATGACAATCCCAAAGAAATCTCTTAGGCCTATTGCCATGGAAACAAAACGCTTCGAAATATGCGTCAACCTATTAGTATTAAAATGTTTCATTTTATTAATTTTATTCGAGTTTTTTAAGCTACTAGCCGCCTCTACTGCATCAATACACGCTTTACAAGCCTTTTCACAAAGCGGCCAGGCAAGATATTGTTAAACCATGGTCAATATGAGCGACCGCGGACAGGTAACTTGTGGGAGGATTAATTATATACAGAAATGAGCATTTTTAAAATACATTGGGGAGGATTAATGGCAGAACCCTTCCTGTTTGAAACGTAGCTCAAATTTAACCCCACACCATACCTCAGCACCGCCCCTCATTTATCGAAAATCGGAAATCAATCTGCATTCCGCTAATGACCTTGTCCATATCAAATACACATTCCATATCCTGCCACTGCGGTTCACCCGATTGTAATGACTCCGATAACTAAACGGTAGATCTCACGGTACAGTTACCTACCTGTTTCACGTCGGGACAGGAGAGTGATCGGATCCCAGACAGGTCGCATCTTGTGAATAGAAATAAAATAGCCTATAGCTGGAGACCGCATAATTGCGCAAAACTTTTAAGTCGTTGGTAGTTGTATGATTGTGTGGGTTTGTAAGTTTTTAGGTTATGATGCGTATGAAGTAAACTAAAGATCATATGATTGTTGCACTATTAGGAGTTATTTTAAGTGTATACTCCATGGTATGTTGCGGGTTGCATCGGCCTGCTGCCGCTAAGGTCTGAGTCACAGCAGTCAAGCGCTTGTAGCCTCTAAACTTGACGCCATATTTGTGATCACATAGAGACACGTGAAACCATGTTCCACGCGTAAAAAAAAACGCGCGTTGAATGTTGTATGCTTGGAGGTACACTGTTCTAAGGTTTTTTACCTTTTTGAATTAGTGTTTTGGACACTTTGTCTCATAACAAGTTTTTGAAATAATACCATCTCTTAATGTTAATTTTTATTAAAATTATTGAAGTATTTCTCATGTCATATTTCACGGAAGTTCGCATATCTCATGCACTTCTAAAAATGTTACAATAAAATCAATATATTTATTTTTATTAATAGGTCAATACATTTATTTTTATTTACTTATTATGACTTAGGGGAAAGTACACAGACTGGATGCCTATCAAAGCACTTTCTTCACATAAATATATATAAAGAATTCAACTTATAATTATTGATAATGATTCACATGAGTAGCAGCTATAAAATAAGTATATGCAACTAATTAGCAATAGAAAGAAAATAAATGAAAACATGAAAGAAATGTAGCTTATTATGATTTATTATTGACAAGAAATTAGACATTTAATAAATCGATAATAAATTGCAAGGTTAAAACAAGGGAAAAGTTTTGATATTTTTCTCGATATATAGGTATTAAATACCAAATTTCTTCTAAATATATTTGGAGGGATATAAAATGCAATTACTTTAAGTACTTCAACGGAATCAGTATTATTGTTTTTCATAATTTTCTGAGAAAAATCATCGATTAAGTCGTTCTTCTATCATTCATCTCAATAATCTGGATGAGACCTGAAATGAACAAGATATTATGAATATCTTATAATAGAGGAACCAATGGAATTTATCCTGTATGAACTTGATAGAATGAACGTTGTTTCTGTAACGAGGATTCCAAATTATTGTAGCATATTTCACTTGCTTCTAACCAGGTATAGGTTTAACCTTAAAACAGGTGGTTGCTTAAATAATTTCGAATTACAAAAATCCAAGTGATTTTGTAAACAGTATTGTATTAGTAATTGTTAAAATGTGGGGTCTGAAAGTTAAATTAATCTCAAATTCAATATCTAAATTAATTGTCTATTAATTTAAACAATAAACTATACACACACTACCCTCAATATGTGCTTGCAACTTGCTACTTGATACAAGTTAGCATTCACACGAGGAAAGTGGTGAAGTCAAGTTGATCACGTGATGGGAAAGTTGACAAGTCTGCAACTCAAATTCTGCTTGACCGCCAAGTCACAATTCGATTGTCTCGACCAGATATCTCCAAAAGCGTACTCGCGAGTAAGCCCCTGAACAGAACCGAAGCCAGTACGTAATGAGCGCGCTCCGCCTCACTCGTCCCCATCTGTACTGTACTCAATGTTTATGCGCAAACGAAGAGCAGTGGTGGGCTGCCATTATCATTGTGTTGGTCGGAGTGTTCGACCGTTTCATAATGTCTTCTAATCATAGACGTAGTACATTCAAGGATGAAAGGGAAGAGAAATATTTTTTTGTGTTAGTGGGAAGAATATGAAATGTTTAATTTGTTCGAAAAATCTTAAGAGTGTATTAAAATTCAACATGCGACGATACTACTCGACTCTTCACAAAGATTATGATACAATTACAGATATGCTGGACATGTGAAAATAATTTATTTTGGGACGCCTGTATAATTGTTGGTCATACATAATAATCTATATATTACGATACGTTTACACTCAACTTCGCATGATATACTTATAGTTTTTCGTTTAATTTTAGGTGAAATACATACAAATATTTTGATAAATTTTAAAGAAGAAAATGCAAACACAAATCACACAAGTATCCTCAGTCTTAAACAAAAAATCTTCTTGCTAGCTATGTTCTAACTTGGAATATTGGAAAATCAATGAAGCCCTTTACAGAATGAGCATTTGTAAAATTGTGCATACAGAATGTCTTCTAGATGTAATGCGAAATGAATTATTACATTGTTGGATATTCCTCAATCAAAAGTGGAAGCTTCATAGTATGTCAAAATAATATACAAACGTATGATATTTCTTGTCCTTTTGATGTTATTATTTGTAAACATAAGGAGATCGTTGCCGCAATCCCTCACTGACCGCTCCCATCTGTTGAGGTACGAGTCTATCCCCCTTCTCTAGCCTTACAGTACACTGTGTTCGGCGGGCAGCATTGGGATCACGAATGACTATACGCTTTTTGGAGACCTCTGTTCTCGACCATATCACACGAAAGTCGAAGGAAAGTTGGCTTGCTTCAAGCACTTGACTCCTGTAGACTATCCCTGTGTGAATTGGACTTAAGGGGCGCGCTCCCTCCAAAGAGGAAATTGCGCATAGAATATTACAGAAATAGTAACGGGCATTTTTCCGAAATAGGTACCAACCTAAACGCTCCAGGTTAAAAGTTTTATAGAGAAGAAGAAATATTATTTGATAAAATAAATTACGGTATTAAATTAAAGGTTGTATCTACAGTTCATTTCACTTTCATCTTGAGTATTCATTCCCCGATGCTCTGAAGGCTACAATTTTCAAGTTGATATTTGTAATGCGGTAAAGTGGTTGTAAGTTCTCTTTGTTATATATGAGTGAATTTTTATAGAAGAAATTAATTTTACAACGGTCTGAATTATAATAGTGTAGGAATGTACTGTGAATCCGATTGTTTAATCACTGTCCAAAGGCAGGTTGGAATCTCAAATGTAACACCAATAAGGCATCACTGATGAGGCAACTAAGCCAGGAGATACTGCGGTAGAGTGCCCAGTTTCTTTCCTCATCTGTTGTATATTACTGACTAATATTTCACTAATCAGATTTAAGATGTTTACAAACAAATTGTTCTCCCTCTGACACACAGACCTATCGTTAGGTGATAATAGACCGCCTGATAATAATGATGTACATTACATATCAGTCAAGACTTCAGTCAGAGGTTTTGAATCTGATTAAACTACCATAAGTATATTTTTAACATATTCATCACGCCTCTTAAATGGCAATTTTCATGAATGTAAATAATGCTGGGTAACTTTCGGTGCTGGACCCCGGACTCATTTCACCGGCATTATCACCTTCATCTCATTCAGACGCTAAATAACCAAAGATGTTGATAAAGCGTCGTAAAATAACCTACGAAAAAAAATGTAAATAGTAATACATGATTCAAATAAACGAATGGTTATTTTGTGTATAAATGTGCAAAAATAATTACCTACTCTATTTAAACAATGATAATGTGTAAGTGACCTCAAATATCTTGCTTTTGGTTTTACACAAATACTTGATAATGTGCAATCCAGTAGACCCTGGAGAGATGTAAAAATTATACAAAGATAAACTTGAGAACGTGGTCTTATAAATGTAAGACAATGCGATTATAAATAAGTTAGCACATTATATGATTTACATTACCTGCTCTTTGATGATGACAAAACAACGCAGAAGAAGATGGAGATGTAGCTAAACGAATAATTTCTTATTATGAAGGAAGGCTGGACTAGTCGTAATAAGCAGAAACGTAATCAATAAAAAGATGATAACACTTTGTTCAGTTTTACGTAGAGCGAAGGCAAGGTTAATGAATAATATAAAACTACCAAATTACTTGCAAAGGTAGATTTCTTGAGATCATCCAGAAAATCAAGAAAAGGAAAGATAATAAATACAGAAATAGGAAGACTGATTGAAGAGAAAGAAGAAATAATCGTTGTAACTTAATAAAAGAGACTGCGATAATGTACGGAGTAGGAGAATTAGGGGATATCTATTCTAAGCTAATACAGGAATCAGAAGTTAAAAGGGAGGAGACGTGGATGACTAATGTACAGATATGGAAATAAAATTCGGAGCTTCTTTATTGTATAACTTTTTCTTACAACACACTGCGCATACGTAATAAACAAGAGACTCTGTATATATGCTACTTATGTATAGTCGTGCGAAATTGTTACCTACATACAGATGGACTCTCATCAAAACACGTTCCAAGTTTTAATTCCGTATCTGTAAAAATGCAATGGAGACATTTAATGGAACAAAAGAGGATAAGCTACACATGATCGGAATGGAGGATCATTTAAGGAATGAAGAAAGGGTTTTTTAATGCAATTACTCTTTTCTCTATTCTGTAATATATATTTTCTCGGTTGTAAAATAGTGTGTTAACGCTCTACATAATGCAATAAACTTATTTAATATAATTGTATAATATTAAGTATGTATCGAGGATTTTTAATAGTCCTACTCTTGTCATGGTCAGTGATGTTTTTAAAAGGATTAGTTGTAACACAAAATATATTATGTAGCTTTTCTATTGTTTCAGGTGAGTCCATTCAACTGACTACAGTCCTCATTTATTTCGATTTCATAGACATCTAATGGGTAAGAGTTAAATTGAGCAGATATGATTAAGTCAGAATGCATTAAATTTCATCTCAATTCGTTATTGAATGTCACAAAATATAGCACAGTATTGAAGATTCTTTATCTGATGTACCAAATTACCAATGTAATAAAAAAAATTACTTGAACTAATGAAAGTCATTTATCACTGTAATATTGTCGATTTCATATTATGTAATTTTGTCTTCTTGCTGATGATTACCAATTGTTTTCACAAATCAACGAGGAACACCACAACCTGATTATGACTGAAGTCAGATAATCAATTAGCATCAATTTCCTCAACATCAGGTATATTCAATAAATTTAATTTTTCGGGACGTCACTTCAATAATAATTGAAGACCATCCTGGAATAAGGATGTAACCAACAGAACTGTAATTCATGTTTCAGGAGGAAGGAAAATAATTTCATGGGCATATTTCAATAGACTTATATGTATTATCACAATCATTTGACTTAACAAAGATATAAGTTTATTCAGGCATTGAATGCAATAATTTATTGTTGTAAATAAATGCTTTAAAATTATTTTTTCCATCTACATCACATATTTCAAGAATTTGATGTCGCATTCTTTTTCCGGAGAAGTCTTCAATTGGACAATGTATGTAATTCAGATATCTTCAAATTTAATTACGTTTATAAGAGTAATAGTTCGTGTGCATTAAATAAGTTAACGCTAGATGACTAGTCTTATTTGTAAATAAATATTTTGCTTTTTCTTTGCGAATGAGAATTAAATGCAGTTCCTTAAACGAGCATAATATAGTGTTGCTGTTATTTATTTACTATTCATTTATTTAATGTTATATTCGAGTAACACTAAGTATAGCTCGAAGTTTTCATTCTCTTTGTATAGCCTAAATTCCCTTCCACTTCGCGATCGTTAATTTATCGACAAAAATGAAAACCTTTTGTGATATTACCTTTAAAATTTTGATAGTAATAGAATATACTCTCGAATCTCTGTACGCGATTTATCCGGTTGTCACTTACCCATGCATAGTTTACGCTTTAATATAATTTATTAGTTATTACTTATTAATATAAAGTGACAAGAAATCATGAAAAAAATCATACTCTACTTCAAATTGAAACTGTGGGTTGTAAACTATGCTTTGCTGCTTCGAAGTTAACGGTTCCCTGTTGAGGGGGTGTGGAAACAAATTTACATTTGTTTTCTACATTATTATTATTATTATTATTATTATTATTATTATTATTATTATTATTATTATTATTATTATTATTATTATTTTAAGATTACAGTATTATTACAGTAAATATGAAGTTAAATATGGATTTAAACACATTTGTTCACTGAATAGACCTATATACTACATGGTACATGCAAAATAATGAACTTTCGTAGTGTCCTTTTTTTCGCATTACTCGGGTACCCTTTCCCAGTCATTAGTCCGGATAATTGAGAGTACATGATGCAATCACATCTTCGCATATAACTGAAATTATAATTCGATCTATGGTGTCCACATCTGTGGAGTAACAGTTAGCGCGTTTGACCGCGAAACGAGGGTTTCGAATCCCTATCAGAGTAAGATACCTGGTTGAGGTTTTTTCCAGGGTTTTCCCTCAACCCTATATGAGCAAATGCTGGGTAACTATCCGTGCTGGACCCCAGACTCTTTTCACCGGCATTATCACCTTCATTTCATTCAGACGCCAAATAACCTGAGATGTTGATACAGCGTCGTAAAATAAATAAACCACTAAAAAAGCCATGGTAACATATAAAACTATCCTTAGAGGGAATTGTTCCTGTTTCTCTTAATGTTTTGGGTACGTTAAATTTCACGAGAATATTTAAGATTTCTCATGAACGTCTTTAGAAAATGTTTGAGATGCGCAATTCATCGGTATATTAGCTGTAGGTTTACGTTTACTGTTGCGATTTTACACGGATGTCACAATATAAAACTGAATCTTGTGATGTCGAAATGTTAGGTTTGCGTTTAAATGGTGTATTTCGGAAGTTGCGAAAGTGATTTTTAATAATATCAGTAGTTTATGAGTTTTAGCGAGAAGCTATGATCATTAGATTATGAGGCTCCTGGTTTTTATTATTTGTTATTGTTTACAGTATCATTAGAATTGAAAAAGTAATCTATGTGGTCTATTATATTTCTCTCTTCTTGTCGTGTCTTAGAACCGTGATTTCTTTCCAAATGATTGTTTGAGAGTCTGTTCAAAGTTTTATAAATGCTTTATTTGCCTTAATGCTCCTATATAACATAATTTAATACCGAACTTTTAAAGACGACTTCTAATGCTTCCACGAGTATAATCAGATATTGAATTTGCCTGCGATAAATACCTGAGACCACAAATAAGTCGTGATGTTAGCCGATATTAAGGAGAGATGATGATGATGATGACGATGATGATAATTAGTATAATATACTACTACTACTGCTACTGCTACTACTACTACTACTACTACTACTACAAATAATAATAATAATAATAATAATAATAATAATAATAATAATGATAATAACGAATACTAATAAGAATGTTAAAGGTGGAGACTAAACAAAGGGAGGAGAAAGAGTAGACCAACGGTGTGGTAGATCGATGGCGTAACTAAAGACCTTGAAAGTATGGGAGTGAGAGGTTGGACAAAAATATGATGGGCGAGAGAGTAAGATGGAAGAACGTTGTTAAAGAGGCAAAAACCCACTCAGGATTAAAGCGCAAAACGATGAATAATAATAATAATAATAATAATAATAATAATAATAATAATAGTCTGTTGATTTGCTTCTCGGAAAACTAAACGCAATACGAAGTGAAGTTGATAGCTTTAAAATGTGATGCGATACAGAGCAAAATGTGAGCCGCTATATCTCATAATAGATTAACACTAAGTCGTTACTTTAAAATGTAAATAATAAGTGTGAATAAATGTAAGTTATAAATATAGATAATATATAAAACAACAAATTGTAGTGATAGACAATTTGTTAGCAATGAAAAAATCTAAGCTACACAGTAATAATAATAATAATAATAATAATAAAAATAATAATAATAATAATAATAATAATAATAATAATAATAATAATAACAAAGCTAGGAGATAAGTAGCTGATCTCCTGATCCGTAGCTGCTATTTTCTGTCGGTTACAAATCCTCTAGGTTTTAACTGTAAAGAGAATATCAGGTAATTCACAGTGAATACTAAGTTTCTTTTCGCCAAAGTACTATCCCAGTATCACCAATTCCAACGATTCTAGAAAAGCTTACAATTGATACACCATCGTTAAAAACAACTAAAAATATGAAATCAATAATAATTTTCGTCGTCTGATATTTATTTCTCTGTTGAAATTTGGCGTAATACCAGAGCAGCAAAGAGAGTTTATCTTGCAACTGGCGGACCATCGCCACAGCTGCAGCTTGCCGGGGTAATTAGTAGCAGTCAATATCCATCCGGGGAAAAGAATGGCCGCTCACTTTGTCAGTATCGACAGCCCGCAACGCATTGACTTCGGCCGCGGGTAAGGGGGAAGAGATGCTCCTAAAGAGTTCATCATGGATTCTCTCGAGGCCTCGAGAGTTTGTTTTGGTATAGCTGGCTCAAACAAAATAGGAAATTAACGTCTACCAACTCCAAGTGTTTTACTGCTACTGTTATTTTCACCTTTTTTCCTGTAACATTTATATAAATAATTCTCAGTTCCCACTCTAGACATTTCAGAATTAAATGCAAAGCTTTAAAATTCTCCAAAGAAATATATTACCCTGGCGGATAATCTTTTAAACCTGAACATCCACTGATTTGCTATTTACTCGTGCTTCATTAAACGAGCTTTGATTTTGGATCTTTGAAACTCCAGATATGAACATCCATGGATTAGCTATTTCATCGTGTTTTATTAAATAAGTTTTGCATTTTAGATTCGTTATATTCTAGACCTGAACATCCATGGATTTACTGTTACTCTATGTATCTTTATTAAATAAGATTTGAAATTTAGATCTTTGATATTCTACACCTCAACGTCCACTGATTTCATATTTACTCATGTTTCATTGAACACATTTTCTGTTCTGGATTGCTTTATATTCTGTACCTGAGTATGCACGGATTTACTATATATTTACTCGATGCGGTCATATGGAAGAAGTTGTCTACTAAGAATAATTGAGTTTGCTTAAATTTCAGAAATACTTAATTTGTCTTTTATTTTAATGCGAAATATGTAATGCTTGGAACGGGAACGACTAGGAATTTTGAAGTTCGGCGTGAACATCTAGGAATTCTGCAGATAAAGTTTTCCCTGTGGATAAGATGAGCCATTAGGACCTTGACATGCAAGTTAAACATACAGAATTGCGAACGAGTGATGAAAAAGTGGGAATATAAGAAGAAGTGTGCTAATAGGTTTTTGAAGTATATGTTTTAATTAATTTAATGATAAAGATTGCAGATTTATTCTCTACTGTTGTACAGTGTGTCTGTCTTAAGCCGTTCAATTTTGCTTAGGCATCACAAATAACAGTCGAGAGATGTGGGGGGTATTTACTGGTTTCGTAGGCGGAATCAGGGGTGCGTATAACGTTCACTGACATCACGTGAATGTTACGTACGAATATTTTATTCTTCGTATGGTAATTTGATGTTAAACACGTACTGTAAATCTATTATGTTAATTATTTAATTTCTTTCTCGTTTCCTACGTTTATTCCAGTTCTGGATAATGTTTTATCGAGTGACGTTCGTTTCTTATCCAGCACTGATCCAGTTGTACGAAATTTCTTCACTAAATTGTAAATCATTGCTTTGGCGAATCAGGGAATGACTGACGGAAGTTTGTTACGACTGTTCTCCAAGATTCGTATTTGGCAAAAGTTGTCGTAAATAAACACTCGTTGTTCAAGGCTATATTTCATAATGGACATACTACTGCACTCTAAATCTACGGTATACAGCTGCACCCTCACTGTGTGAACGTGTTTACGTAACTGGACACGCAACGTACGCGAGGAAAGGGCCTGGTCACTGCGATGGTGCGGTAGTTACTACTCATACGACTTTTCGCTGACGCCGGTCTAGCCCTGGCTGGCTAACCTGTAGATATTGTTTCAATGATGCCCAAAGACAGAGCTATAGTTTTAAGCTGGCTGTTGAAATAGTGTGTGTTTAGAGTTAAAAATTAAGAGATTGCGTTTTCTAAATTAAGACAGAAAAAAATGCATGTTGCGAAAAAAAAAATGATACGTGCCAGAGAATATCTGACTTCAGTTTTGGATTCAGCACCCGAAGAAACCATAAATGTAGCGTAAATTTTCAGAAAAGTTTTTATGACGATTTTGCAGGCTTGTGTTATTATTTATTTATTTATTTTATTTATTTATTTTATGTATTTATTTATTATTTATTTACTTATTTATTTTTATTTATTTGCTTATTTATTTATTTATTTATTTATTATTTGTTTAATTATTTATTTATTTAATTATTTATTTTATTTATTTATTTAATTATTTATTTATTTAACCTGGTAGAGGAGAGGCCTAACTCTATTTAAGTCGAACATATATTGGTCTTATGCAAATGGCGCTGAAATTTTTTTTTTCGTCGGATATTTTACTATTTCGTAAATTTAGTACCTAGTGCAGAATGAAACAGACGCAGAAATATTACTCTTCCGTGTGTATGCCTATAGCAATGGTGCTCAGTACAGAGAAGTTTATTGACAAATGTCTATTCATAGTTGCTTAGTATCCATCATAGGTTACTGTTTTCAGGGGATCAGTTGAAAAGTTGCTACCTGTTACATTATAGGTGTTTTCACTATTTTTTTTACATTGTTATGGTCTTCCGCTGTGTCTTGAGTGACGAAACCTGCGGCAGAAAATAAGAGTAGGCCCTACATAGAGGTTTCTTTCACCGAAGAGAAAGTGAAATAAATTCTCTTTTCATACTCCCTTCTGTGAGTTCTCTTATCTTCTTTTTTATTAGTACGAATTCTGACTTTAGTTGTGTTCATTTCTACTGATGTTATTGATAGGAGTGTAATAATTAATTATGATGAAATCTGACTTAATAGCACTGATACAACCCCAAGACTTCTCGATACCCGCTGTGTTCGAGAAAATTATATACTAATATTTAAACTCTTCTTCATGTATGGTACTGTACTATAGCAGTTGATACGAGCTTCTAAATTAGGTACAGAATGTGAGAAAACATTGGTCTTTTGGTTCCTGTAATTAACTATGAATTAGACTAAATTAACGTTTTTGTCCCAAATACCGTCTCTTACCATCTCCTAAAATAAAGACATTCAATGCCCTCACTCGCTGTAAATGTGAGTAATTTGATGTAGTTTACTTTTTGTCCCAGTTTAGGTCAATTTTTCTTACGAGTATACAGGAGAAAAACAAACTGAAATACATAAAAATATGAAGAGAACATTAAAAACGAATTTTCTTAGAATATTACTTATTCTTAAGATTTTAAACATCTTTGAGATAAGAGGGTTAGTCTATATACCAATATGAATGGTTTACAACTTGTGCGAGTTTATCTTGAAGTTAAAAAATGAGGGGTGTACAGGGTGTTTCTAAAGTGATGGTAAATAATTTACAGATGAAAAGTAGAAACTAATACAAGCAAAAAGAGCTCCAATACACCTATATCCGAAAATTAAGCGTTGTCAAGATAATGCATATTTTCTGTTGAGATTCTTTGCTGACTTAGAGCGGACGTGTATATGTCCCTAATTGAATTCTACCTAAAGCAGGTGTTCAAAATGTTGCCCATGCATCTGAACGCAACTTTGTGCTCTTCTCTTGAATGGGTTGCGGATATTTTCGGGCAGTCCTGAATCATTCCTTATTTGCTGAAAGGCACGTTTAATCCGAAACCGCAATTCCTCAAGTGTGTTGACCACAGCAGTGTAAATCAGGATTTTTACATGACCCCAGACACAGAAATCTAATTGAATTTAAATCGGTGACCTAGAAGGTCACGGTATACGCCATCTTCTACCTAAGGGAATATCGCATGGATGGTTAATTTCCGGTTAATCCAATCTCTATTGGAACTTTTTTGCTTCTTTCAGTTCGTACTTTTCATCTGTAAATAATTGACCATAACTTTTAAACACTCTGAGCGTATTCCAAATCTCAGCGCTGAGAAATCTGATGGCATCACGGTGTTCCGAATTTCAACGATGACGTCACTGATGCTTCACCGGTGTCGCACCGGTTCCATCAGCTGACATCGTGCACTGTTCTGTCATGGCGGTGTGTTCTGCTGTAGTTCTGCTGTATTGTTTGTAATGAGCACAACGTAAAAATAATATCTTGATGGCTTATGAGCGAACATGTCAGCGGACCAGTTATTACTACCGGTTCAAGAAATAAATTGTTTATGCTCTCTTTTCTTTGAACTAGATGACAGTACGGAAATTTCACAAAATCTTGCTAGTGTAGTACAGGCAACAACTTGTACAGCCGCCATGACAGTCATCGAACCTTCCAGCAGTTTTGTTCCTATTTCGCTGGAGTGTGACGTCATTGTTGTCCACAGGTCCGGCAAGATTCGGAATACGCTGTCTGTATAGCTATGAGAAAGTACCTGTGTGATGTATATTACACCATTCTCTAAGATCGTAAGTAAGTGAATTTTTAGCATAAAGATGTAGAGCATGACAAACTGAATTAGAAAATAGATATACTATGCACGGACATTTCTACATTTTAGGTCATAATATTCTATGTCCCCACTATTAACACCACTTTGTCCAGTATGCAAAAGATACTCGTATTATAATATCTGACAAACCATTTTAGGTAAAAATTGTTTAAGGCTGCTACTCGAAATCTCTTAGCAACCAATTTTATTCTTTTGCCTACGCCCCATATTTGTTAGCAAGAATACCAAAGCATGGAAATTTAACTTGCAGACGATAACACTTGCGCTTTAACTTCCCCTCTTGATCCCTTTAGATGCAATAAACATAAGTTAACCTTCTTCTGGAACGGGGCGGGAGGAGGAGGGATTTTTAATCTGAGATATCTATTGTGAACGGGCGAGGGAAGTACAATAGACGTTGTTTGAAAAGAAGGTTCGACATATGGCTACATAGTCCGTTTATTTGTTTCCTTTTTGTTCCTCCTTACGTGATTGGAAAACATCTCTGCAGTCCGCTTGCGATATCATTGTCGTTTGGTCTCGACTCTCATCCGGGGCTGCGCGGTTTATGGTGACATTTTTTCGTTCGTGAGTAGAATTGAAACGGGATATTGCCCGTGGGAATAGCAGCATGGTTCCTCAGGTCTGCTTCCTCTGCTACTCTCTGTCTCCCTCGGAAAAAGGGAGGTAAAAAGGGTGAGGAAATAACCTACTCCAAGAATTGCAAGGGTAAAAGTGGCTTTACCCCTCCCCATCACCACCCCCTCCTGTCTGTTGTAAGTCTAACAAGAAAAGGCAATGAGGAAGGCACTGATAATTTTTGACGCGCTCTTAGCATTTCTATCTCCAGTGGTCAGTAGAAAATTTAAAGTAGTTTCCACTTCTTTTCTCAAAAGTGTTACGAGGATTCTGTGGAATTGGTTCTTAGTTGATAGTTAAGTAATTCTGGCCATATGCTATTTTGATTGATCCCAGGAAGGTTTCTATATTAGTAGAATACAAAACAACTTACCATGAACCTAGTATTATCGATCAACTATTGCTCCACTATCGTCATAGCATGTCATCGCATTTAGGGGAGAGTTGGGTAGTATCGGACATCGGGTAATATCGGACAGTCAGTTTTTTTTTCATTTACCGCCAGATAATAGTACCTGAATGACATGGTTATGTTTCTGTGATGTCGTATACAGAAACGTAACCATGTCATTCAGGTACTATCATGTGGTGGTAGATGAAAGAAACGCACTGTCCGATATTACCCGTTGTCCGATACTACCCACCTCTCCCCTAACACTCCTGCTACCAAGGTTTTTCAGTACTTAGTGCTACCAAGAAGATAACACAATTATCCCCATAAAATGATATATCAATCTTTGTTAAGGATTTGAAATAGCCTATAAACAATTTTTGTGTTATTGACTACAGACTTATAAAAAATGTAAAATTGCAAAATAATCACCTTATTATTAAAATACAAGAAGATTCAAAAGTCCTGTTTCATTTTGCTGAAAAAGTATACCAAAATTAATTAACTTCAGACTTGTTACTGGTGACACTATAGGGTAACATAATATATAGTAAATTTAAACTGTCAAGACTTTCATATGACATTTGTTTTTGGAGAGGGTGTTGATAGTAGTAGATTTTTTTTTTATATTATAATATTCTTACTGTTTATGGTATATATATTTTTTATGTATTGCAATTAATTTCTTCAAATATTTCTGACTTTTACCAAAATAGTGACTTTCATACTTATGATACTCGCAATAAAAATAGTTTAAGCATTCCGGTACACCATCTTACAAATATTAGTAGAACTTGTTTGGTTTTTGGTATTAAAATTTACAATAGCTTCTCTGAGGATATTAAATATACAAATAATACTCTTAAATTCAGGATTTATATAAAAAATAAATTGATACAATTTTGTCCCTACAGTCTAGAGGATGCACGTGTGGGCCTTTGAACTCTTGCCTAATGTATATGATATTTGACTTCATTGTAATTTTAATGTATTTAAATGTATTTTATTGACAATGTCTATACATATTTATGTCTCTGACAATAAATTTTATCTTATCTTATCTTATCTTTCATTTCAAGACAAATTTCTAAATGCTATATAGTTTCGACATGGTGGAAAACACATTTACAAGCAATGGCTTTAACATAAATTGGAAATCATTTCAGTTAATTCTTAAAATTTAAATATTAGACTACCATAAACACAACCAAGAACATCTCAAAACCATTTGTTTATAATGAAATAAAACAAAAGATTTAAAGTTCTAAAACTTAATTAGTAAATATATAAAACTAATAAATCAAATTTAATTCTTTGTTGAAATTCAAATATTCGAAAACCATCTATGTTCTCTACTAAAATGAACATCTCGAAAAAATCTCAACTAATACAGTAATTATTTATAATAAAATCTCGTTCAGAAAAAGCACAACACACACAAATTAAAATAAAAAAAATTGGGAACAAAAGGTCACGATAATATAAATAAGAATATAAACATTGTTATAAATAACACAAAATAAAATAATTTTGAAGTAGAAAACCTAGAAATGAAGAAAATTAGGCTACAGATTGAATTTTATATCCTGAAATTTTCATGACACAGACTACCAAGGAGGGTAGCAGGATCATCCCAGTTGAATAATGTGAATTACATTTTAAAATAGATGCATTAAATATGTTATTCTTAATTCAAATTGTTAGTAGAAATATAACGTATAAATACATGGAATTTCAAAAAGAAATATGGGCAAAAATGAAAATAATGTTGAAAAATTATCAGTGGGGTATTCCTATTACCCCTCTTGGTAGCTGGAGGATTAACCAGCACTGTAATGTGAAAATAATGTTTAATAAACCGTTACTCTCTGACACGCCTATTCGCTCTCATACTTAGGCTACACATCACTTTACTCAATAACTTAGGAATCAATACATTTTCTCACCAGTTAACTCAACTACTCGTTCATCAATTCATTCACAATTCAATTTATACACCTCTCAATTTACTTAATCACGTATTCATTCATTCAGTTAACTGACTTCAACATATTTACACTCATTCGTTAACTAATTTCTAGCCAATTTATTCACTCAAAACCAGTTCCTAACTTCTTTTTTCCGGTAATTAATTTCCTTTGCCATACATAATTAATTTATTAATCAAAATGTCCATTCAGCCACCGGCGTATCTCAGACGGTAGCGAATTGCACTCGAGATCTAATATTGCCCTCGAACCTCATTTCGAGTCCCGCTGTGGCCACTCACATGGCTGTATGTCTACCGGGTTTCCATAACTGTAAGATGAATGCCAGGCAATCCCGTGGCGAATCCTCGGACTCATCTCGCCAAATACCACTTCACTATCTTCAATTCCATCGACAAGTAAAATGAGCCTTCAGACTGCGGTGAGTTCAGGACATGGAAAGGAACAAGTATTTATTCAGTTGCTACTGATACATTATCCTCTGCCATGTACTTAGTCCTATTTCATTCACTTATGCCGTCTCATCCGAGTATCCCTGTCTCATGCACTTAACTCCATCTTATCCCCCCGCTGAATTGAATTGAAAGACGTGAATTGGGAGGACAAATTTAAAAGGTACGCAAAACGCATCCTTGCAAGGGGTTCGGGGCTGGAAGAAACTAAATATGTGAGCTCCAAGCCTGTTGCCCACTAGTCTCACTCCGGTTTACGCTGCTCCACTGAAGGAGCTCTAGAAAATTTTGAAGGGGATAACCGAAAATGGACGTAACCTCTTAGGTACCACATACGCGAGGGGGACGGAAATGTGACCAAAATGATCACGGGACGGGACGAGGATGAGATGGATGGTGTAAATCTCCACATTGAAATGAACTGTGTCATTTCGCAGTGCAGGAGGAGTCGAGAAGACTCTGTCGTCTGTTGTTCGATGACAAGGCAGGTGAAGACCGCCAGGAGAGACGCCTTGAATTCTGAATCTGCAAATTGAAAGGTTCCCTGTCCTTTCGCATTGCGACATGAGTGACGTTGCACATGTATTCCATAATTTTATAGACTCTGAACTAGGGCATTAAGTTGTTGTTAGAAAAAAGGGGAACTTATGGGGAAGGGAATGTAGGTCCGTGGCCTATTTCATCTTAACCACTTATCCCTATCTTATCCATTTTCCCTTTGACTTACTTACTCTCCTCTCACCCACACATACCCCTAATTCAACTACTAATTCGTCAACTACTCAAACATCCACTATCTCCTTTGTCAACTCACTGATTCACTTATTCATCCTCCATCCTCCATATACTACTCATTACACACTAGTTCACAAACACATAATCAATAATTAAGTAATTAATTAATTAATCATTCATTCATTCACAGATCACTTTATGAAGCCATTCATTCACTCAAACATCACTTTATTAAATTATTCATTCGAACTTTATACAGCTGAGTAATTCATATACTGACTGGAAGTACCTATAACGCATTCAATGGCCAAATCATTCTTAAATTTATCTGGGTACTTATTAATTTAGCCATTCGTCCACACTCATTCGCGAATAAATTCCTTTAATGTTTCAACCACTGATAATGTACAATCTAAATCACCCGTTAACTCACAAAGTCATTAAAGACTCATCCACTTACTAGCCAAGTAATTCCGCACTCACTTGTAGAACATTTAACCAGTCAAGTGAATTATTAACTCACCCACTGATCCGCTCGCCCACCTATTGTCTATTTTTAATCAATCATTCCTGTAACGTATTAACTCATTCACTCATTCTCATTTTGATAAAGTAAGGCGATAAGCGATGATACGTAATCTATTAGTACATGTAACAGATACAAAGATAGAGAAGTTTCCAGTAAAATGTTTTCTCTACTGCAAAGTACACAGTCATAGTGCTAACTATTAGTTTTGATTATTAAATCCTGAATTTTTATCACCTGAAACAATGTAATGACTTTGGGTTGAGGATTACTTGCATCTTACACAGCCTTTGAACATAAAGGAAAGGAGCCGGGGGCCTCAAACTGCGTGCAGTGATAGCAGCATCACAGACTGAAACAATGGACAAAGCGTATAGCTCGCAAGGGACCAGAAGAGACCGTGACAATGAACATCTCTTGCCGGCCATTTTGTCTCCACAACGTGATTTGTGTACGTTCACTCTCCTCAGATTTGTGGAAATGCTACGACTTTGTCTTCAAACAGAATGCTGTCCGTTGTATTCAAACGGTGAAGTGAATCCAGTAGAGATCTTCAATTTTTTACCACTTCTCATTAAACAGTAATGAATCAATTCCTGGAAAATAAGAACTTAATACAATTCTACTATGGTGTTATAATTATGTTTCTTTTTGTTTAGTAATAAGTAAGCGTGAGGAAAGTAGGAAAGATGATATTTATAAGATCAATAATGGAGATCACACGCCAGGAAAAAAAAGCGACTGAATTTGGTAAAAAAATACAGACAGGCCTATATAGCATAAGTGACAGAATTATTTCGCACAAAAATAACCACGAACATCGAATGTCCAGTGAAAGATTGTCGAAGAAACATGAATTACAGACCCAGGGGATATACAGGGTGTTTCAAAAATACGGGGCATAATTTCAGGTATGTATTTCCCACATGTAGACAATCAAAATAGTTCATTACAACATGTGTCCGGAAATGCTTTATTTCCGAGTTATGGCCTTCATAACATTGAAATTCACCGGAACGTTTTTCTTTCCGCAGGTCGTTGCTGTCAAAGGAGACATTAAGAGGGCACTCTGACAGTTCATTCCGAGGCGAAGGTTACAGTCAGTGTTGTGTAGGCGTTAGACTGTGCGACATGTATTCAAATCAAGAGCTGGCAGAGATACACTTCATGTACGGTAAGGCGGACGGCAATGCTGCGCTGGCTCGTCGTTTGTACCAGGAGAGGTACCCACAGCGACAATGTCCAGATAGGAAGACATTTGTACGTCTCCATTACTGTCTGTGCGAGTATAGAAAATTTAACTCTCCTGGTTTGGGAAGGGGACGACCAAGATCTACAACTCCAGAAGTACAGGAGGAGATTCTGAAGGCTGTGAACATGACTCCTTCTATCAGCACACGAAGGGTGCGTTGCAAGTCAGTGTTCCTCATACGACTGTCTGGAGACTGTTGAAAGAGTATCAATTGTATCTTTATCTTTTGCAACGTGTACAGGCCCTGTCACCAGCAGATTATCCTGCACGAGTTAGGTTCTGTCAGTGGTTCTTGCAGCAGTGTGGTGTAAATCCGAACTTTCCTGCCTTAGTATTATTTACAGATGAAGCACAGTTCACACGAGATGGTATAACAAATTTCCACAATCAGCATGTATGGGCGTATGAAAACCCACGTGCAACTGTTCCATCTCATCACCAGGTGCGGTTCTCCCACAACATGTGGGCCGGTATCATTGGTGATTGATTAGTTGGACCCCATGTACTTGTAAACAGACTTACGGGGCAGGCGTAAACAAACTTCCTGGAAAACACCATACCTCATGTTTTAGAAGACACTCCACTGATCAATCGTCAACACATTCACTTCTTGCATGATGGCGCTCCTGCACACTTCAGTTGTACGGCTCGCCGGTACTTGGATCGAAGGTTTCCTGATCGATGGATAGGTAGAGGTGGCCCAATTGCTTGGCCTCCACGCTCACCTGACCTTAATCCTCTCGATTTCTACTTGTGGGGCCATTTAAAATCATTGGTTTATTCGTCTCCGGTGCCTGATTTGGAATCCCTTCGGAATCGAATTGTGGCATGTTCTGAGGACATACGCAATACTCCTGGAGTTTGGGATCGTGTTCGCAGGTCAATGAAACATCGATGTGAGGTCTGTATTCAAGCAGGAGGTGGACATTTTGAACATCTTCTGTAATGACAACGACCTGCGGAAAGAAAAACGTTCCGGTGAATTTCAATGTTGTGAAGGCCATAACTAGGAAATGAAGCATTTCCGGACACATGTTGTAATGAACTATTTTGATTGTCTACAAGTGGGAAATACATACCTGAAATTATGCCCCGTAATTTTGAAACACCCTGTATAATATAGATGGACCTTAATGGATTTGCCTATTTGGACTCACAACAGGCTAGTAGTCTACTAATATTTATGTAGCACCTGTATCCTTTTATGGTTATATACATATCTACACAATTTAATTTATTAATATATACTTATAAATACGCTCCCAACGTCAGGAGTAGTACGGTAAGGAAAATCGACGGAGTTCTATCGATATTGAATCCATCTTTAGGTTCGTACGGTTTGCCAACGGTTGGTAACAAGAGTGACAAAGTTACTAGACTACACCTAAGTAATTTCGTAGCCAGTCCCAAGTCTGCGAAATTGGAATGGAAAATATTAGGGTGACGCACTTTACATATGTCCGTAACGTTATTTACACCAATTAGTTCGCGCATTTTACATATGTCGGTGACATTATTTACACCAAGTAGTTGGCGCAATTTACGTATGTCGGTGACGTTATTTACACCATCTAGTTGAAGCACTTTACATATGTCGGTGACGTTATTTACACGATCCAGTTAGCGCACTTTACATAATATCTCGGTGACGTTATTTACACCATTTAGTTGGCGCACTTTACGTATGTCGGTGACGTTATTTACACGATCCAGTTAGCGCACTTTACATAATATGTCGGTGACGTTATTTACACCATTTAGTGTGCGCACTTTACATTGGCTATGTCGGTGGCGCAGTGTACACCATCTCTGTTGGGAAAAAAATCTGAAAGTAACTCTGATTACTACCTCTCCTGTAAACAGTTCAGAATAAAAAGTGCAAAGCTTCACGATCAACATTATGTCAGTAATTCAGGGAAGAATCTCCGTGCCAAACGTTCCTATTGTGAATGTCGATGTAATATAGTTATACCACATTTACCGAGGATGCTTTTATACCAATTGTGACCAATTAATCATTCTTAAAGGAGAGGTCTTCAAAATGTCACCTTAAAGGTTTTATTGAACTATTCGTAGTATTAGTAATAGTGAGAACTAGAGAAACCTCTGCAGATCCGGATAAAAATTAATTAGGCACATTGACGCTGTTGCTTAGAAATCTGTGTGTTACTACATTATTAATTCATCACAACATGTAGACTTCATTTTTCCTGTGATAAATAAAATAATTAAATTAGTAGCAGGCTTACAGTAGTAGCAATATATGATATTGTTTATTTTGAAAAAGTATTCAAGTCAAATTGTAAAATTGTAGAATTTTTTTTTTTTAGTTTAAAATCACAATTAGTAAAGTAAATTGTTCCGTGTTAATTCTCAATGAGGAATAAAACATTATCACCGGTTGATGAAATACTTTCTCCTTAATGGTAAACCCACAACATTTTTTTTAATCTACTGAAAATTTTTATTTTTGTGACTTAAGTCCCTTTCAAAATAATTCATTCAACTGGAAAGGTATACCTCTCCCTTAAACCTCTTAATGCTACTAACTAATTTACGTACTTAGGTACCTCTAATGTACTGAGCCTTCAACACGTTATAAATTATTTTGAGTAGTTTACAGACATATTTAATGGTAGTATGAAATACTAGGCAGTCAGATGTTTTAATTCCGAAATATCAGCCGGTCGATTCTATCGCAACTTGATTTATTGAGTGCAACAGGTCTATCTGGGCTGTTTGTCAGCTGGACCGTGTCTGCAGCTCGTAACTCTTTGTATGTTTGCTGAAATTTCTTGGTCAGTCATCAGTTCAGTTCAACAACACAAGGATTAGAACTCAAACGAGATGGGGGTTTTTAAATATTCACACGGTAACGTAAGTGGCTTGTACGTATTAATCTTCTTCGTTTCGTACTATTATCCATTTACTGACAGTTCACAAATATGGACAGGAGGACTCTGTTCCAGCATAAGTTACGTTAGGAACCGTGCGAGGTGGCTCATGCGTTCAGCACGGGACTCACATTCAGGAGGTCCGCGTTCAAATCCCCGGACTGTGATTTTTCTTAGTTGCTTAGGCAAATGTCGAGTTGCAATTTTCATTGCCACGGTCCATTTCCCTTTCTCGTCCTCCCTGTAGAAAAAAATTGGATTTCATGTCTTCATCATCTCAGTCCATAGGCATATTCAGATCATGACGCGTATCTTCGTCCGCTTGCAGGAGGAGTGTCCTCTCCGAAACAGTCTTTGGGTTCTGAGCCTTTTGCAATATCTCTGCCAGGATTCATTGCTGACTGGCGGAATGAATCCTGTGCTGCTTGGTCACCGTGGCGAGGTCTCATGCGATCGGTGGGCTAGTACACCTAATTTTCATTCATCCCATAATTCGGGGTGCACATAGGTCACTGTCGAGCCGACGTGCGGAAGGGTCGTCCCTAACCGGCTCCTAGCCACTCAATACTGCTATTATTACTTTAGCAAGGCAGAATGTAGGATTGTGCTACAGCACTATCATTATAAAATATTATTAGGCCTACAATCTATATAACATAAATGCCACCATTCCAATCATTATCATAACGCTCATCATCAATCAGCCCATAATCACAATTGAGACTCTTACAAAAACATAGTCTAAATATTGAATTTTTAAATATTAAGTAACGTTTAATAGGCTATTTTAACAGCTTAATTGGTAGAACACAGGTTTACAATGACTGTGGACACAGATTCGAATTCCAGTCATAGGGGAGTCGTATTTGTCGTGGAAAAATCGAAGGTTCTGGATCAGCCGTGGGCACAACGGGGATGTGGAATTGAACTCTGAAACCTCTTCCCATATCCGTTCCGCTTCACTGTCTTATAAACAAATGGACAGTGGGCACTGTGCTTCAGTGATGGATTTCAGGCGACCAGCGAGAGCGAAAATTTCTGAAAGCTATGATGCAATCTGTCACTGAGCAGTGCTTAACAGCTGGTCTACTCGTTTCAGCCTGGAAAGATGGAGTTGAGAGTTAAGGGGAAATTTGTATGACTCAATTGAGGTAATAGCGCCCAGGCATTTTCTGGATGGTTTTGCTCGAAGTTCTATTGCATTTCATTATTCCACTGTCATCCTCCAATTCAATATTCATTACCATCAACGTAATTGGATTAGTCAAAATGGTGTTGGCATGATGTAGGCCTTACAGAGCGTTCACCAAAAACAGGTTAAACAGAATTCGCTAAGGTAAATGCCGCCGGGCCTTTGCTGTTTCAGATCGAACGGAACTACAGAGGAAAGAATGTGTGGGTACATTTCCCGTGAATTCAGCATTGGAAAGCTTTATTACGGACAGATAACAAGAAGTGAAGAGACATCAATGTTAAAGCATTAGTATACAGCTGACTACCATTGAGTGTAGTTCAGTTTAGTTGTGGCAATTTAGTAGGCCTAGACATTACAAAAGACAAATTTATTTTATGATAGTTACTGGCTGCGGGTTTTTCCTGGTTTCTCTTCAATCCTTCTGGACCCTGGACTCATTTCACTTGCATTATCACACTTCATTTCACCCAGACGCTAGATAACCATCGCAGTTGATAAAGATTAGTAATATAAGCTAAAGAAGAAAAGTGATGTGAATATTTGGAAGTAAGTCATAAAAATTGTCGTGCTGAATTTATACGGAATATTCTGCGTTCAACAATCCAGAATTTAGTGAAAAGTTGAAAGAAATCTTTCGTTTTGTATATAAAAAGGAAGTCATATAAAAGCGTTATAACTTAAGAAAAAACTCGATGATATAAGCTTGTAGGTTACAACAGTCTCTCACGAAATCTTTAAGACCGTTATTATGGCAAGCAGATGTATACAAGTTATCAGCTTAGAAAAAGCAAATAAATATAATTTCTTAAATAATGCCTTATAACACAACAGTTAAATTGAATGAAAAAACTATAACTTATGCCTAGTGTTCAATCCTATTGTTAGAGACGATATTCAGCGTGTCTATAAATTTTGTCAAACGTGTATCAGTAAGGATAGTCGTGAATTCCAGCACTTATTGTCAGGTTAGTCAGTAAAGTACTGTACGTCTGTAATTCGCACGATATTTCCGAATACAGTTATGCTGAATCACCGCTAAGCGGGTTGTTAATTGTTCAATCACTCTCCGAATGGAGCCATGCTAAAGAAATCTATTTCATCTCGGTGTTTCAGTGCTAACGGGATGGGCTTATAAGTCAGGAGGCCCAGGTTCAAATCACAGTTGATCATACCTGAATTTATAACTTTTGTTGAACAATTCCGTGGTCTTGGCAACATGAGGATTTTCTACGGATAATAATTATGAATCCTATGGATTCAGAATCCCCTATATCCACTTTCACAAATTAAAAGATTTTGACAGTAACTGGTGGCAAATAGAATACATTTTCAACCTAACATTGAATTTTAATAAATCTTTTGCTTCAAATTCAGCGGCATTTTTAATTCAAAATATATAAATCATTAGAATTCATTCTTAGCAAGCAATATGTGGGCATGAGTCAATTATGAACGAAATGGTATTTAGAGGGTTTTGAATCTAGAGGATTCATACGTTGCTCTTTTACATACTAATAGTTCTCCATAATCTTAAACTGTCATAATTCAAAACAAATGTAATACAGACACACCGAATGTGTTGCACTCTGGATAGTGTCTGATAGTGGTCAGCTCTTCTCGGTACCAACCATATTTATTAGTTACGCTTGTAGAGTCGAAGGCAAAAAATAGCAAATTAAAGCCCTGTCATTGCACTAAATATCGGGGTATGCTGTATCGGAGACAGCCGCAAGTTTTATGCATGAATACTTCGTTAATAGATTTCCGGTTAAGGTAAACATCAGCAGTGACAATCAAATCCCTTCTTTCCAGATACCCTGAAAATCCAGTATATCACTACTTTGCTGGGGCTCCTGGAAATAGCCATTTTGTATGCATGGAGAATAAACATGTCAGTCCTATAGTAACTCTATAGTATGCTATCCGTTGCTTGTACACCTGCTCTAATTTGCACTGCATATGCTTCGACATTGTGAATTTTCTCTCTTCAATGAAATTCACTAGCGAGATTTTTTCAATTTAACTTGTGGACTGCTGATTGTTTCTCAATTGAAGATTGTAGCTTTATTCATTATGAATCGTTTGACACCACTTCGAACGTTCTATCGCTTCCCATTCTCAAGTTACACTGCTTCGACTGCCGCGCCACCCTCAGTTCGTGCCACAAATACCCTTTCCGCTTCTAGATGCCGTCGTCCGCTAAAATCAAGGTCATGTTTGATACATTGATGCTTCGTCTGTCGATTGCCGTGTACTTCGCTATTAAGGTAAGCGTTAGCAGTGACGATCAACATATATTCTTTTCAGATACCCTGAAAACCCGATATATCTTCATTGTGCTGGGACTCCTGGGAGTAGCTATCTTGTATGCATTGAGAGTAAACATGTGGGTTGCTATAATAACCATCACAGTCTAACATCTGCTCCGATTTACGCTGTTTATGCCTCGAAATTGTAAATTATCTCTCTCTTTACAGAAATAACTCCCAAATTTTTCCAGTTTAGCTTATCGACTGCTGATTGTTGCTAATTGAAACTGTAGCTTGGTTCGTTACGAACCGTTTGACACAACTTCGAATATTTTATCGCTTCGCATTCTGGAATTACACTGCCTCGGCTACCGTGAGACCCTGACAAAACTTCTCTCTCTCGCGTATCGATAGATGACGGCACCCATTCCAACTCAAGGTGATATTGGATACATTTATCCTTCGTCTGTCAATCACCGTTTACTTCATTGGAATATGTAATGTAGTTTAGAAATTATTGTGTCGGTCAACTTTCTGGGATGGAACCCTAGTACTGGACCGACCTTGCAGACATATTCACGTTATTATTATTATTATTATTATTATTATTATTATTATTATTATTATTCCCAACAAAAATCCTGTCATCAACATAACAATTGTCCACACCTGTGGAGTAACGGTCAGCGTGTCTGGCCGCGAAACCAGGTGGCCCGGGTTCGATTCCCGGTCGGGGAAAGTTACCTTCTTGAGGTTTTTTCCGGGATTTTCCTCAACTCAATATGAGTAAATGCTGGGTAACTTTCGGTGCTGGACCCCGGACTCATTTCACCGGCATTATCACCATCTCATTCAGACGCTAAAAAACCAAAGATGTTGATAAAGCGTCGTAAAATAATCCACTAAAAACATAACAATTAGGCCTTCTGACGTTATAAATCATAATTTCAACTTATCTTCTGTTTCTGAAATTCATACACACGAGTGTACTCGTAGTACACGACGAAGTTTATATTTCTACAGGGACATCATTTTATTTTTACTTCAATTTTTTATTACACCTTAGTTTTTTAATGTACATCACTCCCACCCCTTCTACTAATGAAGTTCCAACCATCCTTCACACAGAACCAAGGCCGCATACAGTAAACAGTACTGAGTTAGTAAGTACGGTATAGTACGTTCCAGAAATATTTTCTCGTTTTCCAGTGACGAAAGAGCTCTCAATATTGAATCATATATTCGCACAGTTACTGTCGTCCGTTTTCCTACGTTGCATCCCGATTTCTCCCACCTGCTTCTGCTCGCTCCTCTGTAAAGTCTAGTGGCTGGGCTGTCTTTTCTGAAAACATTAATTTCTGTTTGGAATTGGACGTCTACGTAATATTATACAACCGCATTAAAATAACTTAAATAAAAGGGCCTCGTTAAGTGTCTGTCACGTGATTTCCCCCCTTTCTACGATCCTGCGGCATAACCACTTGGACGGACAGTAGATAGCATGTCTGAGTAATTTTATCTGTGCGGTTCGGGCAGAAGTGAAGATTGAATTTACAGCACGTAAGGTACTCTTTTATAGAATAGGTACAGAATTATTTCAAAATGAGTTACTAGTATGAAGGACGAAACTGGTATTTGCAATTAGAAGCAATAGTCTGTAGTGCGATAATATGAACAAAAGAACTGAAGCCTGTGTCGAAACAAACGGCCATCATTTTAAAAAATGTGTTTAAATATCCATATTATTATTATTTTTCAATTTAATTTCATTTCCTATATTGTACGTTAATGTGCTGTAGACAGTATAATATACACTGCATAATGAATACGTTCGCATGGATAACTCAGTTCGTGAGTAAAACACTTATTGTTAATACTATACTGTATTTTGATTAAACAAAAACCTAATGAAAATTATCAAACTCTAAATTGCGATATATTCTAGTTTACGTAAATGGATGAACTACTGTCCTTCCTTCCTATAGGTACCTAGTAAAGTGATTTGTTTGTACATTACGCCAGTATCATCAAACTCCAGTCGTGGAAGGGGGGAGCAAACGGTGTCTCCGGTTATCAACCGTTAATCCAAAGGTATAGCCATGTTACCATTAAAAATGTTAGTAAAAATAAAATGATGCCCCTGTATAATATTACTAGACCTGTTTCTAGACATGACAAACGTGTAGTCTATGTTCAGACAGAAATTCGGACTCAATCGCTCATCTCATGCCGTTAAAGATAAAAATGCGTTAACCGTTGTTCAAGCTACGAATGTCAGAGTAAGTGAAAATTTTTGCTTAAAGAGTGTAGTGTGTTAAAGGGAATGAGGCGTATGTATCGAGTAAGTCGAGTACTTTAGTTCAGTTGCAATGGAACGATCTGTGTACAGGGAAGGAAGTAACAGGTGGAAGATTGTTCGAAGGGGAAAAAACATTTGAGACTGGCTTGATCTGGCAGAGTCTGAACTGTCGTTTAGAGGGTTGTGTTCACTCGAGTCTTCAGCCCTCTGGATTTTGTATCAGTTCGTATACTTTTGTTTGTCGTGCTTGTACGGTCTTCTACTAAGCAACACAGTGCAGTATAATTTGCACTGTATTACAGTTTTACGCTTTGTCAGACACACATTGAACGATTTGTCAGCACAGTAGATTACTATTTTTTTACTTGGTTACTTAACGACGCTGTATCAAATACGAGGTTATTCATCGCCGATGGGATTGGTGATAGCGATATGATATTTGGTGAGACGAGGCTGATCATGCGCCATAGATTAGGGCCTATCTGACATTTGCCTTACGGTTGGAGAAAACCCCGGAAGAAACCAAACTAGGTAATCAGCCCAAGCGGGAATCGAACCTCCGGATCCGCAGGCAAGCGTCTTAACCGACCGAGCTACGCCGGTGGCTAGGTTAGCATTACTTAGCAAACATTTTGTTTAACGATGCTTTAAAATGAAAGAAATTTCCAGCGTTGAAATTCGACTTGAACAACAAATTATGTCTTTCAGTATTCCTCTATGAACAGATTTCTTTGATATGCCGTAAATATATTACATAAAACAGGCCAGAGGATACATTATTTTGTCGGCTGGGTGGCGCAGTCGGTATAGTTAAATTAAATTCAATCATGTTTTATTTAACGACGCTCGCAACTGCAGAAGTTATATCAGCGTCGTCGGTGTGTCGGAATTTTGTCCCGTAGGAGTTCTTTTTCATGCCAGTAAATCTACTGACATGAGCCTGTCGCATTTAAGCACACTTAAATGCCATCCACCTGCACCGGGACAAACCCGCAAGCTCGAGCACAGAGGGCCAGCGCAATACTGTCTACGCTACCGATACCGACTCAGTCGATACAGTGCTGGCCTTCTGTGCCCGAGGTTGGGGGTTCGATCCCGGCCCAAGTCGATGGCATTTAAATATGCTTAAATGCGACAGGCTCATATCAGTATGTTTACTGACACGTAAATGAACTCCTGCAGGACAAAATTCCGGCACACTGACGACGCTGATATAACCTCGGCAGTTGCGAACGTCGTTAAATAAAACATGAGTTATGAAAATTACATTATTTATTCCCTCCGTACGAAACAATGTCAAAAATTGTATTGTTCTTTAAAATCCATCCTCCTTGGCGGGACTGGAACTCGCGAATCTCGGATTCAACAACTCCACTAGATCACAGAAGAGGATGTTGGAACAATAGGGATGAAAATGTTAATATAACATTAAGATTTCTGAACTAAAGGCGGCAGGGTAACTGAATTATTAAAGGGATACTGAACTAAAATTCACAATCTGG
The DNA here is from genome assembly GCF_040183065.1 of Periplaneta americana. Classification (NCBI taxonomy): domain Eukaryota; kingdom Metazoa; phylum Arthropoda; class Insecta; order Blattodea; family Blattidae; genus Periplaneta; species Periplaneta americana. The sequence goes on along the minus strand of NC_091129.1, from coordinate 82,012,229 downwards.
GATCATAATATATTCTAAACAACATGCATTTAACTATACCCACTATGGCGTAAAGTGGACCTTTCTACGACTAGTGATTTCTAAGTAACAAACATCAAAACGCGGATACTGGCGATGAGTGTGACGTCACACTGCTTTGTCGCACCGCAGCGAGTCCATTTTTATTTATTTATTCATTAAAGACATCAGCTCAAAGAATTTGAGAGACCACAAGGGTCCTGAATACAATAAACATTTACAGTATAATGTGATTTGAAATATTAAAGAAAAAAGAAAGTTAATTGTTGAAGGCAATTACTTTAGTTAATCACGTTAAATACACTATAACTCAGCCCTGGGCACAACGAGGAAGTGAAAGGTAACGGAGAAACTCTCACCCATGTTCTTTTCGCTCACACCGCCTTAAAAACGAACGCACAGTAAGGCACTGTGCATCAGTGATGCATTTCAGACGATCAGCGAGAGCCGAAAGTTCCTAAAAGCTATGATTCCTGCCTTATACAATCCGTCATTGAGCATTGCTTACTTTCCTGTCTCAGCCGAGGAAAGAGGAGTGGTGAGTTAAGGGGTAGTCTGCTGTGAGTGCCCAGACCTGCTATAACACATGTCCTGAAACGCAGTTACGAGATTCATAAGTAAGACAACGGCTGAGGTTGTATTTTTATGTGACGATCAATACCGAAGTAAATACCCAATACATACGATATTGTTGAGATGAAAGACTTAGTTCTTCTTAAAAAAAGGCTGAGTTGAATCTTAAGGGTAGCACGTGCGGATCTCGATGCTGATACAGGATTTAAGGGTTTGGCATTCTTACCCTAGAGTTTATGTTCCTGTCTGTGAAAAGAACCTCTTACTCTCAGGGGTGAGACAGGATAGCTCACATGTCAACATCGGATTCACGAACGCCACATGGGCCATTTTTCAGACTGGAAGGATAATCGCATATGGGACGAATAAAGTATATGAACCTAAGTGCATGAATCATCCCGAATCCGGCCCTTGGGAAGCCAGCCAGCTATCCGGAACCACTGAGGTAAAAGTTACATATCGTGATATTGGTAATGCTTTTAAATGCAGATTTTAATAAATAAAATAATATTATTACAGAGGAGCGAGCAGAAGCAGGGGGGGGGGAAATCGGTATGCAACGCAGGCAAACGGACGACAGTACCTTTGCGAAAGTATGATTCAATATTGAGAACTCTTTCGTTATTGGAAAACGCTAACATATTTCTGGAACGTACTATACTCGCTAATTCAGTACTGTTTACTGTATGCGGTCTTGATTCTGTGTGGAGGACGATTGGAACTTCATTAGTAGAAGGGGTGGGAGTGAAGTACATTAAAAAACTCAGGTATAATAAAAATAATAATACGTATACTTATTTTAGTGTATATTCGTGAAAAATTAAATTGTATTTAAGTAGTTCAACCAGGCAATGAATAAATAAAGCAAAATATCTCACTTTGGTGTTGAGAAAAGTTTGCTTTCTTTTACAATACAGGAAATTAAAATTCATCTGATTAAACTTCACATTAAAAGAATTCAATTATATCATTGACTTTGAATAATAGTTGAAGCAAATAAAGTGTAAACAATATCAATATTTAGAGCATTATAAAAGAAATGAATTCTAGAGAAACCATAGACGTAAAACGTATAATCTCATAAAGTATAAAACGTGACACTATTTACTTGTATTCCCATTCCTGTAACTCCCTCAGTAATTGAACAGAGGACTGTCATTTATCTATCAAACACGACCTCCATTTTACCTAGTTTCAAATTTTAATATCAGAAAAGTTTTGATTTTCCATAATGATATTATGCCTCTTAAAATTCGCATTGAGCTTCATGCTTAGCATCGTGTTTGTTACATATTCATGATCATACTATTTCACATGGATTTTGTTGGACTATTGGTTGATCCGTTCCGGTATCAATATTGTCTAATTACAGTTTCAGAGATCTTCCTTGTCTTATTCCTGTAGTTTGACAATATTAAATTATTCTTGGGAGAGGTTTCCATGACATTCGTTGGATATGTGCAAATCAATTATTTTTGTATTCCTAATTGTTAAAGATAGAATTATTTATTAGTATTTCTTAAGCTTATTTTTCTTATAATTTGACCAAGAAGGCCTATAGACTATTGTGTAGTTGTCCTCATAAATTTAATTTCAGATGCTATAATTCTTGATTTATCCTGACTTTTGGTGTCCAGATTTCGCTCCCGTACAACATTCGAAAGGTCAAACAAAGTGTTATAAATTTTATTAGAATAATAATTTAAAACTTTTAAATAATTCCTAATATTCTTAAAAGTATTGGAATACATTTTTTAGGCTTATATACAGTAAGTCTTTTTCATTATCATAGGATAGTAAGCATTATAAATAATTAAATGTCTGATCTGCTTAATAACTTTATTGTTTTTTACTATTTATTCCTCATTGGATCTTGTTCCATGTAAGACATTGTTATTAATCAAATTTCTCGGTTAAAAGTTTCATTCTATATTATTGTATTAATTAATTTAGTTTGTATGTTGTTCATTGTAAATCGTTTTATTCTTTTTTATTACTTGGTCAACTACAAATAATATTATTTTTATATTATGATTTGTGTTTATTTTAATTCCAATAATTTCTTGTCATATTTCTCAAATATATCGTCTGAATATAGGCCTGTATGAAGTAAGTGGAATAGGAAGAGGAGTATGACATTGATGCCCTTTATCAACTATGCTGTTCAACATTATTTGCAGGATTTAGTGAAGAACTATTTTGAGAACATGGGAAGAGTGATAGGAAGAGGAAGAAGATTAAAGAACATGAGAATATTTCCTGACGATATGGCGTTGGTAGCAGAAGATGAGACTATACTAAGGGATATGTTACTGGAACTAAATGACAGCTGGGAGCAGTATGTAATGAAGATAAATGCAAACAAGACGAAGACTATTGTAATCGGAAGAAAAATAAAGGAGGTAAACTTGCGAATTCGAAACAAGACAGTTGAACAAGTGGACAGCTACAAATACTTGAGGTGCATTATAAGACGTAACATGAGCTGCAACTAGGAAGTTAAAAGGAGGATAGAAATGGCAAAGGAAGCTTTTAATACAAAAATGTGCACCTTCTGCGTACCACTGGAGAAATAACTAAGGAAAAGACTAATGAAGTACTGTGTGTGGAATGTGGCATTGCATAGGACAGAAACATTGACATTACGACGAAGTGAAGAGAAGGGGCTAGAAGCATATTAAATGTGAATATGGAGAAGAATGGAACGTGTGAAACGGACAGACAGAATAACAAATGAAGCCGTGTTGGAAAGAGTGGTTTAAGAAAGAATGATGTTGAAACTGATCAGGAAGAGAAAAAGAAATTGTTTAGGTCACTGGCTGAGAAGAAACTATCTGCTTAAGGATGCACTGGAAGGAATGGTGAACGGTAGAAGAGTTCTGGAGAGAAGAAGATATCAGATGATAGACAAAATTAATATATATGGATTATGTGCGGAGACAGAGGAAGGCAGAAAGTAAGAAATATTGGAGAATGGTGAGTTTGCAATAAAAGACCTAACCTTAGACAGAAAACTGTGAATAAATTATTTGAAAATAGATGCGGAAAGAAAACAAATGCAAATTTGACGTACTCCTTCGTTGGTATTAACAAATTGAGGCAACTTTTAATTAAATTTTAATTTATTTTTAGTGTTGCTGTATATATCTTCGGTGGAATTTAGTAGTTTATTTGAAATGTTTCATAGTTACTTATTTTATTTACTAATCTCCTTTGTATTAAAAAAATGGTAGTTAATATTTTGTTTCTTTATTTACTTCTTTAAATCATGTAACAGAAAAAAGTGAAAGCCCTCGATCAGGTAAACAATCGTGTATCCTCGGGAAATTTATTTCTTCCCCAGAGCCTGACAGCGGGCTCAAGTCTCAGTCAGTTACGATTAGATGTGACATATCTTGTTCAATTGTGGGCATAATATGACGGTGCTCTAATACCGGGATTCTGCTGCTGTTAGCGATGTCAGGACCTCTGATAAATGACAAGGGCTTCGCGATTACAATTACCTGCAGAACATTTGATGTCAGCGCGCAAAGGCCGTAATCCGCCGCTTCATGCATGACGCATGCTGGGGACACCGCAAGACATGTTATCATCCCCACCAGAGCGTGGCGCTGCGCCTGGTCTTGAAGTTAACTGCGTCTGAATACTCTGATCCCTTGTAGCTACACTACTATCTTTTCTTCATATCTTTGTTATTTATTTTATTTGTTTATTTATTTATTTTTATTTCCTCACTTTATTCATTTATTTACTTATTTGTTTAATGTGATTGTTATTAGCTAAGTCATCGAATTTAATGTAATAGGAGAGCAGTTTGCTTCATTTTTGATTTAGTAGTTTAATATTATTAAGAAGTGGAAAAATTCAAATACCTGGGAGCAACAGTAACAAATATAAATGATACTCGGAAGGAAATTAAACACAGTATAAATATGGGAAATGCCTGTTATTATTCGGTTGAGAAGCTTTTATCATCCAGTCTGCTGTCAAAAAATCTGAAAGTTAGAATTTATAAAACAGTTGTATTACCGGTTGTTCTTTATGGTTGTGAAACTTGGACTCTCACTTTGAGAGAGGAACATAGGTTAAGGGTGTTTGAGAATAAGGTGCTTAGAAAAATATTTGGGGCTAAGAAGGATGAAGTTAGAGGAGAATGGAGAAAGTTACACAACACAGAACTGCAAGCATTGTATGCCTCACCTGACATAATTAGGAACATTAAATCCAGACGTTTGAGATGGGCAGGGCATGTAGCACGTATGGGCGAATCCATAAATGCATATAGAGTGTTAGTAGGGAGGCCGGAGAGAAAAATACCTTTGGGGAGACTGAGACGTAGAAGGGAAGATAATATTAAAATGAATTTGAGGGAGGTGGGATATGATGATAGAGACTGAATTAATCTTGATCAGGATAGGGACCGATGGCGGGCTTATGTGAGGGCGGCAATGAACCTTCGGGTTCCTTAAAAGCCAGTAAGTAAGTAAGTAAGTAAGATTAATATTATTATGATGTACCGAGACACGTGATATTTCCGTGCAGGAATTCTGTGTTACCATATGATGAATGATGTATAGAACAGAGAAAAATTCTCTCCGGCACCGGCACCCGAACCCGGGTTTTCAGCTCTACGTGCTCACGCTTTATCCACTGTTCTGTGACACAGTACATGAAGGTGGGCCACCAAAGGGAAAACTGAGAGATAGAACTTAAAGTGATGAGATTCGATCCGGCATCGTGATGGAGTCCGGTGTGGCGTAGTGGATAAAGCATCAGCACGTAGAACTGAAAAACCGGGTTCGGGTCCCGGTGCCGGAGAGAATTTTTCTCTGTTCTAACCATCCTTCATCATTTAGTAGGTTATGCTTAATAAAATTACGTCAATTTCACTAAACTTCGCGATATAAATTACTTTTCGTCAATGTCTATAGAATCTAATATTTTATGTGCAAAGTCTAAATTTGACCTAAACAAACATAAAAAATGAAAGAACTTTGTGGAACGGAAATTCAACTTAGGTTGTCATGGAAATACTTAAGTCAAAATCTAGAGTCCTACATTGGTTACCTAAAGTCTCCAAGCGACTGGCAATAGCGTAAGTATATATGGAGTATAGATCGGCGGCACCTGACCCTACTACATAATTATTCAGTTATGCTGTTCAGTGAACATGTCAAAACAAAACAAAGCTAGAAGCTTGGAGATCAGTGCTCTAATAGAAGAATTTGGTAGCTAGCACTTCATTAGGATAGAAAAACATATTTTATTAAAAGGAGACATTTTTCATTTGAAACACCTAAAATGTTTAGTCATTCACTGTAATGTATGGACTAGGCTTGCAGAACTGGGCGACAATTGTGGCGTTACGTCACTCACCCCTTCCTTTCACCCCCGCATCATTAACTTGATAGGGAGGGGATTTGTATTCAGTGTCTGTCTTATGTGATTGAGTACGGGCCACAAATACGTCATTCAACGCCTGTGGACTGTGGACGGGGAACCAATGCTTTCCCCATGCTTTCCACCCCTCTCTCGCCAGTTCTGCATCCCTGGTATAGACACTCGTAAAGCACGTAATCATAATTTGTTAAATTTAAAGTCTGTGCTGACATGTATGTTTTTTCAATTGTTAATTCCAGCCTTTAATCAAATCTAAAATATCTTAATGTGTTTTACTTATTAATTACAAAAACCAGAGGTAGACAAATTCCGGGCAGGCATGTTACCATGGCGTCTAAAAATGTGTGTGTGGTATCTGAATTTTCTATTGAGTTCAAGTTTTTTAAGACTGCTTTATTTTATATCACTACAATTAATACATATTTTTAAGAAAAGAGGTTGTAGGATGAACTTCTAATGTACTTTTTAGATTAATATTGTTACATTTGTTGCACAGCTCAAGATTTTGTCACTACATAGCTTCAGTAAAGAGCACAGAGCGTTTCTGAGAGCGTGTGTGTGCATTGCATACATATTTAATATTGTTTAATAAATTTCAGTAAATGTATCTTTATCTTAACTCGAATGGCTTTCTCATTGCATGTGTGGACAAAATGTGGTGATTCCCGAAAATAAAAGGGCTGGCTCCTGAAAATGTTTAGTTTTGTGTATCCCTGGTAAAAAACTATCTTTTATTGTATATCTATAAGCTGCCTTTAAATAAATACACTGAACGTGCTTTAAATTTTTGTGAAAAAACTGCCTATACATTGATCTGATGGTTTTTTAATGTATAGATGACGACGATGAACTTTGTCTGCAGCTTCTCTAGTTGATCTTTGGCCACATCTGTGACTAGACTGCTAGAGCCCTGACCTTCCGTCGAGGTGGTCCGGGTTCGATCCCCGGCCTGGCCGTGATTGAATTTGTGATTAACAAAGCAAACGTTGCAGAGGGATTTTCTCGGGCTACTCCTGTTTACATCTATCGTTCCACCGACGCTCTCCACTTTCCCCCTCATTTAATCTACCGTCTGCAATAGTAAAAATATGCTGGGATGAAGTCTTTACGGGTAGTGTGGGTTTCCGATGCTGATATAGGAAGGGCTTGGGGCTTCGGTCCCCTGAGGCTCATCAGAGTACACGCATGCGGACGAGACCTGGCTCTTTTAGGGGTTGAGGTAGGATGGCCCACCTGTCACCGTCGGATTCACGAATGGCAAGCGTGAAAGCCAAACGAACTAACTGTTGTTTTCCATTGTCTACTTCGCAGTTAAATAAAAAAAAGATATATGTAAACAAAAGATAGCGGACTTTCCCAAATAAAAGTAATGCATTCCATTTGACAACTGACTTCTGTGACAAACCGTATAATTTAAAGGAGTAATAAAATATTTGAAATCGTTTAAGAACGACATTCACGTGTTCATAAGAATTTCAGTGATAGTGAAGATGATAATAGGCTAATGAAGATTAATGTCATGGTGCATTTAGTCTTGTGTCTTCTTCTTCGTATTCATTATTACCAGGTGTATCAATTTCAGCATAGAATTCATTACATACATTTTTAGCATGGCATCTGTCATATTTTATATCCATATTTTGTATGTCAGTAAGTAAAACAATGAATATGATTGCTTTTCTATCCCTTTCATCCAGTTGCGTTGTCATTGTTGATTGAGTTTATAAAATCTATGTAATAATCCTCCGAACAGAAACTCATGATTAACTGCATCTAATTGGCTATACCATTCTGCGCCCACTTCGTTATGTCAGGTTACTAAATTGTATGTCATATTCGCGATCTCTTGTTTTATGGATGAAGTGAAACTCTTGTAAATTATTCTCCAATATGTGTTTCTATTTTAATTAACTGAAAGCAAAGAGAAGTATAAAACTTACTGCTGCTGTTCGGAGAATTTTCATTTTATCAGTACGATGATAGAATACTTATCATGTTATTGAAAGAATGTTACCGTTCTAAATTTTCCCTATTTTCAATCGCAATTTACTCGAATCTACTGTAAAAAGATATATTATATTTTGTAAATCATTAGAGATTTTCTCATCGTTCACTGTTTTAAGCTTTCGTCGCCATGGTGATAAATGTTATTGTTAGGTAGCCAGACAATAAAATTCTCCTGCTAATTATGCTTTTGTTTCTTTTTCATAGATTGGAATTAGCATATTATTTATTTATGTATTTATGTATTTATTTATTTATTTATTTATTTATTTATTTATTTATTTCATCTGACAGGATTAAGGCCATAAGGCCTTCTCTTCCATTCTACCAGATAGCACATAGAAATACAAAAAATAAATTCAAACACTGATGAAAATAATACAAATTAAATTAAAGCACTATAGAGAGTCAACTGGATCAAAAGATCACTATAGAGCTCTCATCGAGCTAATACAAGAAAAAAAAAAGAAAGAAAAACAGAGATAGCAATGATGATAGTGATAACTGATAATAATAACAGTAATAATAATAACAATAATAATAATAATAATAATAATAATAATGATAATAATACATTACATATTAATTGTAAATTTTACAACAGCATAGTTACAATATTTATTATACAATATGTCATGGCTTAAGCCGAAGTTGCGCAAACGGACAGAGTTAGTTAGTTAGTTAGTTAGTCAGTCATTTAGTTAGTTAGTTAGTTAGTTAGTTAGTGGGCTACCATGGCTATTTGCACCCTTATCTAAAATAAAACTGACTGATGTTCAGCAAGCAATTCCATGAACTAGAATGTGATTCTTTAATTTTAATTTTAATTTTGATATTTTCCGACAGTCTCTGACATGGTCAGGGAGAGAATTCCAGAGGCATGGAATCGATATGCTGAAAGATGATGAGTAGAAGAATGTTCTGTGCAGAGGAATAGAGAGAAGGTACATGTTCTGGGTTCGAGGTAGTGAAAGGTAAACAAAACGAGATGCTAAGTAAGAGGGTGTGGAAGTGTTGATTATTTTAAATAGTATTAAGAGGGAGTTGAAGAATCTTTCTTTAAGTGGATTCCAAGACAACAATTCTAGTGACGGTGTTACATGATCGAATTTTCAAATGTTATAAAGTAAACGAACGCAGATATTGTGAACAGTTGTTAAGAGTTTGTCTAATAATTGTTCTCAGAATTTATTAAGTGTCTTGAAAATGAATGCAATGCATTGTTCTTTATCAAATCCACCGTTCTGGAGTAGTAGTCAGTGTGTCTGACTGCGAAACTAGTGTACCCGGGATCAAATCCTGGTTGAGACAAGATTCTTGCTTGAGGTTTTTTCCGGAGTTTTTCCTCAACTCATTAACAGCAAATGCTGGGTAACTTTCGGTACCGAACTATGGGTTCATTCCATCGTCTTTATCACCTTCATCTTCATCCATTCTACCTACTTCCATATTCGTATGTTATTCTATCATATGGGGTTAACAGAATCCGACCTAATGCGAGCCCCAACCTGAGAAAAGGATTCTTTAACAGAATCGACCAATAAGCAGGCAGAGGCGCAAAAGATACACGTCAATATGCGTGCAATTAGAAAAAAAAAATGTTTCTTATCGCTGGCGTTACAAGATAGTAATAGGTTGTGTGGAAAAAGACAGTAACATTAGTTGATCCAAAGATCATATAGGAATACTGACCATGTGAAACAGCAAGTTGGTTATGAATACAATTTTATTTAGTCGCTCTGGTTTCTCGGAGGCAAGTAAACTTGCTGTATTTGTTAAAGAAATTTGTGGATGGTCGAAATGATCAATTCGATTAGGTTGCAATAATGAATGGGACTTCAGTAGGCCTGAATAATATTTTAATGAATTTATTATGATGAAACCTAAAATCATTAAAAACTGTATATGCACTCTAGTCTTTCTTTTCGACGAAGAGAAGACTAACAAAAAAGGGAATTAATAAACCAGCGGAAAACAGAACGTGTGATGACAGAAGAAGTAATGAGGGAAGATAGAATCACAAAGGAACTTTAGAATTAACTCTTTAAGAAAAACAATGACGATGTTGGCGGTCACAGACTCGATGAGTACAGTACAGTATTATCTCGTTGACGAAGAACGAACTAACAATGAATACAGGACATTTTGAGATGAAGCGGAAAACGAAATTTGGGATGGTAGAAGAAGGAGTGGGAAGAGACTGAGGCATTATTTGTATCATATTGTGATTCCTTAGAAACAGAAGAGAAAAGGATTATGTATAGATGTTGGTAATTGTGATAGTTATGGCAAAGAAGATAATCGTTACAAATGTTATCTTAAGACTTCATGTAAGTTACTTAGCTTTCTTATAGCATGATCATTTTTGCCTTTAGCCATAAATTAAAAAAAAAAATTGTACTTCATTGTTCCATTGCAGGGAAGAATGTTCTGAGAAGAAGACATTTTATTTTATGGTGTAAGGCAGCCGTGGCGAAACTGTGACTCACGAGCACATTGTGGCTCGCAATGATAGCTATGCGCTTCCTACCTCCCACAACCCCACCCTCCCACTCACTGGAGTCAAACTCCGTTCCATTTGTATTTGTCTCTGACCTGCGAGTGGCGTATCGTCGCTATGTCTCTCTCGAAACCATGAATCTCTACAAAAACGAAAGTTTCAAGTAGGATGGGAGGACGCATTTTTTTGCTGCCAATATGAGGAGAATATTAAATGTATGATTTGTTCACAAGTATTACGAGGAAAATGGTTGTATAACATAAAACGGCATTATACTACATGTTACTGATGAAACATTAAAAGGTTAAGTGTTATTATTATTATTATTATTATTATTATTATCATCATCATCATCATCATCATCATCATCATCATCTCTGTGCGTCGATCCTTTTTCAGCAGATGTACGAATAATGCAGTTAGATCTTCAATTTACAGCCATAGATTTGCAATATGATGTTAAATGAAAGCTAGATGTAAGGACTTGACAAATGTTGAACTTTTCAAATCTTTGCCAAAAAATAAATATCCGAAGTTTCGTTCTTTCGCTTGCTCTTTTGAAGCCATGTTCGCTACAACTTACATTTGTGAAAAACTATTTTCATTGCCATTTTCAACAATGAAAATAGTAAAGACCAAATTTAGATCACGACTGACAGACAAATACCTTCGTGATCAACTGTGACTGGCAGTAAGTGACAATTCCTGATTTTGAAACTCTGTCGCAGAGACATTATGAAGACAGTTAATTTTAGGTTGTGTTAATGTGTCCTATGTTTTATTGTGCATTTCTTTCTTCATTACACGTATTAAACATTAGTTTGTAGCCTTGTACTGTATAAAATTATATTTAAGTGCTTGACGTAAGGAAAATGAAAATCCGTGAATAAGTCAGACAGTTGCTTCACTTCCCCCTCGGGTGACCGCCTCCCCCCATAGGTGCTATGCACGTTGCAGTTTACACAGTAGCTCGGCGCACGATCGCATTTTCGCCACGGCTGCTGTAAGGTCATTGAAAAGTAAAATGTTATAACATTCGAGATAAAAAAACCGTGTTGCGCAAACAATATGGTTTTCCATTTATTATTTTCTGCATATCCATACTTTATATTTTGTTGATTAAAATATTAATGATTTTACTAAGACTGTGCTACAAGAGTTTTTAACTTTCAGACCATGACACTATCATGACATTGAAATGAATTTATTGAAATTGAAAATTACATGATATAGCCTACATACAGTAGTTTGCACCCAAAACAGAAAATTCTCGTATTTGAGGCAGTTACAGTTACATAACGTAATACAGAGCTGGTAGTAGCTACTACCTCGTTACGTATATACTATAAACTGTATGATCATATTCATAGATATTCTTAGCGCGGGCTTCCGGTGGATGATCAGTGAACTAACGTCTTTCGTATTCATAAACTAGTGTTAGCAATATGATATGATATGAATCCTGTACAAGTAATCAGTCGATAGCCGGGGCTAGTTTAGCACGCTCGTAGCGCGGGCTAGCGAAATGTCTATGCATAGCACCCTATGAAACTAACTTTAATACGCTGTCTAGTGTACTCACGACCGAACTTCACTTATGAGTGATGACTTCAATTTGAATTGCACTGTAACCACAACTTTATTATTACCGTATAAGATATGGAAGTTCCCGCATCCACATCGAATGTTATAGGCAAATATTTAAAGATAAGAAGAACAACCTAATATCACTCATGTACACTGGTTGACCTCTATACTTCTCTTTTGTCTAGCAGGAAACTCTTTACATTTAGTGACAAACTTTAAGACTGCATTTCAGTCTCCCTTTCTTGAGAGGAAGACAATAAACAGTCTTGTTCAGCAAGGTGGAAAGTGCAGGCAGCCGTCTAAGATTTACTTGTGTTTCTATTTCCTGCCACTAAGGCGCGCCTCGCTCTAAAATCATAATAAGTTGGAACATCCTTTGACCCAAAGAGACTGAATAGGAACATCTGGCGGTGACACAGGTGCGTAGCTTCGAAGACAGCTCCGCCATATACAAGTTCCTTCAGCCCAATCTGCCAACTATATCTTATACGATATTACAACACTGTGTCAGAGGAGATAAGCTGTCCCTCTGGAAAAGACCGATATATCTGCATCCCCCTCTTCTTTCTCTTCATAAAGTTATGATAACGATCGAGCGCAGGATGTGAAATACAACAATGTTTCATTTTTATTTGATCTCGGAAGACAAAAAGGCTTCGAATTGCATTTTCAATTCTATTTTAATTTATTTTACTTTCGTTTTATCTATTTACCTTGAAGCAGCTATCATTTCAATTTATATTTCTTTGTTGTTGCTAAACTATCAGTGTATTCAAAAATATAGAAATACATATTTTTTTTTATTTCTGAATGTATGTTAATAAACCTGATGGTCGCGATACAAAGGGTTTCGTGGTCCCATATCAAGGAAGTTGCGAAATAAAATAATTTGTTGCAGGCACATATCCAGAGATTTCATTTGTCGGGTGTCCGAAATGAGATGAGAGAATCTTCCAAATAGTTTAAAATATTTAGGCGACTTGTATTACGTACAAAAAGAAAGAGTAGTGATAAGACTACGAATACTACAGGATGCTCCGTTTAGGAAGACGCTGTAATATGAGAGCTGTTGCTATTTATTTTTTAGTAATCTGTAATCTGTAAATATATTCTACGACACTGAAAGTTTTGCTCATATTAGACCTCAACGAGCCATCACTACCTGCACAAAACTTACTCATTTCGTTAGGCTTATTTCTCACATGTGTGATGTAACATCTCAGGAGTAGCTTTTCCATAATCTAAGACAAACTCTACTCAGAGATTATCAATTGCTTATCTCTGGGTCGCTGTGCATAGACATTATTCTTCACAAAATCCTGAGAAATAAATCGAGTGGGGTAAGATCTGGGGAATTTGAACAACACTGATTGGCTACCACGACCTCACCAGTTCATGTTGAATGTTGTTCATGCACTTCTTTTCCTCAATAAGATGATACGCCATCCTGCCCATGTTGTTTTTCTGTTGCAGTGGTGGTATGAAAAACAAACGTTTCTGGAGATCTACACCGCGTAAATGTGGTACAGGAAAAGCTCCAGGTAACATTGACAAGTTGTGTATGACATAGCTATCTCTGCGAAAAGTCATCTGAGGCCCTTCTTGGGACTTGCTGTCTTAAGAGTGCTAACAGCAGCTTCGGTTTCAAGAACACTCCAATGGCCAACAGTTTATGGCATGTTAACAAACAGTCGGCCTCTGTAGCGTATAGCGCTGGCCTTCTATGCTCGAGGTTGCGGGTTCGATCCCGGCCCAGGTCGATGGCATTTAAGTGTGTTTAAATGCGACAGGCTTATGACAGTAGATTTACTGGCATGTAAAAGAATTCCTGCGGGACAAAATTTCGGCACACCGGCGACTCTGATATAACGTCGGCAGTTGTAAGCGTCGTTAAATAAACCGGAATTAAAATTTTTGTTAACAAACAAAAATTATCAAAAAAATGAAAACAATAAATAAACCGAAAACGTCTTTAAGCGTAAATACTATTTATAGAAAATCTCTGGTCCACTTTCTTCGGACGTGCTCTACTATAGTTAAGTACAATAATCATAACGACTTTTAATTCGGAGCTCACCGAACATCATACATCAAGGTCATTGAAAAAATGTTCACTTTCATCATCATCATCATCATCATCATCATCATCAACCACAGGGATTAGGCCTATTGGCCTGTTCCGTCTTCAATGTTTATGTCGCCTACCCATCTTGTTCTTGGTCTACCAACATTTCTGTGTCCTCCTGGTTCATAGTTCAGTATTACTTTAGGTAACCGGTCGTCATTCATTCTTCTTATATGTTGGTACCAATTATGTCTTTGTTGTTGTATTTTCTCAGTCAAATTAAAAATATTTTGTTGTTGTATATTTTTGTTCTTCTGATGATCTAAAAGAGTGAGACCAATAACACTTCGAAGGAATTTCATTTCTCTGGTTTCAATTTTATTTTCAGTTGCTCGGTATACAGACCAATTTTCTGAACCATAGGTTAATAGTGGGACAGCTAAGGTTGTATAAAATTTTAGTTGTGTTGAACGTTGTGTTTTATATTTTATGGTCCTTCGTGTTGTTCCACACATCTGTTGAAATTTACTCATTTTATTTTTGACGACTTGTTCTTTTAAGTATGATATATTGCAGCCTAAATAGTTAAATGAGGATACCTGTTCTATGATTTCATGATTTAAAATATCTTCTGTGATCAACTCCTTCAAAGGCCATGATTATTGTTTTATGATTAGAAATTTTAAGGTTATATTTTTCCATTAATTGTAGTTGATAAGCTTGTATCTGTAAGTCATCCTCCGATTCTGCCATCAAGATCTGATCGTCAGCAAAAAGCATGGACTTCAATGTTCACTTTCAAATTTTGCAAATTGAAACACATTAGAGATAGATTCTAGGACACATAGCACCTTAGGAACTCGTCGATGTAGAAAGGTTGCTTAATAATAAATTATACTTTCAATGAATACTGTCACTGCTTTCAATTTTGTAACATTGATTATGTTACTTTGTATCTCCAGAAAACTACGATGCCAAGGGAAATGTGAAGAATAAAATTTTCCCCTTTTTTATTAAAATAGTTATATTGGGTGTACATTTCAAAGTGTGTCATGACGTCACTGTTGTGAGTCAGCGATTTGAAGCGAATTTCAGCTTTTATGTCAGACAAATTGCCTATTATTCAAGGCGTTCAAGCTGAACTTGAGAACGTGTACGGTATAACTTGAACGTCGTAGCAACAGATGGCGGTCTGTACGGCCTGTGTGCTATCACAACCTCTTTCGAACTGTATTTTGCGGGGGCAAATCGTACGCAGGGTATTTGTTATCATCGGTAACGGCAACATTCCATAACATAAATCAAATGCTCCGTGTTCATGTTGACTGTCGAAGTTAATGTCAACAAATACGTAAGAAATCGTCCTAACCCTCTCCCCATAAAGAAAAAAAAACTCACCTCAGTACGTGTTTCCAAACAGTTCACATTCCTGCCACCACAGGCGTTACCGTACGTATCGGTAAGTACCCTTCAGAATGAACGCCGTACTTGCTAGGCAACTTCTCTGGCACATAGGTAATACGCCTTTGCGGAAGTGTAGGGAGATTGAATTCTCTAGGCTCATCGGCTAGCCACATGACGTCATACAGTGAGCCATGACACACTTTGAACTGAACACCCAGTAGTTATATTGATATAATACCACTCATGTGACTACAATGTTGGCAGTATCTTATTATTGGAGGAACAATGTTTTACCGTACGAGAAAGTGCCATCTGTCAATATTTTAGCCTTAATAATGAACGAATCAGCAAATTGTTAAGCCACGTCCTACCTCAAAAGTCAGTAGTAGTAGTAGTAGCTGTTCAACACACGTGGAAATCAGGAAAGAAAGAGCATTGAGATATTGAATGACTACTCCAGTTAATACAATTGAGAAAAGCTAACAAAGACTTGAGACTGTCTTGATGGAAGTCTGTTTGTTGTCATTTTGCTGGCGAAGATGATGTACTGAAATGTCAGGCGTGTATACATCTTCTTTCTGATACAGCGTAACGCGAGTAATGGATATGCTTGTACGTTAATGAAAAATCAATGGGAAAATTTCTATCTTTCTTTGCCTCGAGTCCTTTCTATAACGACTTGATATCAAGCGAACAGACTGATGATGAAAATGATGTATTTCTAGTCTTTCATCAACCGACTTTCGAACAGCAATCTTGGGTCTACACAGTTTAGATTGAGAACATAAAAAGCAGAAAAAGTTTAATAAAATTCTCTTAACTCAAACTACCGTATATAACCGATTATATCACATTAATTCTCTGAGTTTTTAATAATCATACTGGATAACAGATATCATGACAGCAGAATGATTTCAATCTGTTATTTAACGACGCTGTATCAATTGAATGAATGATAAGAGCTTATGGAATTGGTGACACCGAGGTGGTATTTTGTCGAACCGCGTCAAAGTTTTTCCCAGGACTTTATCTGAGAGTTCATCTTCATAGACGGGGGAAAGACTATTTTTAATAGTGACAGAGGATTAATAGTATCGTTGTAATTACATGAAAGCTCAAACGTTATTTATAGAAAACAATTCCTTGGAAATCTAGATACCACAATAACACCCAATCAATAGGGTCAAGTAGGGCTATTACGATACAAAAAAAAAAATCAGTAGTTTGCTGTAATTTTTATATCAAATCATATAAACATTTGAAAAAATTAAGATATGTGCTACTTCAGACACATATGAAGGATTTAGAAGTAAACTTATTTTTTATTTATAATAATGAATGAAATTAAAACTAAACCAGTGTACCATAGTAACCTTCTGTGTGGTCTATTGTGATACAGTGCTGTAAATTTGGCCAAATTAGACAGAGCAATGAAGTACGGCTATTGCAATACACACATAAGTGTGCTTAATGTATCTCTTGTAAAAGTTTGGCTCAAATCATTTTTAAAATTGACTAACAAGATTTAGCAACTTTTTTGATAACCTATTTTCCCATAAAATTTACCGGTAAGCAAATTACTGAAAGTTTAATACTTTACTGTCAATGCTAGAAAATTGTTGTATGTCCTTTTTATGTGAATCTTATAAATTCAAAATCCCCTATAGTCTATGTACTTTCACAAATTGAACAAGAGGAAATTTTCAACCTAACAGTGACTTTTAACAACCCTTTTCCTTTAAATTTAGTGACTTTTTGAATTCAAACTATATAAATCATTTGAATTCATTCTTAGCAAGCAATATGTGGGCTTATATCAATTGTGAACAAAATGGTCTTTAGAGGGTTTTGAATCTAGAGGATTCATGTATAAGATAACAGATTGAGAAAATTGTGATACAATTTTTATTGCTCAAATAAATTAAAATACGTTTTTAAATAATGACTAATATAATATCCAAAGTTGTGTTAAATTTTAGCATTAAGAAGAAAGACTATTAAGTTAAAATTGTGAGGAAGGATCGGTGAAAATTTGTCTCCGGGACCGGGATTCGAACCCGGGTTTTTAGCTCTAAGTGCTGACGCTCTACCCACTAAGCCACACCGGATTCCGATCCCGATGACGGATTGAATCCTCTCAGTTTAAGTTCCACCTCTTAGTTTCCCTTTTGTGGCCAACCCTCATGCACTGTGTCACAGATGTGTGACCGTGGCACAATGCCTAACGTACTAATGTGCAGAGATGCACTCATTAGGAGTGACTAAGTGGCTGGGATCCGACGGAATAAGCGTCGTCTTAAATCACTGATTATATACGCATATCATATTACTGCGATGTACCGAAGTACATAATGTATTTCCGTGCAGGAATTATGCGTTATCATATGATGAAGGATCCTTCATCATATGATAATGCAGAATTCCTGCACGGAAATATCATAAGTACTTCGTTACACATCACAGTAATAAAATTGTGAGGGGGGGGGGAAGGTCTATATTTGAATTTTTTTTAACTTATAGGCCTACTGTATTGAAGGTTTCAAGATGTCAATTCAAACATCCCTAAAGAGCTGAGAAATTGTTAAATACCTCTTAAGAAATAATAAATTACTTTGTTAGAAAATTGATCAACTTGGTCAGTTTCTTTCATTGTAAACATAATATCATAATAGCCCTTGTAGCGTATCACAGTGGCCCTAAATGTGTATCACAACAGCCCTTCTCGTTAACACACTAATGTACTGATAGACTACTCAACATTCACAGCTTTTCTTTAGAGACAAATGAAGCTGATTTTATTCTGAGCAAAAAGAAAATAAAAAAAATATTAGATATTTATTCATTCAAGAGCAATAACAAAAGTAACCGACTATCACATCAAAGTTGTTTCAAGAACCAAATTGCCTTCTCTTTTAATATATTTATGAGGCTGATAATGATTTTTCAAACTTTGTTCAATTATAGTTGCTTAAAGAACATTAAATGTACTTCCATAATCGCAGTTTCAAATATTTTCAAACTGAGCCTTTAGTACATTTTAAAGTCTGTATCAAATCAGCCCGGCTTTTTTTTTACTGTATCATATTAACCCTACTTGACCCTACATGAGTTCACGTGACTGTACAGACGTGCAGGTAGGAGATACTCGTGTTACCGTATTACTCGTATTACAATACCGAGCCATATACAGTATTTACAGCGAAAATGACTTACTGACAGAATGGAGAGGATCAGATAAATAATAAAATCATCCGTTAAAAATCCATAGGAAAAAGCGCTTGAAAATAACCAGAAAATGGCAGTAGACTCTTAGGGCCGTATTCATAGATATTCTTAGCGCGGGCTTCCGGTGGATAATCAGCGAACTAACGTTTTTCATATCCATAAACCTGTGTTAGCGATAGGATATGATATGAATCCTGTACAAGTAACCAGTCGATAGCCGGGGCTAGTTTAGCACGCTCGTAGCGCGGGCTAGCGAAACGTCTATGAATAGCACCCGAGTGAACATTAAGCATAAATGTGGTAAAATACCGTATGAGAAGAATTAATTGCAATTATGTTAACCTAACTTGGATCCTCCAAAATTTGAGACATAGTGTCGATCCGAGCATAGAGATAAAATACGATACCGTAATGGTATAGGGAATGTTATAACGAACTTACAAAAAAGGTTTTCAATGTTGCGTATCCAATCGTCATACAGTGCAATGCTACTACAAAATACAATAGTCACTTTTTCAGTATTCTTTCAGTCTCTGGCTGTACTCTAGTGTCTGGCCAGTAATAACACTTCACAAGTGTGTTTTCCAGCAACTGCGGGTTATTTCCAACTATCATGCGATGAAACAACTGTATGAACTTCAATTTCACTCCAACGTTCTTTTTATTTGTTTCTTTTTCTTATTCGAAACAGGAAAAGAAAACACATTTGCTTTATCTTCATGATCTATACAATATTGATTCTGTCTTGTTTTCTCAGACCACGGTCTTCCAAATGGAAAATGAGCAAGTCTAAAGGTGACATTCTCTATTATTCGGGGATGTTTTGAGTTTCACTACTGTACGACTATGGATATGAAGGTTCAAACAACTGACGATTTCTCCACGAAGACAATAGAATTCGATTCCGGGTAGATAAGACAGTGAGACTAATTTTCGCAGAGTTCTCTTGTTTTGACTGGATAATTTTTATTTAAATCACTTATTAGACTGTTTGTAAAGGGAAGCATTTATATTACTGTCTGAAATGTAATTTTCCTGAAATTTTCATACGAGAGATATTTCCTCCGTGCTTCCTTTGAAACAAAGTTATTTTAACAGTATGTCGGTCTATCTGACTATGTCTGTATTCATGTTGGTCTCTCTCTCTCCTCCCCCCTCTCTCCCTTCCTCTCTCTCATTCTTTCTTTCTACTTCTATGTTGTCTGTCTGTCCTCTCTACCCTTTGTGTGCATCGATTTCTTCTAAACTCTTTTATTGGGCTTATCTTGTTCTTGTTCATGATCTAGGAGTCAATTTATTTGGTATGGTAGGCCCTACATAAATAAATTTATTAACTTTTATTTGAAAATAAAAATATGGCGAATTACATTTTCTTAAACTATTTTCTTGCCAATATTTCTCCTTATATAACACTGAAAGAAAAGTATTAGACGGTATAGTCCATATCAACGTTTTTCAACCTTTTTTAGCATATGAAACATTAAAGTTGTAATTTAAAATATCACGGCATACTCATATAATCCAAACACGTGATTCCTAACTAGGGGGATTTTCTTTTCATAAAAACATTTAAAATAGGCCTACTAATTTTTTTAAGGTTGGTCCATAATGATATTTGTGACACAAGGTCAAAGTTGAGTTTTCTTCTCGGAGTTCTCTCGTGTCTTCATATTACTGTAGGCATCTATAATATTATTCCGTCAGAATTTCTTCATTTCGTCATTATTCCATATCATTCCCCGAAAGCCGGCTGGTGAAGCACGAAGGTGGCTGGTCTAGGGAAGAGTGGGGTTTCCTGCTCGAAACCTGGGTACGCAACGAACCTTAGTGTAGTCAGACGATGTGGGTTGGGAATGATCCTAGCTTAATCTAATAATGTCGCAGTCGTATGTGTACATATGTATACGAGGGAGAGTCAAAAACTAACCTTAATAATTGTTTTATTAATTGCATGTGTACAATAAGACTACAAACACTTCATCACTTTTAACATAGTATAACAGGAACACTTGCATTGAGCGTAGTTGGGACTATGTTGAAAAGTAATAAAGTATTTGTAGTCTTATTGTACATATTCAATTAATGAAACAATTATTTTTACTCTCCCTCGTATATATATGTATAAAATATGTGTTAAAAAGTGAGTGATAGCTATATGACCGGAGGTCAATGCTGTCATTCAACATTGTAACCACCGCAGCCAAATAAATAAATTAATAAATAGATAGATCGATGGATGGATGGATGGATTGATGGATGGATGGATAGACAGACAGACCGATAGGCAGGCAGATAGATAGATAGATAGATAGATAGATAGATAGATAGATAGATAGATAGATAGATAGATAGATAGATAGATAGATAGATAGATAGATAGATAGATAGATAGATAGATAGATAGCAGGCAGGCAGACAGACAGACAGACAGACAGACAGACAGACAGATAGCAGACAGACAGATAGCAGACAGACAGATAGCAGACAGACAGACAGATAGCAGACAGACAGATAGCAGACAGACAGACAGACAGATAGATGGACAGACAGACAGACAGACAGGTAGATAATTAAATGAATGAATGAATGAAAAAATAAATAAATAAACGATGTCGCAGTGCTGCATCGTAGTGCCCCTTCCCTTAAAATGAGATTCAATTCGAGGTTGGTACGATATTCTAACTTTACTGATCTGACAATCCTGACTCCGGGTCAGTCATTCTCTTCTCTGTCGGTCGCATTTTACAGTACACTGTACAGTACTGAATGTTGATTGCGGCGCGTTCGCTGAAAGTTGACTCCTATGGACTCACTTTTTCACTACTCTTTTCACTTTTACTTCTCCAATTTTTGTTATGATAACCTTTACCATTTTCATTTACTCGCGACACACCAGCGGATCATTCCCGGCACACTAGCCTATTATGCCGAGACACACTGGTTAAAAATTGCTGGTCCATATGATTGAACACTAATATTTTTTCACCTTTATTGGACATATCGACTTCGCCAAAAAAATTATTTTTCTAATCACTTAAATTCGAAAGGCAATACCTATTTATAAATTATCTGAATTTGTTTTTGCAAGCTGCGAAGCGCAAAACTGTTATATAGTATGTTGTGGAGTTGCTATATTCTTCAACAATGCCTCTCATGGCAACAGAGGTAATATGATTTTTATAAAATTATAACTTGAAACTTTGATGACGTGTAACATGTTAATTTGTTATTAATGTTTACTTAATAATAGGCCTAATCGTATGAAAGTATTACCATCATTATGAATATTGCAGAAAAATGTGCTTGAATGGGAATTTCTGCCTTAACGTTTGCTGTTGTTTTACTTCAGGAAACAAAAGTTCCAGATGTATATCCATTTCGAAAGAAGATGCAGATACTTAAAAAAAATCTATCGCTCTCGAATGGATGAAACCCCGAACCTCGAGTCCAATAGTAACAAGTGTTCTACCGATTGTTCTGCGAAATTCACAATGAAATTAACATTTACGCAATGCTGCAAATATATTTTTACTTTTAACATATAATTCTCACCATGTCTGTTAATCCTTTTATCTTCGAATCTTTGAATTAACCATGTTTAACAGTGTGTTGGTGTTGATATATCTGTTAATTTGCACTTAATCCAGACCGATAAGCACTGGTTTATTGCTGTTGATTGTGCTATCAGGTTTTAGTCAGAAGCTTTCTCCTGTTCACAAACTCTATCAGCTATCGTATTGAACGTGTAGGCGTTGTTATGACAACAAACATAGGCTGTGTTACTTGTTGTTGGAACTTCTTTTGCTGTGGTGTTGAACATTACGCAAGCTTTGTAAACTGTCATTGGATACCCACATACAATTTTTTATGGCGAAGAGAATTAAATTGTATGTTTGTTTGAATAATACAAAAGCTTGGAATTCGTGTGTTTATTGCATTTAACTCGCTTTTTCTGTAGCACTAGACTAGAGCTTGGTATTGAGTCATTCAAGATCTGTAGGCTATTTACTTCTTGGCATTCCTGCAGCGTAGGGTCGTTATTATGCTGTACATCAACCTACCATGAACAAAAGCATTTTATTAACGACGGGCAAACTTACTTATCCTGGACGGGATTTATTTCTGCATCGTAGCTTTCCTGAAAACTTAAAACTATTTCCTGCTTTTTTATTAGCCTATTCGTTAGTAGTAGGTTATTTTACGACGCTGTATCAACATCTCAGGTTATTTAGTGTCTGAATGAAATTAAGGTGATAATGCCGGTGAAATGAGTCCGGGGTCCAGCACCGATAGTTATCCAGTATTTGCTCATATTGAGTTGAGGGAAGCCCCCGGAAAAACCTCAACCAGGTAACATGTCCCGACTGGGAATCGAACCCGGGCCACCTGGTTTCGAGACCAGACGCGCTAGCCGTTACTCCACAGGTGTGGGCCTCTTCGTTAGTCTGAATGCCTGTCTCTATCTATCCATCCATTTATACATTCATCCATATTTATCTATTATCCATTCATCCGCATATCTGTTTCCATACCTTTTCAATCCCCTCTCCCTGAGTCTGCTTCTTCTTTCTAACTGGTCAAGTACAAATCCGTTCGCCTATCTGTCTGTCTGTCTGTCTGTCTGTCTGTCTGTCTGTCTGTCTGTCTACCCATCCATCCATCCATCCATCCATCCATCCATCCATCCATCTATCTGAATTTTATTCATACATCTGTTCTTCTCTCATCCCGTCCATTCATCTAGCCTTCTGCTATCTTTTCATCTTTCTGATTGTCTAATCATCCGCTCATTAGTATATCAGTCTTTCTCTAACTGTCCAGCATTCACCAGTACGTTCTTATGTCTGTCATTCCATTCCGCTGTAATATCTGTGTGTCTCTCTGCCTGTCCTTTCATCCTTCCGTTCGCTTCGTTACTTCCTTGTCTGTCCGTCCTTTCGTCCGTTCTTCTATCTGTCTTTCTGCCTGTCCATCCATTCGTCAGTTCGTCTATCCGTCTATAGTTTAACTATTCGTCTACCTGTTTTTATATATCTGTCTAACCTTCATTTCTTTGTTCGTTTACATATCACTCTGTTGTCCATATGTTCGTGAAATTATCTACCCGTCTGCATCTCTCTGCTTGTCCATTTTTCGTCTGTGTACATGTAGGCCTACTCTGCTCCGCCGATTCAGTGGAATGAATTTGACTCTAAAGAAAGCAGAAAATAGTACAACGTGGTCAGTTTTGTGATGAGAATCCAAGCCCCAAGGCATCATGTCACAAAACGTTCCCGCATAACGAGTAGGCCTAAGTATTTTTGACAATGTAAATACAGTATTAGTCAACGTCTAGAAAACGGCGCAAATATTAAGGATATTGATTGAGAGTTTAAAGTAATATTATTTATTTATCTACGAATTTATTCATTTATCCATTTTCATTGACTCACTCACCTACTTGCTTACTCACTTATGTATTTAGTCCACACTTGTGGACGGTTAGTGCGTCTGGACGCGAAACCAGGTGGCCTGGGTTCGAATCCCGGTCGGGGCAAGTTATCTGGTTCAGATTTTTTTCTTGGGTTTTCCCTCAAACCAATATGAGCAAATGCTGGGTAACTTTCGATGCCGGACCCCGGACTCATTTCACCGGCATTATCACCTTCATCTTATTCAGACGCTAAATAACCTAAGATGTTGATAAAGCGTCGTAAAATAACTTACTAAAAAAAACGAAATAGCCTACCTAAACGGATGCAGACAAATCAGCAGATTAAGCCGGTGTTCCCGGATTGGTTTTAGCACTAAACCAACATTTTACATTTACATTATCATTATGCCCATTATTGTTATTATGATTATTATCATCATCATCATCATCATCATTATATTTTATTCTTAGAGCATTTCCACACATACATAGACATATTCGGAAGGAAGAGAGTCCTCTTACTATAACCTTATCTGTGATAAAAGAACGAATCGTGGTACATAATTAAAACTAGTCACTTATTGTAAAATACAATCATCAAAGAGGATTTTGTTTCACACATGATGGCATATGTAAATGCCTCATTAAAAGTTAAACTACATTTATTTCCTCCTGTAGGCCTCGTTCATTAAATAGACGATGGTATATGCATCTCTAGGATCGTCATTAAACAACATAGGCCGCAAGACAATAATTGGCAGTGTCAGTAACCTACCAGCGAATCCGTGTTTAACAATCACGCGTTAATTAATTCGAGAGCAAATAAACAGATGGAATCGAACCGGGGAAGCGCGCCTAGCTGCATGCAGCTCTGAATTAAACTCTCTCCCGGTAACCTGATTCAAACTTGCCAAGTAGTAAGTTGGAGTGTAAACTGAGATAAAAGTTTAACGACTTGTTGTTACGTAATAGAAATAAAGTTGAGAATTTACAAACAATGATTTTAAGCAAGTTGTGCTGTAACTAGGCAACCGACTATCAGGCTGTAAGACGAGAACATCTGAGAAGCGCTAATGAAGCGCTCCCTTCATTGGATGTACAGTCACATCCTGGAAGAAGCTTCATTGGTTAATAAGAAGCTATTTTCCGCGTTTAACAGAAGGCTTAATAGTATGACTTAATTTTCTTGTAAAAGTCGTGTCTGGCGCATACTGAAGACATTGTGTATTTAGATAAATGAATATGGAGTCGAACATGAAATAGACGAAAGGCAAAATTAAACTAGAAGAAGGAAGTTAAGGAAAGATACGAGAAAAATAAGGAAAGAATGAAAGACAGTTATGAGGAAAAAAAGAAATCAAAGAACGTTAGAAAGCAAATAGTAAATAAGTAAAATGGAATGATAAATGAAAGAGGGAACTAACATTGCGAGGAGAAGATAAGTATAAGAATGAAATGAAGACAGAAAAATGGAAGAAGACAAGTAGAATAAAAGAAAGAGTAAAACTGTGGAAACAAATGAGTTAAAGACAAAAAGCAGGAAATCAGAAAGGTTTGAAGAAAGGAAGCATAATACAGATTAGAAGAAAGGAAGAAAAACCAATAAAGGAAAAATGAGAAAAAGATTGAGACAAGAAAGAAAAGAAAAACAGAAGAATGTATTAGAGACATAGGCGGAGAGAGTACCGTTTCCTTTGGGGGGGGGGCAAAGCAAAACCATACTGTTCTCCAACCAGGAGATCAACCGTGAAAGGAATGTGCTTACTATTGCGTCAACTATTGGAGCGAAGTAGATAGATAATATTATCGTTATAACGTCAGTTTAAAAACCATGCACTCTCCTGCATATGTTATTTCTTATACGAAGGGATTAAAAGACCAGGAGATTAACAGTGATCTAATTTTGTAACTGGGATAGTATAAATATGTGTGTAACAGTGTTATTGTTCGTGCAGTGAGAGCGAGCCAATAGAAATACGAGCACCCACGTGTGTGACCTTATGACATTTTATGACATCAACATTCATTCACAGTATTACCCCGCTCCGTTTCATTCTCGTGGTTGGAGCACTGTAGAATCCCAATATAACGGGGTTATGGGGGACATAATTTATCTCTTCCCCCCGTTATAGTTTAACCGTGGTACAGTATATCGGAATATGATCATTTAATAAAGGTATTTTCGGCGGGCATGTTTCTTATAGTGTTACATCCATATCCGCGATGTTTCGGACCGAATTGTATAGGGCTTGAACTGTAGGTCAACTACAAATTATAATAGGGCATAACTTAAAACAATCTCCTCCTTTTTCTCTCTCATACGGAAACACATGCATGCATCAATAAAACTACGTAACAGTGCTAACAGAAACTTTTTATGTGAAGCTTACCTTCCTGAAGATATCATATGAAATGTAAACTCTATTTTATTTAATCTCGTCTTTAAGTTTACACATTAGGCCTATACCGGGATCACTTTTCTTTTTTCTGCATTGTTGTGCAGTATGTTATTCATACGTCTCCAAGTGGCGCCCTGGATACCTGCAGACCTTTAACACATGAGTACAGGCTGTTACAAAAGAAACATTACAGAGCTTCCGTTCCTCAAATGAGGTATAGAAATTCTTATACATTAAAGAAATTTAAAATAAATATTATAGTCCAGACACATGATCTGAAGACATTAATTCATAAATTTAAGCACAGAAACTTAATCATAAACAAAAGCAAAATAGGTCTTTTGAATTCAATATTGGATCTAACGTTAATAGAAAAGAAGAGAGTTCAGACAAGTTTGGGGGGGGGGGAGTAGTGCCCTTAACTCCGCCTATGATTAGAGATTAATGTAGAAAGAATGAAGTAGGAAACAGAATAACAACAAAGAAGTAAAGAATGCAAGAAGAAAGTTGAATTGTAAGATACAAAGGAAGGTTGTAAGAATGGAGCGCGGGAAGGTAGATTAGATAATATAAGAGCGGAGGTAAGGAGAATAGAAAAAGAAAGGATAACAGAAAGAAAGGAAGAAAGCACAAATTAAAATTAAACGATGCAGATAAACAAGAAGGACAGGAAAGATAATTGTATCACTCGAAGCTAAGGAGAAATAAAGAAAGGAAGAAAAGTTAAAGATTAGGGTATATAGAAAATAATAGAAAAATCAAAGGAAGATAAAAAAGGAAATTTAATTAAATGAAAAAGTAGAAAACAACAAATTAAATAGAGGTAACAATGAAGGAGAACGGGAGAAAAGATATAAAGGGAATGAACGAAATGAAAAGGGTAGGCCTATGGGAAGGAATAAACGAAGATTGAAACAGAGTAGTATATGCATTGTGAAAATAAATAGAGTATGTATAAGGCGTATAAATAGAGGTGTTTCTGCAATGTCGTCTGAAAGGACGGAACGTAATAGAAAAATGAATTTATATAAACTGAACCACACCTGTAACGGCTAAAGCGTCTGGCCGCGAACCCAGGTGGAACGGGTTCGATTCCCGGTCGGGGCAAGTTGCCTGGTTGAGGTTTTTTCCGGGGTTTTCTCTCAACCCAATATGAGCAAATGCTGGGCAACTTTCGGTGCTGAACCCCGGACTCAATTCACCTGCATTACCACCTTCATCTCATTCAGACGCTAAATAACCTGAGATGTTGATACAGCGTCGTGAAATAACCTAATAAAATGAAATTTAAAAAATTTGCTGCCGTGTAAAAGAACTCCTGCGGAACAAAATTCCGGCACACCGGCGACACTGATATAACCTCGGCAGTAGCGAGTGTCGTTAAATAAACCATTTTTTTTGTCTAGAAAGAAAAATTAAGGGTTCAGGAGGGAAAACCTGCTAAGTCACATTTTACTATTTTTACAGAAGAGCGAGTTAAAAATGTTAATGTTCATTACATTCTATTTTCTCTGAGTTATCATTCTTCAAATACACTGTGGTGGAAAAAAAGGGGAACGTTAGAAAAAAATTATTTTGTGATTAAATACTAAGAATTAAAATCTTCTTTATTGAACTTTAAAGTAGTTTTATGCTTTATGATGCTGCTGGGATATTCTGAAAGAAAAATTTAGTGTAAAAACTATCCTAGTAATCAGTCTCAGATCCTTAACGAATTTGTTGTTTATTACCATTACTACTTGCACATCTGTGACAAACTTTGTTAACATTTATTGTACTATCTGTTTGGGAGATGGCTTGTGATTTTCAAGTTAACCGGCGAAAAGACGTGTTTTGTTAATTGTTTGACGCAGTTACGAAGAAGTTTTCATACGATCAACAGACCGTTAAGCCCGGAAGCCTTGCAAGAGCTGTTGAATTGAAGATGGAAGTTCTTATCGGTATGTAGCGGAGAGATTAGGAGCATCAGTTGAAAGCGTTCACAGAGCTGTAAGACGCTTTAAACAAACAAATTCGTACAACAGAAGGCCATGATCAGGTCGTAGCAGAACTACATTCGAGAGGGACAACCGCTTTATAAGGCTTCAAGTATTGTGTGATCGGCGTACGTCTGCCTCCGAGGTTCAAAATGGATTCTGTCAAGACCTTCAATATTGGAAGTGAGTGTGGACGTCTCCACGAATCGAACCTGCAGCTAGAAAGACCTGCCACAGGACCATTGTTGATTCGGAAGCATCGTGCTGCAAGGCTTGAGTTCGCTCATCAACATGCCAATTGGACTTTAGAGCAGTGGTCTACTGTCTTGTTTACACATGAATTTAGGTTTTCTATGTTCCACAGATGTACGGGAGAGCTTTATTCTTCATGTACTTTCTCTCATAGAGGGTCTTTCAAAGGAGGTTACATCATGGTCAGGGCGGGATCAGTATGCCGAGCATTTTAGGTCTTATAAATTGTGTGTGTTTGTGTGTGTGTGTGTGTGTGTGTGAGTGTGTGTATACTCCCCTTATGTTATGTAACTGATTTTGATTATGTGTAATTATATACTTTATTTTATATAACATGTAACCGATCTTGACTATTTGTAATTTTATATTATATAACTGATCTTGAATATTTGTAATTTTCTACTATATTTTATGTGATTTCTAAGGTATTTTCTTTTGTGTCGTTTTGTAATCTAATTTTGTATTTCATGTTTATTATTGAAACCTGGTTGAGTGGAAGAGAAGGCCTCATGGCCTTAACTCTGCCAGACAAAATAAACCTACTACTACTACTAAACCTACTACTATGCAGGAAAAGACGGACCTGGTGTTCGTTGAGCATGGCTTCCTCAATGCCGACCGCTATGTGAAAGAAACTCTTACCAACCACACTGTGGCTTTTATACCTTTCATTGAGGACTTCATTCTAATTCAGGATAATGCCGTCCACACCTGTGGAGTAACGGTTAGCGCGACTGGCCGCGAAACCAGGTGGCCCGGGTTCGATTCCCGGTCGGGCCAATTTACCTGGATGAGGTTTTTCTGGGGTTTTCCCTCAACCCAATTTGAGCAAATGCTGGGTAACTTTCGGTGCTGGACCCCGGACTCATTTCACTGGCAATATCACCTTCATCTCAGTCAGACGCTAAATAACCTAAGATGTTGATAAAGCGTCGTAAAATAACAGGTGTGGACAGAAACATTAAATCCAGACGTTTGAGATGGTCAGGGCATGCAGCGCGTATGGGCGAATCCAGAAATGCATATAGAGTGTTAGTTGGAAGGCCGGAGGGAACAAGACCTTTGGGGTGACCGAGACGTAGATGGGAGGATAATATTAAATGGATTTGAGGGAGGTGGGATATGATGATAGAGAGTGGATTAATCTTGCACAGGATAGGGATCGATGGCGGGCTTATGTGAGGGCAGTAATAAACCTGCGGTTTCCTTTAAAGCCATTTGCAAGTAAGTAACTAAGTAAGTAAGTAAATAATTAAGTAAATAAGGTTACTTTTGTGCAGTGCAATGCAGTGTTAAAATAGAAAAAAAACGTAACATTGCTTTTTTGTTCTAATTTTTTTGTCCTAATGGGTCAAAATCAATGTTAATAGGCTTAAAAATATTGTACAAGTTTTACATTTAACAAAACAGGCTCATAAAAAGGCAAAGTCTTATTACAATAGTCTTTTTTAATAAATATCGTACTTTTTCGTAGTGTTCCACTTTTTTTGCACTTCAGTGCATACCTGGCTTATGTTTTTACTCTGTACAATTAAACCACAGAAATCTGTACTACCTGAGGTATTACATGACATCCAAAACAGAAAATCTATAATTTTGGACTTAACAGGTTTTTCCCCTAGACCCTACAAATGTTCTCCTAACATGCAATTTATTTAGAGTCTAATCGCGATTCCGTACATCTATATTACTTATTATTGAATCGTTCTACGTATAAAGAATCTGCTTTTCAATTTCTTTTTCCCTTCACAAACAATTGAATGTGCATCGACCGCAGTTTCCTTGTAACCCCAACACCAAGAAGCAAATCCTTGTATAAAAAACAACAAACAAACGGTTAAATCGCGTGATGTAACACAAGTGACGTCATTGTGAAACGGCTGTGTTCATTTTCCTCCAAGATTTACGATCCCTGCACAACGCTGCGATCACCTTAACGAGGGGGGCCCTTTCATCGAGGACAGGATAATAATGGGGGGTGTAAGGACACCAGAGTCCTTGGTTTATTAACTCTCGGCAGTTGAACATGAACGGTAATTAATCAAACGCGTCTTGGGGGTGCGGATAGAATGAAGATGTGGCCTGTAAATCGAACAATGTGGCTCTGGAGTGGCGATATGTTTGCGCCAGTCCCTCTTCACTTGTTTGTGGCGTTGTCAGGGACGACAGACTTATTGCAGATACATTTCATAACAGCCGAGGTAAACTAATAAAGCTAACGTCATTTTTTTTCAGAACAAGTGAACGGTGTTATTTCATTTTGTGGCTTGCTCATTTTTAATATGAAATTACTGCACCATGTTACTACAGAAACTGGAAGCAGATTGTCTCATTCATTTGTTTTTGAAGAGCTGTCGTAATTTCTACATGTCATGAGCATTCTGTTGAGTGTGAAATCTCTTTTAAGTGCGTATATGGCATGAGTTGTTTTAGATTTAGATGAAAATAATAATTATGAAAGTAGGGAAATCGTTGTTATTTACGCAATCCTGTTTACGCTTCACAAAGCTTTTCACTATATAACATTTTGTACGTCTCACAGCGTCCCGATTTCCCCTTGCTTTATTTATGAATATTTTTTTTATTACACGGAATAAAATGTGGAAGTTCTGTGATTACGAAAAGGTCATGGAGATAATTTCTTGAAAATACGTTTGTTCAGAATGAGGAGCTTTTGGCGTGTGGTCTTTCTATATAATTTTACTTACAGTTTTACAGTGGTTTCTTCCACATTATTTTATTAATTTAGTTGATACAGTCCACATATATAACTTATACAAGTCAATACAACAATGTCTCACACAAATTATAACAACTTATATCAAAATTTAAGGATTTAAAAGTTGAAAATCCTACATTGCTAGAAGTCGGCACTGGATTTGATATGACTTTATTTTTTATTTATATGTAAATTCGTTGTAGGACCTATGTGCTGACACGCTACATATGGAAGAACCGAATTTTGTTCATAATTAAAACTTGAATCAAAAACAGATGCAAGTAAAATTCTAAAACTTGAATACATACAGAAATTACTTCAAAATATTAATATAGTCCCTATTATTAAGAAAATATAGAGGAAATGAAAGGGCGTTTTACGAGAACTTTACTTTTCTGTAGTATTAAAATTACAATCAGAAATAATTAACTTATGACATGTAGCTAGTACTAAAGTCGTACAGAACAGTAAAAACATTCGACTCGTTTCATATGCTTGACTATGATGAATGCGGATGAAAGCTATAATACTGCGAAATAAACCCAAAGTCTGAAGCCTAAAGTTACCGAGCATTTGCTTTTAATGTGTTGAGGAGAAAACCACGGAAAAATCTGAATCAGGCAACTGTCCCAACCAGGATTCGATTCTATGCCCGCTAGTTTCGTAGACACGCTGGCAACTATTGCATAATGGTGAACGTATATATATATATATATATATATATATATATATATATATACACATACACACACACATATATACACACACATAAATACCTAGCAACATGCAAAAAAGGAATGGATGAATGACGATATGAAGAGAGAGGAGATAAACACGTTGATTTTTTAAGGGATATGTAATTAGGTCTGGAGAGAAAGGTAGATAGATAGGTAAATAAACGGATGGATTTATAGATGGGTGGGTCGGTGATTGGATGATGATGTCAAAGGATAGACATAAATTGGATATAGTTCATTTTTTTAATTAGTTTATTTTATGACGTTTTATCAACTGCGATGATTTATCTAGTATCTGAGTGAAATGAAGGTGATAAATGAGTTCAGGGTTCAGCACCGAAAATTACCCAGCATTTGATCTTAATGGGTTAAAAAATCCCCTAATAACCTCAGCTAGGTAATTTCTCCCAACCATAATTTGAACCAGGGCGCGCTCGTTTAATGTCAGACATACTAACCCTTACTCGGTGGACGTTAGTATCTTTAGAGTAATAGGTGGAGTAAGGTATTTATGTGTAGTTAGACCCTACATGAAATGATTCATTACCGGTAAGGTTGATAATTTGAAAATGTGTTCGGCTTAAAATATAGGCATACTTGTATATTTGTTTACATGAAAATATATACTAATTGTAACGTCTTGTCTTAAGCATTATGATATTATTTTATGGATGCTGCCAGATGCGTTATTTTGCAGCATAGTGCACAGAAAATATGACAAAGTTAGAATGAAGCCTATTTTACATGCACGTCGGTTATAAACTAGTGCTGAAAACCGCAATACTCTGTCATCAATTGTCCACTAACTATATTGGCGGTGAAGCAGTAGCTGTTGCAAATCAAAATATCCTCATCTCTTGACAGATTGCGCAGTAATTTAATTCAGTTTTGAAGGCTTACGTCATCGCACGGAGGCATATAGGTTGTGCCGTGTGATTAAATACGTCACATTTTATAAATAATCGTTATAGATAAATTTCCAAGCTTCTACACTAGAAAATATATTGAGTAAAACTCAAGGAAATTAATTTTTAGTGAAATATTTTTTCTTTGTTGAAAATGTTTCGAGGTCCTCATTCCCATTAAAACATTTAAGATTTTCTGTATAAATTAAATGTAACGAAAAAATATGCACCAACGTTAAATACTTGCTTGGAAAAACACAAACTTAAGTAAAGATTACTGGCCAGTGATAAAACACAAACTTGAATTAAGATCACTGGCCTGTGCTTTGGTACACGCGGTATTATTGCAACATTTTCTGTGCAATGGAAAGTAACATACAAAATTGATAAAAATATGTACAGGATCAAATTATTATTAATAATTGAATACACGACGGAATCCTAAAAAAAGTATTTATATGGACTAAACAAAAATTTATTAAGAACGTAATCACAATATGTTATATTATTGTTCAACGAATCATTTAACTTCTTCATTGTTGGATATACAATTTTAACACTTATATAGTCATTGATTAACTTTATAACATCTTTATTGTTAACATTAGAAAATTACCTGGCTGACTAGTTTTGAAGTGATATTCTTTGTTACGTGCCTTTTCATAAACAAGTTATGTAAAGTCATTAAAGGTAGCGGAAACAAAATATAGCATCATTTACATGAATGGAAATTGGAAGCTCGGTATTGTTGGACAATAGAGTCCTCCTTTCAGAATCAAAAGCTATTTTATAACGTCCACTGTGAATGAAAGGGTGAATGAGTAAGTTGATAAGGGTTGAGGTAATGAAGGAATTCGGGTTGAAGCAGGGCGCAACAAAGTAAGGACAATGGAAGAACGAACGAAGGAATGGTAATTGAAGAAAGAACAAATGAAGGATAACAGAAGAAAAACTAAGGAGAAAATGAACCAGGAAGAAACGAAGAAGGAGAGAACAACGGAAGAGCCACCTGCTTAGCTCGGTCGATTAAGGCGCTTGCCTGCCAATCCGGAGTTGCGCTCGGGTGCGGGTTCGTTTCCCTGGTTGGGTTTTTTCGAAGTTTTCCCCAACTTTAAGGCAAATGTCAGGTAATCTATGACGAATCCTCGGCCTCATCTCGCCAAATATCATTTCGCTATCACCCATCCTCTCGATGCTAAATAACCTCGTAGTTGATACAGCGTCGTTAAATAACGAAGTAAAAAACAACGGAAGAACAAAGGACAAAAGAATAACGACAGAATAACAACGGATGAATGTACGACGGAAAAGTAACGGAATAACGAAGGAAGGAAAGACAACGGAAGAATAAATTAATGAAAGAAAACGGAAGAACGCATTAAAGAAGGAGAGCGGAGGAACTAACGAAGGACAGGAGAAGAACGAACGAAGAAAGGAGACTAAAGAACGAACGGAGAAAATGAAAAAAAATATATAAGTAGGCCCTAATTAAATATAACAAATAGAAAGAAAGAAGGGCAACATAAGAATGAACGAAGGCCAGCGAAAAAACTAAGTAGGCTAAGAGCAAAAAGAAATGGAACGAAGGATGGACAACGGAAGAGTGAACGAAGGAAAAGCAACGAAAGGACGAAAGAAGGAGGAAAATCAACGATAAGACGAATGAAGAAAACATAAGAGAATAAGAACGTTGGAGGGAACAAATCTAGCAAGAAACGAAAAGCAACAAATGAGGAAAGTACAAAGGAAGAAATAAGAAAATAATAAACAAGCCAACGAACGAAGAACAAAGGATGAAAGAACGAAGGATGAAACGAACAAATGAAGGAATACCTAAGGAAAAACTTAGAAAGAATTAAGGAGAAAGAAGGGTACGAACAACTGAATTCGAGAAGGAAAGACATTTGCAGTTAACTAGTCTGGAAGTGTAATTATAAAAGGTAAAAGGTAAAGGTATCCCCGTAACATGCCATAAAGGCACTTGGGGGGCATGGAGGTAGAGCCCCATGCTTTCCATGACCTCGGCACTAGAATGAGGTGGTGTGGTCGGCACCACGCTCTGACCGCCTTTTACCCCCGGGAAAGACCCGGTACTCAATTTTATAGGAGGCTGAGTGAACCTCGGGGCCGTTCTGAAAGGTTGGCAACGAGAAAAAATCCTGTCACCACCTGGGATCGAACCCCGGACCTTTCAGTGCGTAGCCAGCTGCTCTACCAACTGAGCTACTCGGCCGCCTGGAAGTGTAATTATAACAAAAAAAAAATTTGTGCGAGATCGTGCGTATTTGCTTGGTTTCCGCACAAAACCAATCCGCGGAAAGTCTAAAATTCCACATTCAGTATTCCCAACCTAACACACATAACAATTTCCCTCTTCTTACCGCTTAAGTGAGTATTGATTTTACTGCTTTAGACTTTTAACATATTATTTTTAGAGACGTTCAATATAGTAATAATTATAAATTGGAAACTTACCACTGCAATTTCACCTAAATTGCACTGTTAAATATTGTTTTTAAATATTTGCAAAAATTAAGTAAACTATACAACTCCACTAAAGTTACTGCATTCGTGATGCAAGTAACATTAAAGAAGCCGTGAAAAAATCAACAAGATTCCAGACTCATCATAGACTGAGGGAAAAAGACAGACGTATATCACGGCCTGCTGGAGTATAGTAAACACAGAAAACATTTTAAAGCAACAATGTTGAAGATAGATATTTTTGTTTTGCAAATTTGCCGTCATTGAACAGAAACCAAGATGGAGATTTCATTGAAACTAATTATAAATTCCTCTTTCAGGTATGTAATAAACGATCTTCGCACGAAATAATGTACGATACACGAGCGGCATGTTTTCTTTCAATTCTCGGAAATTAAAAAAGCTCAACTACGTTTCGCTTTTTCAAACTTTTCCTCGAACATGAAAACTTCAACATACCGCTCTTGTAACGCATATTACTATTACGATATATGACGAACAAAGCTGCTATTAGGTCAGTTTTTCCTGAATGTCTTTTATCAGTGCAGTTTTACACTTATTATTTCACATTTCTTAATAGCCCCTTTACCTTCTGAAGCTTGTTAAGAATAGTGCTAGTGCCACTCTTCAAGGGGGAAAAAAGTTCCACATACTACTATTAGTATACTTGGATAATAAATTTAAGGTTGTGAATATATGAAGGGCTGTAGTCTCACGTAGTTTTTGAACCCCTGCAACACAGACGTGTGATGTGTCTTGGAGCACACACATCACTCTTTCCTCGTCTCTCGTTTCAGTCCCACTCCCCGCTGTGAAATATAATACAGCTGTAACATTTCTTTCATGTCACATTTTCTAAAATTCTCCAGTGACCGCCAGCAAGGCAGAGAAACCCAGCCAGGCCGCTACAACCAGCATAAGGAATCGGTAAACACGATTTATGACATCATTAGGAAATGTCATTACAGATGCTGACCATTTCATTTCCTCCGTAATGTTCCTGTGATATAGTTCCCTAGAACTGTTAATACGCGTCATTTCCAGTGCAGCAAAAGCATGTGTTCATATTATCGACGTTGATGGCACTTTTTGTTACAAACCAGATGCATGTTTGTAGCACCAATACTCAGATTGAAACGTCTTTAGCCTTTGAATAAGTATTGAGATTATGTTTGCCTTGCCAAAAATTAATTCTCAAAGATTCTGGCCAAAATTCCTGACTGTTATGTTATTTTACACGAATTCTAAGCTGTAAGTACGAAATAATAAGTCCAATTAATTTATAGAATATTCGCAGTAGGAAGTTCTTGAAGTACCTGTTGACATGATAACCAAAGTTTTCCAGAATTGTACCAATCATGCGGTTAAATACGTTGAGAAAAATGGAGAGTACAGTACGATTATTTAGTCCTGACAGTCGCCGGCAATGTGCGCCTTGGTCCAGACGAGTCTATTTAGTTACGCCAAGGGGTGTTTGGGTTAGTCACTCTCTTGCCTTCGGAGCGATCGGTTGTCATGCGTGCGGTAGAGCGGTATGTTTCCAGTACAGTTAAGGTATAATGCATTCTTTTACTGACAGCTCGCCCTTATCTCTACCCGGAACTCTCCCCACTACTCCTATTACTTCCCCTCTTTCGCGTCGCCGAGCTGTCAGGACTAAATAATCGGTCTGTAATTATTCGAGATGGACAGTATATAAATTAATAAACAATTCATAAGTATTAAAATATATTTTCAGAAGTACACTTTCGGACATTATACTGTGTTCTGATACTTAATATCGCCACCGGCGTGGCTCAGTCGGTCTGAAGTTGCACTCGGGCGCGGGTTCGATCCCCGCTTGGGCTGATTACCTGATTGGGTTTTTTCCAAGGTTTTTCCAACCGTAAAGTGAATGTCAGGTAATCTATGGCGAATCCTCGGCATCATCTCGCCAAATATCATTTCGCTATCACCTATCTCATCGACGCTAAATAACCTAGTAGTTGATACAGTCTCGTTAAAGAACCAACTATAAAAAAATAAAAATATACTTAATGTCGTGACGTATCGGCACTACTTACAGGACAGGTGCAAACACCTGGACAAAAATAGGTACAACCTGAAGAGTTACATCGAGCGAGACACGGAAACCGATTTTTATGTTATTAATGGAACGATACCAAGATTGAAACGTCATTAGTCTTTTAAGAAGTTGTGAGGTTATGATTACCTTTCAAATAGCATTAATTCGCAAAGATTCTGGTCAAAATTCATGACTCGTATGTTACTTTACACGAATTCTAAGTTATAGGTAGTCTATCAAATTCAGGAAATAGTAAGTGTACTTGATTCATAGAACAACTCAGTAGAAAGTTCTTAAATATGTTAAAGTTGTCGTGTGTAACTGACATGGCAACCTAAAATTACCAACCAGTTATTTCCAGAATTTTATCAATCATATGGTCAAATGTGTTGTGATAAAATAGAGTAATTCGGGATGAATGATATATAATATATTACTACTACTACTACTACTACTACTACTACTACTACTACTACTACTACTACTATTTTAATATTTGTAAATTGTTTGTTAATTTATATTTTATTAATTTATAACTAATAATAATAATAACAATAATAATAATAATAATAATAATAATAATAATAATAATAATAATAATAATAATAATAATAAATTTATTTATTCTGGTTTTGTTTAAAGCCAACAGGCCTTCCCTTCCATAGCACCAGAAATATGTATACTTAAAATATTTTACGACAGCAGCGAAAAAACTAAGTAAAAACGTTGAATTAAACAAAACCAAAACGTTTACAATTACAGTAACACAAAACAAAAAAGATAATGCAAAAACATTAGAGATTACAAATTTGTATACTATTAAACAAAGCTTAACATCTTTATTAATATTATTAATCCAATCTAGAAAGGGTAACGAACAATGTAAACAAGAAATACAATTGAAGACTGGAAATGGGAAACGCTGAAAATGCAAAACATGCAAACTTGAAATGTATTTTCAGAAGTAGACTTTCCGATATTGTATCGTAACCTGGAACCGAATATCTCAACGTTTCGGCACTACACATCAGGACAATTAGATACGATCTGGAGACAAGGAAACCGAGTTTTATATTATCAATGGGATATTTATGTAAGAGCATGTAAAAATCATAATAAATCTGCCAATTTAAACTGTGGATGCATTAAAAGTTGCTGCCATAATTCGATGAGAAAGATCGTTATGGATTTTTTTTAAAGTGATACGAAACTGTGAATTTTTTACACACTGTTACGTATTATGTGAAAAATAGTTAAAAATTACATTTGTGATTGCACACATCTGCTTTTTTATATTATTATTATTACTATTATTATTATTATTATTATTATTATTATTATTATAATATCATAATTGCAAGATTATAATAACTGAAAGAAAGGTTGTGTATGTGTGGTTTTACTGTAAATGTGTTAACGAAGGAACTAAAATGTCAACTCTTCGGCGGAGAAAATAATAAAGAAATTCTGTGTGATGAGAGAGAAAACGAGAGACGTGCGGTTAGAGGTTAAGCCACGATCACTCCGGCCGTATCGTCGAGAGCGTAATAATCTTTGTCTGGAATGTTATCACTCGGAACACGCGTCTGAATGGAGGGAGATGCTGCATGAACTTACATGACTGCTGTCGTCAGAGGTTGTACGACAAGCAAAATGTGTTCTTCATCCACAGACGATTACAAACAATCCTTTCTACATCTTCTCCTTGTCGTTTCGTGGAGTGAGCGGTTATTTTCCCAGAAAGGGATGGCTCAATCACTCTCTCGGATCCTCTCATCTATTCTCACACCTACACTCCCTCTCTATTACTCACCCATTCTCTCATTTTCATATCTCATTTCTTTCTCTGCTACTCTCATCCTGTTACCCACACTCAACCATTAACAACCTCTGATCTGTATCTTATTCTCTTAATTTCTCAACCATTCTCTTAACCTCTTACTAATTCACCTTCTCTCCGACATTCACTGAGTCTTCCAATCACATTTGCTTACACTTTTCTCGATCCACTTTCTTTCTTGTTCAGTGTTGACAACCCGTTTGGAAGAAATTATCCTACAGACACTTAAAATAATAACATTGTTGGACATTATTATCGTACAGCACCAATTTTTCTTTATAGAGATTTAAAACATTGTACAGTAGTGGCACAAAAAACCGCACCGAAACTTGTAGCTGAATTCAGAGCCTTGTTCACTCCAGAGCACGATAGACTAGTATAACTAAGACTTTCGTGGTTCGAATCCTGCCTGGGAAGGAAACCTTTTTTTGTTCCTTATCCAAATTTATTCCAAATACTTTTCGATATGTATGTTACTCTATATCTCATGACCAGAACACAGTAAGAAATGGGAATATAAAAATTGGAAATTTATCCTTTGAAAAGATGGAAAAATTCAAATACAGTAACAAATATAAAATACACTCGAGAAGAAATTAAACGCAGCATAAATATGGGAAATGCCTGCTACTGTTTGATTGAGAAGCTTTTGTCATCTAGTCTCTTGTCCAAAAAACTGAATGTTAGAATTTATAAAACAGTTATAGGCTTATTACCGGTTTTCTCTATGGTTGTGAAACAACAAGTGTTTGAGATAAATGAAGATACAAGAGACGAGGAGAGGCAAGATCGTTGGATATGAGGAAAGAGGTCTAAGAGAAAAAGGATTGAAAGTAAGATGGACAAGAGATAAACTTCATAACGTAGAAAGATGGATAGAGATCTAAGCGACAAGAAAAGAGGAAGAAAAATAGACTCATTTTGTGTTAATGCTGAGTACCACAGCATTATCGCCAATAACGGATGGAGAAGGGAGGAAATTGTGAAGTAAAATAACTTCCGATTCGCGGCCGTAATGAACCCATGTATCGGAACGATACGTATCAGAATGCTGGTGAATCCCCTGACATTCAAATAAACATTTTGTTCCGCGTTGTAATGTGTTTCTGTTTGGATCGTGGCTAATGTAATTGGAGAGGATGTCCCATGACCTATGCGGAGTTCGAAATCCGCAATTAGGACATCCGTAATCATTGTACTATTGTCATTATTTTGATATTTGTTGAGGGCAATAGATAATAAAATTAAATACTTTTCTTCAAGTATAATCGAATAGGAAGCAGATAATAAAATAAATTAATATAATTGAAGATTTCATTGTTGAACAAGGTTGTGCGAAATGGAGTTTTTGCACCGTATTAATAGGGCCTATAGGAATTAACTTCTGAGAAATCTGTATCGGCTTCTACATTAGAGAAGGGAAAAAAAGAATGCATTGGAGGTAGAGTATGAGTATGTAGGTATAATGTTATAATATGCGTAGGCTCTAGTGATAAGAGCAAGCAGAACTGGAATTTGATAGCTGATTTTTAGTGTGGGAATTTAACACACTTTCTATTCGTCTACTTGTGTCACAATAATAATAATAATAATAATAATAATAATAATAATAATAATAATAATAATAATAATAATAATCTTCTTCTTCTTCTTCTGCATCAGGGTTTAGGCCACAAGGCCGTTCCGTCTTTAGAGGGTTATGTCTTTTATCCATTTTGTTTTAGGTCTTCCAACACTTGTTAGTCCTTTCGACTAAT
The DNA here is from genome assembly GCF_040183065.1 of Periplaneta americana. NCBI lineage: Eukaryota > Metazoa > Arthropoda > Insecta > Blattodea > Blattidae > Periplaneta > Periplaneta americana. The sequence continues at coordinate 81,970,906 of NC_091129.1, read as the reverse complement.
ACAGGTAGTTAAGGAGTACTTTTGGTAACCTATATTCTTCCATTCTTTGAATTTGTTCGTACAAATTTTGTTTTTGTTCTTTTATTCGATGGACTAGATAAATATTTAATTGGCATCTTATGTCTTCGTTCTCTGATGGTCTGATACTGAATAATGTGCCACGCTTCTGAGAAATTTAATTTCACTGCTTTCAAGTTTTCTTTTAGCATTTCTGTTTAAAGTCCAGTTCTCGCATCCATAAGTCAAAATTGAAACGCTAAAGTTTAGTAGAATTTCGTCTGTGTTTCTTTTAAAGTTTTATTTTTGATTGAGAGGCTAATTATTCCACACATTTTCTGAAATTTGTTTAGTGTGTGGTCTATATCGTCTTCCTTTATGTATTAGATATTGCAACCTAATTAATTAGGCCTAATTAATGTTACTTGTTTTATTGCTTCATAATAATTATAATTTTACGTAATAATAATAATAATAATAATAATAATAATAATAATAAAATTATGATTATGGTGATGGGGATGATCATGATGACAGTGATTATGGTGATGGTGACGGTGGTGGTGATGGTGATAGTGATTATGGTGATGGTGCTTAGTGTCGAGCAATGTTCGAATATGAGAGGGGACATTACTACAAACTCCGCCCTACTCCTTTAGCATCCTACAATACATGGGAGTGAAGCATGTAAACTAAAATAACCGAGTCCGTTGAAAACCGATCAAAGACCTTAATATGTTCGGTTCAAGTTTGCAAATTCTCTGTAGAACGAAAGCTCGCTCTTCGTTTATTCAGTCTTCCCTCTTCCCTATATATGTTCGGTGTGTTTCTCCTTAGTTCCACCTCTCCCTGCACCTTTATGCTTTAGCTGCATGCTTCGAAGTTACGAACAGTAATGAGTATAGGTAATTCTTTTTCTTATTAATATAACTAAACATTCACAAAACTATACGTTTAAATAAATAAAAGAAAATACGGTATATTTAAAAAAACGCAAAATTTATGTTTATAGCACCGGCTAGTAATGTGCAATGTTCAAACATGAGAGAGGAAACCAAGACATTACAAACTTCGTTTTTTTTTCCATATGAAAATTAATCGAAAGACATGTGCTGAAATCATTAAGTAGTTTAAAATAGTTTCATGCAATGTTCGAAAATGGAAACTGCATCCTAGACATTACAAGCGTCGTCTTATTTCAAATGAAAAACTAATCACAAGATCTCTGCTAAAATCCTTAAGCGGTTAATACGTGAAGGGATGGGAGTAGAGGACAGCGAATATTTTTATAACAAATTTTTTATGGAACAAACGCGACAGACCTCCTTCTGCAGAGCGAACATCGGCGAATATCGAACTTCATCATACTCGAGAAACTTGAGCCGAACATAGCGCCTGTAAAGTACGACGTTAATTTAAAACATGAAAGAATGGGAGAGGAGTACAGAAAATATGTTTATAATATTAGTGAACAGACCAGCCTCATGGTCTAGTGGTCAGAGCTTCTGGCTATAGTTCATGAGGTCCCGGGTTCGATTCCCGGTTAGAGCACAGGAATTTTTCCTTAAAGGGGATTATTCCTGTGTTCGTCCATGGTCTGGAATTTAGGTTGAGTTTAGATTTAAGACCTCTCCTGGCATAATCATAATCATCCTATCACATCATCGGGGTAATGTAACTCCGCCTTCCAGGCGTCCCAACCTCAGAAGTGGATTACAACTAAGCCACGGCCAGGAAAGAAGATCAGAAATGTCGAAAGAAAACCTGGTGGCATTGGATAAAAAAAATATTAGTGAACAAACATCACAGATCTCCTCCAGCAGACCGAACTTCGACGTACTCCACAAAAAGAACCGATCATAATGTCTGTCGTGCACGACGATAATGTGTAGTAAGAAGTTAGAATATTTTATTTTTTTTAAATATATTTAACATATATATTATTTATTTTATCCATTAACAGTTTGGATATGGTGTTATAATTATGTATAATATGAAAGAGAAAACATTTATTTAATAGGTTGGACTTTATTCATTTCATTTATTAACAGATTGGATAATATAAGTTGTAATTATGTTATATTTCATATAATTCATATTCATACTCATATTCTTCATCTCATTTCATAGACATACTCAGGTGAAGGCGCATGTCTTCGTCCGCTTACTGGGGGTGGAGTCCTCTCCGCAACCGTTCCTGGGTTCCCAGACTTCCACAATATCTCTGCCAGAATTCATTCCTTAAGAGCACTTCCAAGGGCGCTTCTACACCTTGGAAGGACCGTTGGAATGGATAGTATGCTGCTTGGTCACCTTGGCGGTATGAACGTAGAGCGGGGAGGGTAGGGGTCTATTGGGTGAGCGGGTGAGGGGTAACATGCGGCCGGTGGACTGGTACACCTCATCCTTATTCATCCCATAAATTCGGGGTGGACATTAGACCTGAGTATGACCGACGTGCAAAGTGCCGTATGTTAATACTTTCCAAAAAACAAGCACATTTATCGCATTAATTATATTTTACTTTATAAGAATAAATAATTAAACATTATTTTCAATTTTATGTTGAACATTGTTTATGTTTACGTTTCTAATACAAAATAAATGGTGTGTTCTTATTTTATTTTGTATTTCATCTTGCGACCCCCTCAGTTCTTTACATGACAGTGAAGTGGGTCACGATCCACACTTTGGGAACCACTGTGTTAGACTATTTATTTGGGATTGTGGAAACTTGTAAAGGAGATCGAAATTTATTATTGACTATGCATCTTCAAAGCAACAACAGGTGCGTATGTGAAAGCTACGTAATTGTGTAACCAAACTCCCAATATAGGCTATTTATGTTAATATTACAAAGCAGAAATTATTACAAAATATTGTAAATTCTTATACTCAACAACAATGTAATTTTATTATCTAACAATAAGTCTTCACTTTCTACAATTTAATTTCACTCCCGTCAACAATGGGATTTGCTCTCCACACAGTAACACAGTATTCGTTAGTGCACTCCACAGACGACAATGACAATTTACTTGGACTATTACGAACAACAATGAACTGTTAATCTTAACTAATATTCACAAAGCACTATTTACAACACAGAACTGTCAGTTCTCAGTTCACAGCTCGTTTGTCTTGGCTAGTTCTTCTAGCTCAGTCACTCACGTTCACAGAATCTCGAACCCCAGACCTTCAGAGACGATCCGCTGAACTTCGAACTCAGATCCCCCAACTGCGGTCCACTGCACTCGAACTCCGGGCTTCAGGCTCCACAGTTACGGACACAACTCAAGTCGCGCTCTGGTCTCGAAGCTGGCCTCACTAACTCGCTTACTGTCCAAATCTGCCTGTAGCAACGCTGGCTTACTGACTGACTGACTCGCGTTCACTTGCGCGTTGTATTTATAACTAAGCCATAGTTTCTGGAGAGTTCGCGGTCGGTCGACAGATGCCTAGAAGATAACGGATATCCATACTTCTCTGGGTCTTTCTCCTCAGTCACCAGCTGCTTTACTTTCCCCTCTCTGCCGCGGAACAGCGTGTCGCAACCTCCTCTTTCCTCTCCACGCCGCGCGCCGTCCCCCAGTGCTCCGTGGAGCCCGTGTCGACTCACGCGCGACCTGCTCTCTTGCGGGAGGCGTGATCGAGTTTCGATGTGGCTGTCACATTATTTTCGTAAGTATCACAGTTATTGCTGTGTATTTAAGTTAGATTATTTTTAATGTACATTAGATACTGTCAGAAGTCATGTTTTCACTCAAATTTATTTTGAAAATTAAATTTAGCAGATACGTATATGTTTTTAAATACATTGAGGTTGTGGAAAAATTTGAAATTTTGATATTGTATTGAGCCTTAGAATACATCAATAGATTGCTTTCAAGAATGTTTGTCGAAACATTTTCGCCCAATACAACATTTCGTCCAAGTTTCTATGACCAACACATTTAAGTCCGGTGGAATAAGTCCATAGCATTTACGTCCAAGAGTAAATTTCGTCAAGGAATTTTTTAGTCCACAAAAATTAGTCCAATATACATTTTGTCCAATCGTGATTGATTTTGGATATTTAGATACTAGAAGCGCATTTTAAACAGATGCCAACAATTTAATACCAAATAATGGAGAACTAAAAAATGGACAGGTTTTGCTAGGGAAATGCATTACAAATCCATACAGGTATGGATCCAAAAGTAATTACTTCAAAAAAGGAACAAACCACTGCTCATAAAAGGCGGTTACTGTTATCAACAACACTCTTATAATAAAGATCGAACCAGGATATATTGGCGATGTGAGAATCTATCAACCTGTAATGCAACCTGTAATTAAATGGAAAATAAAGAAGGAAATTACACTTTCTAAGAAATAGCTGCAATGAATGCATGACCTTTATTCTTTGAAATAACTGAAAAGTAATCTCATGTTTTATTTCAGTGATTATTTTTTGTAATAAATATAGCCACGAAAATTTCAAGTAAATAAATTTGAACTAAATAAGGTAAGGATAAAATATATACCGAGTGTTTCCGAGGTGGTGTTACAAACTTTCAGGGATGATGGCGAAGGGCACATGTATCAATTTGGGATAAGGAATCCTTGTCCGGAAATGACCCAGTCGAAAGTTACAAGCAAAAATAGTTGTGTGGAAATGAAATAATTTTATTGCTCTGTACACCATATTTATGTGTATTTATCTATACATCTTACACATACTCTATTCATTTGACGTTGTTTACATTGTCTACTTACAGTATTCCATTCAGTGTGCTGTCTGAGGGGTGGGGACAGGAAACTACACTAAAGCAATGCAGATTGCGTAATGTGCAATGGACATGGTCGGTCCTGATATGCACGTCTGTAGAAAGCAGTGTATGTGTACAAGTTGCAGTGTTCAGGCGATCAGTCCTAGTGAAATGAGGGAACACGAGAGCGGAATAAGCAGATCTGTTTTTCGAATACGGATGAGCCAATGGGAACAGTAGACAAGCTCACAGATTGTATTGGACTAAGTACCCACGTAGGAGATATCCGGCCCATACCATTTTTCCACGACTGTTGCAAAGGTTAATGGAAGGAGGGCACGTGTTGCCAAATTACAATTCCATTTCCACACAACTATTTGCATTTTTCCTAATAACTTTCGACTCAGTCATTTCCAGACCATGGTTCCTTATCTCAAATTGATACATGTGCCCTTCGCTATCATCCCTGAAAGTTTGTAACACCACCTCGGAATCATCCTGTATAGCCCCTTCAGGCCTGGTATACATTATAGTGTACATTTTTTCTTTTTTTCTTTTTTTTGGAATGTCTTCGGTACTTTTAAATATTTTGAAAAATTCAATGTGATAGAAACGGAGAATATTATTTTTGAAACATTTCTATACCTGAATTAAAATAAAATTAAAATTTTTGGGCCCCAGCGGTCAAAATTGTCCCCAAATTTTGATTTTCTGTGAAGACTTGATTTGGGAATTTTGGATCCCCAGAATAATTATGTGACCAGTTTTTTTTTTAATTTTTAAAAATATAAATTCAGGTCTGAAGAGCATAGGACAAATTTCATATAATATTAAAATGACATGGACGAAAGATTTGTGGACAAAATTTGATGCAGGACAAACAGATAACTGGACAAACGTAAAATTAGGACCAAATTACGAATGGACGAAAACGTAATGGACTAACATTCTGCTAACCAATAGATTTGTTTATACAATGTTTTGCTTTTGAAACGCTCAGCAATAGAAGCCCCTACAGTAATATACTTCAGAAAACTTTAAAGACAAATATAATAATAACATATTCCTTGTAAACAACAATTCTACGATTTTTCGGAGAAGAAAATTCCTCTATTTCGTTTCATGAAGTTAAACAAAGGTTCAGCAGAAACATAAATTTCTAGTGACACTCAAAAGGGACTTAATTCTACACTTTGAGTACAGAATAAATCTTTCCATAGAAACAAAGTGACATCCTAACCTACAAATCTGTCGTTGCCACTATTACGGGTACGCGACGTTGTGACATTGCAAAGAAAATCAATCTGGCCTTCGAGAGCTGGCATTGAGATTACGATTACTGAATAATTAAGCGAGCTCTTAAGAACACTTCAATTTGTCTCGCTCCCCTAGGACTCGAGATCATTGTAACGCTGGAATTCATTATTTATAAGCTCTTAGGAGTGTCAGTGCAACTAGACTGAAGAGTGATTATTAATTAAAACTCTGGCATTAATCAACCTTAGAACCATTATAATAGCTGATGTGAATTACTTTAGCACAAAGAAACAAATGTTCCTTTGCCTTAACATTTTAGTATAACTCTCGGGAGGAAATGTTGCAAGGCAAAAAGTCCAGGAAATTCGTTCGAGCTTCCTGGTGCTCTGCTGTAATGTAAGAAAGCACAGACTTTTGGGAGATATGGTAGAGTTTTTTCAGCTATATAAAGTAATCGAAGTGTTGGTTCGAGAAGAAAACCTACTGCAAAATATGTTGTGTTTTCATAGTATATTCTCAATTTCAAATCTTCGTGAACAACTAGAAGATATAATAGAGAAATTTATAATAATAATAATAATAATAATAATAATAATAATAATAATAATAATAATAATAATATAATAGCAGTAAATATATTAAACTGTTTTATACAAAATTTAAAATTAGATGATTTATAATTAATTAAAAAAACGAGGTTTGTGTTCGGAAGTGTTCTTGTCGTTTTTAGAAATATCAAAGTAAAATTATATACATTAAGCACATCGAGATAATATATAAATATTATACAGCATACAGTTTATTTACCGGGTTATTTAGGCCGTGTCTCAAAGCTACATTTTCAGCTGAAGTGAACTAGATTGTTGACTAAATAGCCGGATGTGGCGTCAGAAGTTGCGATCCAAAGCTACATAGTGCATAGCAATCAAGTCCGTAGTAGCTAGTAAACGAAAATGCTTGCTTGATTGTTTACTTGTTCACTAAACAAACATGGATGCCTCATCAGCATTTGGGGTTATGAGATCTGAAAATGCTTTGGAAGTGAAATAATGTAAATTTAATGTAGAATAACACGTTAACTTTGAACACTGACACTGTTAGTACCTTCTGTACAATATTTTAAACATTATTGTAATATATTAAGCCCTTATCTTTTCCACATAACTCGTAATGAAACTACATTAGGACACTGCCTTCTTAATTCAGTGCTGCAACGTGATGTCATGGTTTTTTTTAGAAAAATAATCTATGAAGTAGGCCATGTTTCAAGCATACATGTTCAAAGCTCTCTAGTATGTACTGTAGTTTACATGTCACCTAGTTGCTAGTCACTAGTGTGGACTTGATTTTTTTCCGGGGTTTTCCCTCAACGCAATATGAGCAAATGCTGGGTAACTTTCGGTGCTGGACCCCGGATTCATTTCACCGGCATTATCACCTTCAACTCATTCAGACGCTAAATAACCGAAGATGTTGATAAAGCGTCGTAAAATAACCTACTAAAAAAAGTATGGACTTGAGATTTGAGACACGGTCTTAGTGTCGATTGAATTAGTGAATGTGAAGTGGTATTTGGCGACATGAGACAGAGGAATCGTCGTATATTACCTGACATTCGCCTTACATTTGAAACAAATCTCGAAAAAACTAATCAGATAATCGGCCCAAGCGGGAATGGAACCAACACCCATACGTAACTCCGGTTGAATTTTGTTTAAATTATTATCATTTAGATTATCCAAAAATCGAAGTAATAGGTTCAGGGATGTAACAAAATCTGTTCTGTTACACCTGAATCCACTTAATAAGAGAATAATTCATTATTACTTGATTATTTAACTTTTCCGAACTAATACCGAAATTATTTTGACGTATGCGCCAGGTGTGTAAGGTGTCAGAACTAGTTCGGGATTTTACGTTGTCGGAACGTTTCCTGAATTGTTCTTTCACTGCCTTCGGAATTTCTTTTCATATTCAAATTATATTCAACTTCCGAACCTAATTTTTCGTAAAATATATCGCTATCACCTTTCAAATCACTGATGATGGACATTTTTTTTTAATTTTAATCTGCCTAGTCTCGAAGCATTTTAACCAGAGTAAATCATCTGCGCATGCGTCAGAAGTTCAGAATTCCTAGTTCTTGACCTTAATTGAAAACTAATTTCACTCGTTCCGAACGAATTCTAAAGCATATTGGAACAGGTATCTGAGAGTTCAACATCGGTATAGAATCAGGTCTAATCTTGTTGGAACGTACATTGAGCTACTGCGCATGAGCAGGCAGTTCAGAATCGACTCTGAACCGTGCTGGATCAAACCTGATGTGAAATAATTTGTTACTCATCATGAAAAAAATGAGTAGTGATAACAATAAGTTACGAGTATCTTTTATTTATTTTATTTAGGTCTCCTTTTTTTTTCAATAAATTGGTAACGAAATATTTTGGTATGGTACCATGGGCGCCAACTCAAATCTGTTTATTTGCGTAGCAGCGGAAGAAATAATTCGAAAAATATCATTTTAAATATCAATGACAAATATTTTATAGTGTTGAAATTTTAAAATTGTTTTATAGGCTGTTATGATTATCAAGGAAATAAGCTTATTCATATTGACAAAGTAGAAATACACTTAGAAAATTTTTAGAAAATACGAATGCGAATTCCTTGCACCATCGAAACTGTTCCGCACTCTAAGTCGACATTTTTTCAAGCATTTTAGAGTGTATTTTTCATGTAAAAAGATCGTACTCATAGTTTGTGATTATATTGCCCATGTTTTCCCGCCATCATTTTTTAGTTTATTAATCCCTTTGAAAGCATTTGTCTTAAGGTAGACCTTTCCTGTAAGCTTTATAAATATCTTACATTTGAGACCACAATCTACAGATAGAAATATAGCACGCTTAAGAGGTTAGGAGTACTATTAGCAAATACATTTCTCAAATACACAAAACGCATTCACGTTTCTCGTGGAGATTAAACAAACCTGTAACTATGGAGACGACAAAGAAGGAGAGAAAATGAAGGTAGAAGGTATGGAGAAGTAACCCCAGTACTCTCGAAATGAATTAAAAACACAAAGCACACATTAAGAGTAATTAAATATGGAACTGTACAGTTACTCCGCGAATGAGAAAAAGTGTATATCTTTCACCAGAGAATTCAATTTCGAAATAGTGCAGCAAGATACATAATTGTGCAAGAAAACAACGCAGACATTATTTAAATAAGTTAGAAGTTTAAATAGTTTTAATTAGTTAGTAAGTAAGTAAGAATTGTTTCTGTATTCTGTAAATTTGTAGTCGGATGACATGTACACAAATATGAAGTTTTAGGTGCTAATTAAAATGACAGACTTGAATCCCACCTACGCTAACGTATCAATGTTTACATCGTTCTATATTCAAATCTAAACAGATTTTGTGAATGTTGTGTCGTACCTAATTTTATTAACACAATCATCATTCCACCATTTCTTAATCTCACCATATCCAAATATATTTTGGCGATCAAACTTCATCATCTTGAACACATCAGGTTTTGCATTCTCAATTTCCTATCATGGTATTGCTATTAATTAGGTATATTTCCTTTACTTACATACTTACTTACTTACAAATGGCTTTTAAGGAACCCACAGGTTCATTGCCGCCCTCACATAAGACCGCCATTGGTCTCTATCCTGAGCAAGATTAATCCAGTCTCTATCATCATATCCCACCTCCCTCAAATCCATTTTAATATTATCTTACCATCTACGTCTCGGCCTCCCCCAAAGGTCCTTTTCCCTCCGGCCTCCCAACTAACACTCTATATGCATTTCTGCATTCACTCATGCGTGCTACATGCCCTGCCCATCTCAAACGTCTGGATTTAATGTTCCTAATTATGTCAGGTGAAGAATATAATGTGTGCAGTTCTGTGTTGTGTAACTTTCTCCATTCTCCTCATCCCTCTTAGCCCCAAATATTTTTCTAAGCACCTTATTCTCAAACACTCTTAACCTATGTTCCTCTGTCAAAGTGAGAGTTCAAGTTTCACAACCATAAAGAACAACCGGTAATATAACTGTTTATAAATTCTAACTTTCAGATTTTTTGACAGCAGACTAGATGATAAAAGCTTCTCAACCGAATAATAACAGTCATTTCCCATATTTATTCTGTGTTTAATTTCCTCCCGAGTATCATGTATATTTGTTGCTGTTGCTCCCAGGTATTTGAATTTTTCCACCTCTTGAAAAGATAAATTTCCAATTTTTATATTTCCATTTCGTACAATACACAAATTTGCTTAGGTTTGGAAAATGAGGCAAATTGCGTTCTTGCATTTGTTGTGTCTACAAATTAAGTTACATTCGAAACGCTTGAATTTTATTGAACAAATCAATAATCAGGAGATTTTTACCTTGCTAGGAAATATTTAGGTCATTTAAATGATTTCACATATGTCAGGAAAGCCAAGTCTACAAGCCGATCAGCTGGTTAAAAGCTCGAGCTAGCGCGCTGTTACGTCATCGCAGCGTATGCACTTCGTCCTGCCCTAGCTCCACATATATCCACTGATTGCGGGTTGCCTTCTGTGAGCACGACTGGTCTATATCACAGGTTTTCAGTCTTTAAATGATGAGGCCTCTTTTCCTCATATTAATTTAGCGCGCTCCCTCCCCCTAGCCTAATGTGTGGGGTAGAATGCAGAACACAGTAATTTGAAGTTCGGTATCAATTTAATAAGAAAACAGTTTAATTATGTTTTTATTTAAGGCGGCATACACAACTTCGGAAGTCGAAAAAATGTGCTTTTTTGTGGTGGATTAATTTTCTTCAATATTATAGCGAAAAATATTAATTGTAGCCCACCTATAATACTTTTTGAGTTATAATCTAAAACATGAGGCTGTATCAATTGACTTTGCCATTTAAATACGTCTCATTTTTTATTAGTATGTGGCTCATTTCCCGTAACTTAAATTTTACAATTCACTTCGGTTGAACTCCTGAGAGCTTAGGTTTACACGTGAAGGAATTTGTTATGCTCGACCTCGCTCTATTTTTCCTTTGTTTTCTTTATTTGTTGTTTTTTCTGCCTGTTTATATGTTATGAATAATGTATAACGAAGATATATTCAAAGGAGTAAATTAGATGCAAAATAAACATCCTTTCACTAGTCGTATGATCCGGCGCTGCCCGAAGTGGACTTAGACAAATTCACGCTACAGGAGAGCGGTCATTTTTTGTGTCTAAGGCTGTAATTCGTGGAATGATAAAGCAACCGTTAAATATGTAGGCTAGATTAGAACTTATAGAGAATTCAACGCAAAACGTAAAGATCGCCGCATCCAAATGACAGAAACTAGCGTAACGTGTTCAACTATCAATTTCAGGGCATAAATGGGATCCACTTTAACTTCTTTCTACTCATTTATTGTCACAAGAATTAGGACTAAACGTTCAACCGAAATCTGTATTACAATGACAATATCTGCGTTAGTAAATTTGGGGAAATTTATGGTATTGGACAATTTCGTAATGTACGAAATTTTTTGGAATTTTTCATTGTAGACAATACAACGGCTGATTCTTGTCCTTCGTAAGTGGGCCTATTAGCAAAGTTCATAAATCATTTCCATGACTTAACAAAAGAATTTCAGTCACTGTTGCGGTGAAAACTGTGTTTCACTGCGGTTACTACAAATTGAAGGGTTCAGAGCCATAGTGGGCCAAGCGCCATTTATTAAAAACGGAGAAAGCAAGGGTTAAAGTTAAGTAAATGCCATAGTTTAATGGATATTGACATATCATTTAGTTTGAATGTTTAAACTTTATATTACTTGCTATATGTTTTCATTGAATATGGTGATAACTTCATTTTAACCTTTATTTTCTACGGTTTTAGTGAATGGCGCTTGGCCCACTATGGTTCTGAACCCTTCAATTGCTAAAGCCACGTGACAGACGACTGAAAATTTATAAATGAGGCTTATTGAAGGTAGAAGAAGCTATTAAAATACAAGCATCTCTCATGCTCTTGCCGGTGACCTCGGGATGGTAGTGTATGACCTCCAATCTCGTTGGTCGTAATGCTCATTTTATTAAGAGATGGAAGTCGAAGAAGAGGATTTGCGTATAGGCCACATGAAGCAGAAATTTGATGCCAGAGGTCTAGATAAAGAGATAAAGTCTACAGTCGCAGGGAGGACGTGTCGCCAAAACGATTTCTATTGGTAAACAGAACGATCGACAGTCATTGGGATTTAAAATACACGGCCAAGTAACTTACAATCCTGATGCGATTAGGTTTGTTTTGAAACGAAAATCGTATTAATAAATCTGATGTATCGACATCAAAGCTCCACTCACTAGAATGATGACGTCAAAATATGGTACAGGGAATCAATTGCGACTGTGGCCCTGTTTATTCTTTCAAGGACTATATTAGTAATTATCTTTCATGTTGACTCTTTCGTACACTACTTTTAACACTTGGATACAATTAATTGATTAAATGGCGAACTTACTCGTGTGAGAAGGCTCTGAGGATGGTGTGAAGTAGTACCGAAACAGCTGTAAGCCGCACATGCTTACATAATTAACACGAGTAAGATCGCCATTTAATCAATTATTTTTAATTATCTTTATTCCTTATGAATCTACTGTGAAACACAAACGTCTGAGACTACTATCTACAGGAGATAAAATTATAAGTAAAAGAACAAAACCTGTAGGTTGAATTAAACAATACTTTCCTTGAAGAAATGGACATAAAAGTATTTTATGTCGGTTGCTTAACGAAACTCTACCAACTACGAGGTTTCCTAGCGTAATATAAAAATACCAATGTTTTGTAATATATGTTAGAGATGTTTCAGATGAATTTCCTGCAACTTAATATTTGTAAATAATTAATTTTTCTTCCTTTTTAGTACTCCTGTGTGGGGACATTTTCGATTACATTTTTAACCGGGAAATTTTAGTTCAATCCCAAGGTGTATCCCTGGATATGCGAAATGTCTGGTCATTCTACTCTAAAAGCCATTACTTTCGTTTTAGTAGCCTATATACATCTCTTTATTGTCCTACTCTTATACAATATATAAATAAAATTATATAACTATAGAGAGATATTAATAATGCCAACATTTTATGCATTTCCAAACAAGTACTACAGTGAAATGTAATGATTAGGCCTATTATGTCCGTCAATGTGATTTTGAATTATTTTGGAGAAAGTAAATCATCGGGTTTGACAGCATCGACAGTGTATGATTGTACTTCATTTGTAAAATATTCACACACACACACACACACACACACACACACACACACACACACACACACACACACATATATATATATATATATTTCACTACTGGTACCGTTCTCAATTATTCCGCTTTTTTCAGTGAACTTTCGTAGAATATCTCCTGTTTATGCTCCTTATCTTACATCCATGTACAATTATTGTTTATTTTATCAAAATGTTTCAACTTCAATATTTTTGGGAAAATATTTTCGACAGTTTAACTATTGTATTCACACTATCCTGAAGTAATGTTCAATTATGTTAAAAATATAAATTGGAACATGCTATGCTGTTTCCTCTAGTAGTTATGTACTAACACATGTAACACTTGTTAACCAAATTTTAATATCGATTTACATGCAAAATTCATAACATATCCTTCATTTGTTTTGCGCATGTAGCAGTGGTGATGTTGCATTGTGCGGTGTCACTTTGTGCAGATATGTTATTCCTGAACGCCTCTTGATAAAGCAAAAATCATTTCAGTGCGAAGTAACGCTTTACAATGGAGACATGTCCATTACACGACAAACCCATGTTAGTCACCGCACAAAACAAGGCTCCACCGCCGTGCTATCACCACTGCTGTCACAAGCAGACTGCATTTGAACCCCTTCTCCCAGCCACGTAACTGTCCACAACCGATGACATTGTCTGCATTGTTGCCACACTTGCCTTCAATCACATTGTCGCAGCAAAAATGGTTGCGCGAAAAATTGATAACCCTGTATCGTATTTTTAATACTTTATTTAATTCTGATTTCGTATTTGAAGCTCCCAGCATTATTAATGTAATGTAATATTTTATATTTTACTTTGCTTAAACTGTAAACAGAAACAGAGTTCAAAAAGAAGTAAAATGTCGTATCTCAGCAGCATGGAAAACATGCCGCAGCTCAAAATTCATAAAAGGAGAAATTTTTAACATAAAATTTTAACAGAAATATCATTAACATATGCATCCCACCGACTCTCGTCTCCAGCTCAAAGACATGGACGCACAAGAAAATAAAGAAGCATGGTACTGATCAGTGAATAAAAAAGAAAAGAAAATTTTTGTAGATCAAATTGGAACATCGAATAGGAAACCAGGAATTAAGGCACAGGATGAATATTCAATATTGCAACAATCGTCAATAAAAGACTGAAAAGTTGAAAAGTTGTAGGAAAGTACAGTAATACAACAGACAAGTGCAAAAACTTACAGTTTTAGACCAAGGGATTGGCCTGGGAAGGGTAGGAAGACATGAAACGAGGTACGTAGATGAACTAAAAAATTCGATAGCATATGAACGACAAAGGAAAACAGACGACAGTATGAGAAAAATTAGTTGAGAAAGAAATAGACAGTATTTAGCTGAACTTTTTCCAATTAGCGAATCACTTTTCTTAATTTAGTTTCATTTCCTTGATAGAAGCATTTTTCCTAAAGTGATGTAAACGCCTATTTGTGATTATAGTAGATTGAATACCATTACTGTTTTCAAGCTTTGTTTACATCTTCAAGACATATATTTTTAATTGTTTCTTTAACGACTCTCTGTATTTGTTATTCATTGCTCCATCGATTTAGTAGAATGCGTTTGAGTCTAAAGAAATCAGAATACAGTACAACGTGTTCTATTGTGACGAGAATCCAAGCCCCCGCATACTGGTAAGGCATCGTGTCACAAACACTTTCAAGTCTGAGTATTTTTGGCAAAGTAAGTTAAATATTATTCAACGCCTTGAAAACGGCACAAATGTTAAGGATATTACTGGAGAGGGTAAGATAATATTTATTTATTTTTATTTTTTCTTTATTTGTTGATATATTTCTTTATTTATCCCTTATTTCATTAATTTGTTGTTTAATTCATTCATTTATTCACTCCTTCATTAACTCATTCCTTCTTTCCTTCCTACATAACTCACTCACTCACTCACTCACTCACTCACTCACTCACTCACTCACTCACTCACTCACTCACTCACTCACTCACTCACTCACTCACTCACTCGCTCACTCACTCCCTCACTGTGGATGGCATCCGTCGTCTCCCTGAGGTGTGGAGGCGGATTCTTCATGTTGGAGGAGATTACTTCTGAGCACTGCAACAATGTGACTGTTCCAAAAATGTTTTCTTCGTTGTTAATTCAAATGTTACCACTAATTATTATTATTGAATTACCCATGTATTTATATTTAGGGGCCTTATGGAGATTAAATTACAGTTAAGTGATTACAATAAATTACCTGACATGCATAGGCCTACATATAACACTAGAATTAATTTTTATTTACTTTAACCCAATCTTAAGGATGACTAAATCTGAACGAACATTCAATTCAGTTGCTGTATTGATGTTCGATAAGCTTCCACGTGAGGATCACGCAACTAACGACACAATTTTTTTAAGATCTCTTAAGCGATTGTTAATTTTTAATTCGTTTTATATTGTCAATAAATTCTTTAAGTTATCTGTAAAATTTTTTTAAATGTTTATATCTAATAATACGGTTATTTGACTGTGTCTATAGCTTCATCATTTGATGCTCTACTAATGCTGTTTAGAAAGACAGATAGACAAACACTAATTAATATTGTAACTAACAAAGGTGCTACTTGTCACTAATCTATTCCATCATCAAACCCTACCTATTCTCATCACTGACAGTGCGTCTAATTGACACAAAATACATTCCCTCATCCTGCATTATCCCGGTGTTCCGTAATTAATTTGTTACTTCGTTTAAGTATTGCAGTTGTGGCTACTATAATTGAAAATTATACATACCTTGTCGGCTGGGTAGCTGAGTTGGTAGGGCAACTGGCTAGTGACTGAAAGGTTCTGGGTTTAATTCCGAGTGGTGGCGAGATTCTTCTCGTTACCAAAACTTCGAACATGGCCATAGGGTTCACTTAGCTTCCTGTCAAATTAAATACGGTATCTGATCTTCTCGCGGGTAAAAGGCAGTCGTAGCGTAGTGTCGACCACACTACCTCGTTCTAGTGACGAAGTCATAAAAGTATGAAATTCTACCTTTGTGCTCTCCATAGCCTTCATGGATTGTAACTAGGTTATCTTCACATATTTTGAAGCTGCTCAATGTGAGCATCATACATTACCCTACATTCTATTTCATCTACTGTTAATATGCATCTCCAGCTCTGCCAGTCCAATAATTTGATAGCGTGGCATTCAGAAATTCGCGAACAGTCCGATAAAATTGAAATAAAATTTAAAAAAGGGGATGTTGTCTTGTTTTGTTAGCAACGGAATTAGGCGACTCTGAACCATACCCCAGAAGTTAATGTTACTGTATTGTATTCTTGGGGGAAAAAAAAGAACAAGCCTCAGACTTGACTCCGTGACATTGCACAGTAAATGTTCAACTTCACCAAATTCGTTTCATGTTCTAAGGTTCCCTAAAAACGCAGATTAAGGCTATTAACTTCGCCGCTGGTATATAAAGTTGCCCCATCGCCGAACACAAGACTCTGCGCTATGGTTTTACATAAGTATTTCCGTTTAGGGACATTGTCAGGCTCGAATTTATGAATCACAGTAAATTTTTAAGGCTTCATAAGAAACCGTTCGCGTATAAGTTGCTACACTACCTTTTTCTGCATCTGTAACCCACGGATTTCCCTCCGCACTGATTTCCTTGTGATAGAAAGTCACTTCCACTTCGAGTCCAGCTTCACTTTCACGAGGACGGCCACTGATTTTCTTCTCGATTTATTGGAGATAGATTGATTGGTTATTGATTTGAAGGAGTCTAGATCCAGGAAGAATCCTGACACTTAGACCGGTGAGGCCCACTGTACGCTCTGTATGTGACCCGTTGCGCGAAAAGGGACCTAAAGTCGTGAAAGGAAATTTTACAGGAGAAGAAAATAACGAATTTGTGTCGTAAAAACTGTATTTCTATATTTTGACATCTTGCGCTACCTGTAGGCTTATTTTTCATAATAAACTAGGACGTATTTTTACACAGTGCTTCTTAAATACTTTAATCTTTCTTATAGTTTCTAAGAAAACAAGCGAAAAATGTAATTTCATTTTTCTCGAAAAGTACATAATGTAATATCAACATTCAATAAGTAATATATTAAAAACTATAGCACCTAGAACAATGATTTTTTTTAAATGCTCAGTATTTCATCCTCTTTTTGGAATCACAAAAACAAAAAAACAAAAAAATTAAAATCCGACTTTAGGTCCCATTTCCTGCAACTACAGTAGTCACATATGAGATGATTGTTTAAGACCGATGGATAGCCTGGGTGAAATCAATGAATCCAACGCTAACAGACAGGCCATCCTTACGGGGTCCTGCGATTACTGATGAGCCCGAATCCAGAGCCCTGAGCCCCAAGTTCTTAAAACCTGGATCAGTATCGGAAACACGTACTACCCCCAGACATCATCAAGGTATGTTTTTACTATTATATTTGATAGAAAAGTGGAGAGTGCTTGTTCAATGGAAGAGGGAAACGGGAGTACCCCGGATAACCGTCTAAAACGTTTGTTTTCACTACCACAAATTCTACCCAAATCTGACAGGGAATCAAATCCCTAGATGGAAGACCGGTAGACGTGGCGATTTTCTTCTTAAAATGCTCCACTGTTTCTTAAAGTTGCTGTACCATCTTCATATCGACGTTCGAGCAAGTGGAACTTTGCTATCTTCTCAAGATATACTAAACACTGATGGGTGAATTTGTTTTCTCGTACTCACCCACGCAAAAGCTCTTCTAGGTGGCAGACAATATTCCTGAAAAGAAACGCTTTCGAGGTTATTACATGTTACCAAAACTCATCAGACCCAAAAGAAAGAATCCGGTATGTGATGGATTTTGGAAGTAAAGACAGATAGGCTATAGAGATAAACGACAATTTTCAAAAGCTTTGGAGTTTGATTTTGCGCTCCTGGTTATTTGTAGGTATGCTTTGTGGTTTCCCTTCTATTTACGGACAGGGTGCAGAAAGAAAAGTATGGAGATGTTACTTATTATCAGACAATTAAACATTTAACAACGTCAATCTATGCTCTTGAGCATCACTCAGTTATGCAATTACCAATGTATTAATTTGATAAAATAAATCACTGGAAATATCCTTAAAATTGTTTAACTATTTATTTATTATATATATATTTTTTAATTTATACTGGAGATGATGATGATGATGATTATTATTATTATTATTATTATTATTATTATTTTTATTATTATTATTTAAATGTGATTTTATGTTGTCAATGAAATATTGGCTTCTTATTTGCATGTAGCAAAGGAGCATAGCGACAGACATTGTGTTGTAAAAATGTTTCTAGTTTTCTTCCTTGTATTTTTTAAAGTCCTCTTAGTAATGCCATAAAAGTAATTTAATATATTACTTCTTTTCTGAAATATCTTCGTTTTTGTATAAGGAATTTGTGAAACGTAAATAATTAAAACATTTCCTGGGTTCTGAAATTTGCCATTCATTACGAAATCAGCTCTTATTACACACATACAATTAGAGGACAAAATTTTTGTTTCCTACTCGACATTTTCAAATAGTACTGTTTGCTCATTTTATTTAACTTAAAAGGCTCTATGCAAGTCAATCTCTGAACCCATGATTGTCACTAGATCGTCAATAAAAAGTGTTGTATCTAAAATTTAATTCATTTTAAAATAACTTTCCAATTTTTCCTGCCAATTCTACATTATGTCGTCTATGTTAATTTATATTTTTTATTAAAATAATATGAATGTTTCATTTTTATCAAAACTTTTCAGAATCGAGTAAAATACAGGTCTCGGAAATGAAGTTTTTGAGAGGGCTTAAAAAATGTACAAAAAACTAGATCACATAAGCAACGAAGACATAAGAGAAGAATTACAAAATTTAACATGAATGAGAAATTAAAATATTTTAAATGACAATGGAGAGAACATTTAGAAAGATACAGGATTAACTAAACAAATATGGATATATAAACCTAAGGCAAATTGATTTACTGATGGACTGTTTAGTTATTAGAACAAATAATTACTTCACTGTGTTAATATTATAAATTTCGGTGTTGTGTTACCTGGTTGACTAGTTTCGACGTTGACTGAAGGATGACGCAAATAACTATTCACTGTGTTAATATTATAAATTTTGGTGTTGTGTTACCTGATTGACTACTTTCGACGTTGAGTGAGGATGACGCAAATAACTACTTCACTGTGTTAATATTATAAATTTTGGTGTTGTGTTACCTGATTGACTACTTTCGACGTTGAGTGAGGATGACGCAAATGACTACTTCACTGTGTTAATATTATAAATTTTGGTGTTGTGTTACCTGATTGACTACTTTCGACGTTGAGTGAGGATGACGCAAATAACTACTTCACTGTGTTAATATTATAAATTTCGGTGTTGTGTTACCTGATTGACTAGTTTCGACGTTGAGTGAGGATGATCCAAGTAACTATGTCACTGTGTTAATATTATAAATTTCGGTGTTGTGTTACCTGATTGACTAGTTTCGACGTTGAGTGAGGATGACGCAAATAACTATTCACTGTGTTAATATTATAAATTTCGGTGTTGTGTTACCTGATTGACTAGTTTCGACGTTGAGTGAGGATGACGCAAATAACTACTTCACTGTGTTAATATTATAAATTTCGGTGTTGTGTTACCTGATTGACTAGTTTCGACGTTGAGTGAGGATGATCCAAGTAACTATGTCACTGTGTTAATATTATAAATTTCGGTGTTGTGTTACCTGATTGACTAGTTTCGACGTTGACTGAAGGATGACGCAAATAACTATTCACTGTGTTAATATTATAAATTTTGGTGTTGTGTTACCTGATTGACTACTTTCGACGTTGAGTGAGGATGACGCAAATAACTACTTCACTGTGTTAATATTATAAATTTCGGTGTTGTGTTACCTGATTGACTAGTTTCGACGTTGAGTGAGGATGATCCAAGTAACTACGTCACTGTGTTAATATTATAAATTTCGGTGTTGTGTTACCTGAAATACTAGTTTCGACGTTGAGTGAGGATGACGCAAATGACTACTTCACTGTGTTAATATTATAAATTTCGGTGTTGTGTTACCTGATTGACTAGTTTCGACGTTGAGTGAGGATGATCCAAGTAACTATGTCACTGTGTTAATATTATAAATTTCGGTGTTGTGTTACCTGATTGACTAGTTTCGACGTTGAGTGAGGATGATCCAAGTAACTACGTCACTGTGTTAATATTATAAATTTCGGTGTTGTGTTACCTGATTGACTAGTTTCGACGTTGAGTGAGGATGACGCAAATGACTACTTCACTGTGTTAATATTATAAATTTCGGTGTTGTGTTACCTGATTGACTACTTTCGACGTTGAGTGAGGATGATGCAAGTAACTGCGTCACTGTGTTAATATTATAAATTTCGGTGTTGTGTTACCTGATTGACTAGATTCGACGTTGAGTGAGGATGATGCAAGTAACTACGTCACTGTGTTAATATTATAAATTTCGGTGTTGTGTTACCTGATTGACTAGTTTCGACGTTCAGTGAGGATGACGCAAATAGCGTCGAAACTACTCAATCAGATAACACAACACCGAAATCTATAATATTAACACAGTGAAGTAGTTTTTATTTGTTCATTAAACTTAACAGTCCGTTAGTGATTATGTAAATTTTAAAAGAGTATATCCAAAAATGAAGAAATAGATTTGTAGGCAGTTCAAGGAAGAAATGGTTGGAAGATCTTTGAAGAAGGAACAGACAGGTATCTGCCTATAACATGAGATGGAAAAGAAAAATAAGAAGTTTCAGGATCATCTATTCTGGACAGAGTCAATGTATTTAAAGATATCTAGTTCATACTGGTCTTTGTTCGTTCTCTTATGTTTGCTAAACGATGATTAAGAATGTTGTTCAATAAAATACTTTAGGCCTATAGAACACTAATTATACGTTTATTGTTTAAATAACACCAATTTAAATTTAAAGTTCAGAACTTACAGGTAAACCAACGAGGGTTAAATAAATACACTACAGTTTATAGATTGTACATCTTTTATTAAGGGTTCACATTGCAGTTGGATAAATACATACTGTACAGCATCTCTTTTATCATAAATCTTAGTACAGAAAAGGTTTCAGCTCTACCTTCTGATCTGTTGGACTGACCAAACGTTACACTGATGCCCAATATGAATATTCATTATATATTTATGTGTAGCAATTACTCTTATATTAAACTGTAGACTTGTAGGAACTCCGAATGTTAACATACTTCAATTCAGCTTATGCAAATCTAGAAATATTCCTCTGTGTCATACACAATGATCTCGTATAATTCTGTCTGGTAGTGTGAAAAATGCATCATTTTTGTTTTGCAAATTTATACATACTTGTGAAAATGTATTTAAAAAAGCCACTTGTCTTTGAAGTATATGAAATATAACTGTTGTAAATGTAAATACAAATGGTAGTTTCGAAATTAAGTAAATATTATTTTATGAATATTATACAATACAGCATTATGTTTCGAATTTCCCTTCAAGTTGTTTGAATTACATAATTCAGTTCTCCTTATTTTGCTAAAGAACACCTGTTTCTCTCCGTTCCATTGGTGGTCTGCCTACAGTAATGATTTCAATCGATAGTTCATTTGTTTTTTATGTTCCACCGCATTTAAAGAGGATATTTTGTTCAAACGTGTGTTAAAATGTAATCTCTCTAGCGCTTGTAAAAGCTTGTCGATTCTTTCTCCGTGGCACATGGATTGTGATGTAGTCAACTGTCCAGTTGCCGAGGTTACTTCGAGTAATGAACAAATTCACAAGGAGAGGCCTCTAACAGGAAATACGACAGTATTTTAATGTAAATATTATAACTGAACTGCACCCGAGCACGAGGTTTTGCTCTTTCGGGTGTACTAATTTTATACGTCAAAAGAAAATAAATTATTAATAAAAATATTAATAAATTTGTATCAACACTAACAAGTTTTATATTTAAAGTACATTTCAACGTGATAAGAGTAGACTGTCAGCAATTTTTGTAAGAATCGACTTACGAAAACCACAGTCTAGTATATACAGTCACGAAGCTCAATATGTAGGGAATATGCATCCATAGATAGTTGCTAACTACTAGGATCGCTACTATCGCCTCATCACATACAATGTGAAACACTACCGGCACAGTCTATTGTTCCTAGTACCCTCATCAACTCAAGCTTCGTGACTGTATAACTAGACTATGCTAAATCCGTATTTAGATTCCTTGAAAGCACGTAAGTTGGACATCATACTTTTTCAACGGACTATATGAATTGCAAGCGTCACATTTAAGGACACTTGTTAGGGAATGCCAACAGTTCTATATGCTTTACCTTACCACAAAAGAAATTGAATTTCCTCCAAAACTATATCAGATATACAAACAAAATTTTCACAAATAATAAATCAAACCCCGCTGAGTTCATTACTATCCACAATAAATAAGTAGGATTATTTTCATTCAGGTTGACAATGATTAAACAACTGGAGTGAAAATTTCTGTTTTTTTTTTCTCTGGTACCATTTTCTCGGAAACTATTTGAGGCGCTCAGCGCACAAATGGCCCAACCTACGACATTTGCATAATGAGTTTATTGCTTTGAGGAGCTCCTCAGATTGTTCTCTTCAAAGTATAAATCGACCTAATCATCATTCCGGATTTTTGCATGAGATTTCAGCACAATTTTCGTTTATGTATCGCATTAACGCACTATTAAAAAGAGGTAAAGTTGAAATATAATTTTGTGGGTTGGACCATTTGTGCGCTGAGCGTTTCATTTGTCAGAACTTTATGAACATTTCTATACAGATTATTAGACAATTAGTATGCACATTGTTTATTTGTAATTTGGCATTGTAGAGGAAAGCTTTTTTGACATAAACCCTTAATTATTGTTTTAAATTATAAATTAACATAATCATAAATTTTTTATGTTAATAAATAAAAAATAACTCTTCATACCTGGTAAAAGCTTGAGACTACTAATAAACATACGTATACAAATTTTTATTAAGTACTGACAAATAGTTTATGAGAAAATGTTAGATAAAAAAAAAGGGGGGGGGAAGAAGAAATTTGAATTCAAGTGTACAAATTGTCAACCGAAAGGAAATAATCCTAGTTACTTATACTGAATATCAATGAACTCTGCAGGGTCTGTTTCAGGATTGGTGAAAATTTTGTTTGTATCTGCTTTATTAATAGAGACGAGTCAATTTCTTTAGAGGTAAGGTAAAGTACACGGAACAGATGGCAATCTCTAACAACTGTCCTTACTATGCATAATATCCAAGGATTGAATCTCTAAAACAATAGCTTCTTAATGTTTCTATGAAAAGTATATTATTCAATAATATTTGTATTATCATTTCATTTAGGAGTTTAGGAACTGATATCCTAAATACGAAACTACGCTTTAGCGAGGGTTCGAAACCATCTTGGATGTATTACTTGATTGGGTTATTTCCGAGGTTTTCCCAGCTGTAAGATGAATGTCAGAGAATCTATAGTAAATCCTCTATCTCACTTCGTCAAAGTAGCATAACATATTTCTATCGTTATTTCCATTCACGCTAGGTAACCTTACATTTTATACAGTGTTGCTAAATAACCAAAGAGAAATAACACGGACGTAACTTAGGGATAGGGGCGAGCCTGGGTTCAAATTATAGATGGGAAAAGTTAATTGCTTGTGATATTTTTCTTTTTGTTTTTTTCAAGATGTTCCCTCAACCAATTGAAGCGGAATTTCTGGGAAAACATTCGCCGTTGGACGTAAATCTCATTTCATTATAATTTATTCACACGTAATTGCTATTATTACCATAGCCCGGCGTTAGTTTATCCTGGAGGGAGCTATATTCGTGCAAGAGTGCGACCGTTCGGCGACAAATATTATTCAAAAACAATAATCGAACGCAGGCTGGTGACACACGGAGGGCGAGTAGTGTTTGAAACTTGGGTACACAGTGAACCTTAGTGTAATCAGTCGTTGTGGGTTTGGGAATGCAGCTAGCTTGAGGGTTAGCGCAGTAGACTTCTAGGTCGCAGTGCTGAGTCTTAATCCCTTCACCCTGAAATTAAATTAAATTAAATTGAAACTGAGGGGTAGCGGGTTGGACTGCTGATATAAAATTGTGCTCGGACGTAGGTTTAAATCCCATTTGGGCTCTTTACCTGGGTTCGATTTTCAGAGATTTTCTTGAACTATTTTGCGAATATCAGCAATGACATGGTGAATTCGCATACTTATCTTACCAAATATAATCTGTCATCAATTCTACAGAACCCAGATAACATCGCAGTTGTTGTAGTATCGTTAAAGAGAGGTTGAAGATTGAAGTGACGAAAACTGACAGGTTACCATTTTAAAATTTATCTGGGAAATTGTTCAACCAACAATGACCATTTTTTTTTTAAATCTGTATATTTATGCCTTGCATATGCCACATGAATTCTATTCTGATTGGATGGATTGTTGAGGTGTAATGATGAGTGCATTTGAATTACTTTTTTTCGGTAACTCAAAACATTGGTTATTAATGTACTTTTTCTCAAAAGCTATCATGGGCAGAAGCGTGAATATTTTTTCTCACACGTTAGGAGACATATGTTACAAACTGAGGAACAGAAAATTTCAAATCTTCATCATCAAAAAAAAAAAAATGCAATTTTCAACATATCCAGTGGAATTTTTTTTTCTGAATGTTTAACTTGCAGTATGAATGAGTCTTAAGACGTATCAATATGATTATTCGTTACTTGGTTTAATACAGTAAAATAAGCATTGGTGTATAATTAGAATCAAATTGGATTTGTACTTTCTGAGAAAAAAAACACTAAAAGTTGCAAAACGAAGTTTTGAGAAAAACAATGATAAAGATACATTTTATTATTGGTGCTATGTAGTCTATCATTCTTGAAAACACGTCATTTAAAGGACGTAAATGATGGCTTTAATATAACAAATACAGGATGAACCGTAAGTAATATAATTAAATCAGGGTATTATTCTCTAAGATATTTCAAACAAAGCAGTTTAATACAATTTTGCTCGTTTCTGCTCCCTTTTCGAGATAAAAATTGTTTTATATGAAACATTTCATGGCTTGTTTTCGGAAAACTATTTATTTAATTCTCAATATGCTCAGTCAATTTAAGAGAGCAGTGCATTATGATAATAAATTATAGAACAAGTTATAGTTCTGTTCTTAAAATGTATAAAAATTTGATTCGAAAAAAATGTAACATTTTAAAATCCCATTTTATAAGAAAAATTACATTTGTTCGAATGAAATTTCTGCAAATTTAAAGGACAAAACTAAATTTCTTTCATTTATTTATCATCATAATACACCTTTCTCTTAAATGACTGAACATATTGGAAATTAAATCAATAGCTTTACTTAATTTAATTGAAAGTGAAAAAATATCATTATTGTTCGCTTCAGTCTTCAACATTCTCTTAAATAACAAAAATGACATATTTACACTTATATATATATATATATATATATATATATATATATATATATATATATATATATATATAAAAGCACATTTATCAAACATACCAAAATGTGACTACAGCTATGAGGACCGTTCCGCACCAGGACGCCCTGATTTAATCGCCATCAGCGATATTCTTACCAGTGTACGCGTTAATATGGAAAATCACGCATCTGTCGTATCTGACTTGATAGAATCGTCACTCCGGGCGCTAACTCTTCTGTAATTTGGATGCACCATACGTAACACTGATTGTTGCATGTGAGAAATGTGTTTATACAGACGAATCGGTTATTTAATGACGATCTGAAAGTAATACGTTGTTTGGCGATAGAAAGATCGTGTTTGGCAAGATGTCTTTAGTTTTTAAAACTTCGAAAAAATGCGAACTCGATAATCAGCCCGAGCGGGAATCGAACCCACGCCAAAGCTCCTATGTTACGTCACTATGCTGGACGACGAGAGGGCTTATAATTTGCAAAAAATAAATGCAAATGTTCTATTTTAGCATTTTGCACAGATTTAAATTTAAAATACCATTTTATAACTTTAAACAGATGCTTCGCCAGGTCATAAGTTGCGCAGAGACCGGCTGAAAGAGGACATTTACGAAATGAACTGGGAGTTTACTTTATTTACTATGAGTATTTAATTTTGTTAAATGAATATCGCTTTGCACACTTCACATAATATAGCTGGGGTTGTACACATTTCCAAGCAATAAAAATAATAATTAATAGCTTGAAAGCGCTCTGTATTACGAACAATTTACATTTAAAATTATGTTTGTAAATTACCAGGTATCTCACCTACATGTTTACATAAATTTTGAATCACTCCATATATGTGAGATACGATTGATTAATATACAGACTGAACAAAACTTCGCGCAGACCCTCCGTTACGCGATTCCTTGTAAAAAAAGTTAGTAAAAGTGACTCAACTTAATATGTTGTATGGAGTTCAGCTTTGAAATTATAAATCACTTTAAATTGGGTTATTGTCATATCCTTATTCGACGAACATCTTGTGGCTAAAACAGAACTTAAAATCGGACCTCGCCTATTTGAAGGCAGAAAGCAATTCACCGCACGGCTTTTCTACCAATAAGTCTCAAGAGTTGATATTGACTGTTGTAAGGCATGAAGTCTCTTCATTCGAACTTCAATAATTGTTGGATGGATTGTTTATACTGTACATCCCGCTTCGAACAATATAACACATTGGAATTACATCTGGCGATCGAGAGCTAATATGATGTCCCTTCACGTCCAATCCATTGTCATGGATGAGCCATATTGAACCATTGGTCTGGTAAAACTGATCTGGATAGAGAAACGCGTAATCTTCTGCTGCAATACAAGCTCGACTGTTACAGGCTCTCAAGTTAACAAAATATTACAGTGTTCAACTTTTGTATACTTCTTGATCGTTTGATTACATTTAAGATCTGCTCAGTACTGTGCGTTTTAAATACGTCTAATAATATCATAATAAACAAATAATACTGTTGAGATATTTGTTATCCCAACTTCAAGTGATTTATATCTCGAAAACTAAACGTCATAGGATATTGATTGACTTATTTACAGTATGAATGGTGAATGACGATCCAGAACTTCGTCCATCACTTTATCTAAAAGGTGTAGGGAGTATAAGTGCCATAATTTTAACTATGATTATTCATGTCATAAGGAAGAAAAAATGTCTTTACAATTTTTTTCTAATTGCAATATTTAACTAATTATTAAGTTTACAATATTAGACGTTTTGCCACGTTGCTGGATGGGGAGGAGAGAGTGTATAAGTACACAGTTCAGCTCAAGCGAGTAGAGACATACCGGTACAAAAAGATGATATGTTTTAATGCCGGAGCGGAACATGATAATATTGTTGTTTACATATAACGAGCAGCAAATACAAATTTTTAATCTCATTAATAGAACATTATGGTAAATTTACATTTTATGTAACAATATTACTTCATTTTTTATTGTACGTCTAAAAAATAAACAATATTGGTTTTCTGCACAAAATCACAAGAGCTTTGTTTCTAATGGAACATTTTAATGTCGTCCGCTTCCGTAAAGCAGTATCATTTTTAAACAAATTTCAGTTGTGTGATTTTCGAAATGGAGTAAGAGACTCCTAGTTTCTAAAAATCGTTGAGAAACTGCTACAAAAATTCGCTGATTAGGGAACCTTTTTTGAGGAAAACGTTGACGGGACATCCTTCTTGCCTCACGTGAATTACGACGACTTTCTCCATAAATTAATAACATATGATATCCCTAAATTGTAAATGACATTGTGAGTTGATTATCAAATACCCTGTGTTGAACTCTCATCCGCTCTGCAGTAGACCTATGGACATAGAGCTTGAACTCAGCTGACTCGTACGTACGTCTGTGCAGAGTACTGCCTGCTGAACACGTTGCCACTCCAGAATATTAACAAATTTAAGCATGCATTTTTATTCAATTTCACAAAAACGTAATATAACACAAATATTTATTTAAACTAATATTAACTCTTTGCTAGATATACCTACTGACATAATTGTTTTGGTAATTTTACTAACGATATAAGCAGTATAACGCAAATAAAATAAGATTTTTTTTCCTGGGAAAACTATCAAATTTTGACCTATGTTGCATGGACATTTTTTGATCCTGTAGACCGTCCCTGACGACTGTGAAAAGAACGACACTTATACCCCTTACACCCTGCATATTAATAAACTCTTTCTTAGGCGCACTATCGCCCACACTGGTCAACTATGGTTAGGTTCGCATGCCCCTAAATTAGCCTTTACAGCTGCATCTATATGGTTTAATTTTGCCATTCATGTACGCATGTAATCTGAGAAGAACACTGAAAGAATCAAGCTTAAAACGCGTGTTCAATTAAGATGCATGAAGATTTTGTGTCTACATGGTGCGCCGTTTTCAACGTTAACTTCACTACGTATATATATATATATTAATTAAAATTAAATATCAATCTTGCATGCATTGCTTGAATACGTAAAGATGAAAGAAAAGTTGAACTGTGTAGATGCGTCTTTAGCGAATGCTACGAATATGAAAATAGGAAGTACAGTAATGACAAGATATAGTTGACTGTATTAGGAAAATAGAACTTCAAGAGAAACTTTAACTGTGGCCATGTCCTCCAAAAATGCCATTAAGGGGTTTTCAATGAACAAAATCAGGCCTAACCGGAATACGAACCCGGATCGCTTGCGTGACAGACAGATAACAATCGACGTAGACGACGTAGGTATATATTGTCATAGGTTATGAGTTGCTTAATAATTTACATTTATTTTTAATAAAAAATCTAAAAGCAAATAGCATAGCCTAAGCGCGTATTTATGCTCAATCTGCAGATATAATAGCAGTAAACATATTAATGAATAATATAAGTAATTTTTTTGACCAAAATTATATTTAGTATAATAATATTCAGAATTTTGATCGTAACACCTCGTGTGTACATATGACGGAAATGAAACGCAATCTCCTAGCCCGCAAGTGGAATACAATAATATTATGTGAATAACGTGTTGCTAAAAAACCTAATGACGATGAAATAGCTGAATATCTGTGTCTGTAAACAAGATAAATGTAACGCAATATGTTATGAAACTCACGAACTCAGCACGGGATTTAGTACATTGTCCCACAGTCTAGTATATACAGTCACGAAGCTCAATACGTAGTAAATATGCATCCATAGATAGTTGCTATCCACTAGGATCGCTAATATCGCCTCATAACAGACAATGCGAAATAGTACCTGCACAGTCTATTGTTCCTAGCACCCTCAAAACTAAAGCTTCGTGACTATATATATTAGACTGTGGTTGTCTTATGTTCTGCTTCAGACCTCCCCTTGTGAGTAGGCAAACTCTCAAGCTCATGAACAACATGTTTCGAAGAAGAAACCACTGGGTAGCTCCGAAACGTTCGGAAGATTATATTTCAACATGCATTCAAAACATCTAAAAAAATACAGCTTATCTTAACCATTGTACTATCCTCAAAAAATTATAGAATTCTTTCAGAAATTAACGTACTATTTCTTTTTATGTTGTGTAAAATAATATTTCACGCTTGTATGAATATTGACAATTCAGTTATAATTTAATGTAAAAATTATGATAAATACAGTATGTAAATTTAATATACCATTTACATGTATTCAAAGAAAAATTATTCCAGATGCGTGAATTTGGGGTGTAGAATGCAAGTTTATTGTTGACATTTTATTTTCCTCTGACACACACAGTCGCAAACGATTATAATATTTTCTTTGAATTACAGTATTCCTGATATTACATTACTTTAAATTAACCTGGACACATGGAAAGTTTAATTTAAGATTTATCTTTTTTTTTTGGTATTATATGCATTTTGTGTCTCCCATAACACTGTAAATACCGTCGTTCTTGGACATCAGATTACTATAAAAAAAATCAGCTTTTATTTATGTAACTTAAAAATTACTGTAGTTACAAGACCTTGTATATGATGTAAACTTGTTTAAAAAACGAAGAATCTTAAAGTATCAGAACTCCTATAAATCACTTTAAAATTTAACACAAACACTTAAGATCTGTTGAAACTTTAGAACTAGTGGCATTGATTGTTTAGCAGAAAATATCCATGTACTGTATATTCTTACATTTCAAGGTTATTTACTTTAAAATTAAAAATGTATAATTCTAAAGTTAATTCAGTAATCTAGATAAGTATTTTACATATAATTCAATTCACCAATCTGTGAATATTCACTGCTGAAATGTTGTGTTAGTCTGATATAAATATTGTGACAGATATGAAAATAATTAGTACATGCTTTACCATAATTTTAGTATGCATTCATAGACCGCTTCTCTTAAGTATTATTTTTATATTAATCACATTATCTTCACATGCCATTTGAAGTTGATTTTCATTTGACTAGCTCCTGAATACAATTAATTATTCTTGTGATTAAAATTAAGCAATTTAAAAACACATACAAAAGTATTACAAAATTGTACATTACGAACAATTCTTTCTCATATGGAAATCAGATTTTCAAACAGGGAAATTGAATACAGTGGAAGCTCTTAAGTTCGACAGAAATAAAGTTTTACATCGTGTAATTTGACTGATTACGAAGGAGAATTAGACACTAAGAAATGGGTTTGCCATTTGAATGGAAATTGGTCCTGTGTTTTGTAGTTATACTTTTGTTAAAGGAAAACAGAATATTTTATTGATTAGGACATCCATATTTAATCACCGATTTTAGAATAATGAACTCTTTTTTTCTATTTGAGAATTGTGCCGTTTGTGAGACGGAACTGTCGAAACCCATTGTGGTATTAGAAGCGCATACACAAGCCTCGGGGCGGAAATTCAAGTACAGTACTGTATTCGTTGATGGATAACCAATAAGAATTTGTATTCATTTCACTTGCCACACCCACTACCCTTATTGGACTGAACTTTCAATTCTGTTTGTCGAACTTAGGAGAGTCCACTGTATTTATATTAATCACATTATCTTCATATGCCATTTGAAGTTTATTTTCATTTGACTAGCTGCTGAATATAATTCATTATTCTTGTGAATAAAATTAAACAATCTAAAAACACATACAAAAGTAATACAAAATTGTACATTACGAACAATTCTTTCTCATATGAAAATCAGATTTTCAGACAAGAAAATTTAATATTTGTTTTAAGAAATAACGTAACTTAAAAGAATTTTGTGTTCAATTAGACAGTTTTTTGTCAATGAAAATAACTATAACACTATGCCCTTCATGATTCATTGTACGTCCGTGCTGATCTTGTACATACTAGGCTATTACATGTCAAACTGCATGATATTTTGAGTAACTCCTTAAATGTACGATATTACCTTAACTTACGTAATTAGAAATTAGATACTTTTATATATATTTTAGAATGCAATACAAATTGTTAATTAAAACACAATTTATAAAATTTTAAACTTTGAATATCCATGTAGCCTAGTCAGTTCCATTTTATCTGAAACAAAACAACACAGTTATTGTAATAAAAAAATTGCCTTGCTTCTATGGCAATGAGAAACAATACATCGTTTGATTGCAAAATCAAATATTCAGTAATACTACGCTACCTGAATTGTTAAAGCTATCTTCCTGTGTATTATATCAAGAACAATTTAATCAGGCTTCCCGTAGTAAATTTTAACCATATCAAACATTTTTTTTTTCAACGCTTCACGTGGAAATACTAATTACATTGACCTGTTAACCCCCGGTGCTCTGTTTTGCTATACATGTTGGCAATATTCCGTTCCCCTATTGTCGTATGATCAGTCCAGTATACAGCTTTTTTAATCTTTTTGTAATGGTACATTACGATATCCAAGCCTTGGGCAGAGAACGTTTAAGCAATGGACAATGTACGACTATTACTTTGCACTTTGTTCATTGACCGAAAACATAACAGCACTAAAATGTATTCTAAATTCTCTTAATTTCCTTCGAGAATGTACCTTGCTCTAGAATTTAGTGGCCATGAACAAAGCTTTCAACGTACGGATAGATGCACAATGGAAACAAGATTAAATTGCTGATGCAAAAAGGTCAATAAATAAGATTCCAAATTGCAGTTCGTCCTATCGATCCGGGAACATAAATGACGCCGTAGGTTCGGCAAGGCTTTGTGTGTGAAATCAATTTTTTTTTTAAAGTTGCGGCTATTTTATAGAGACATCCCTGTGATCTCTTGTTTGAAAAAGGCGCTGTGTTAGGAATTTAAATATTTCGTGATGATTTAGAAACATTATGGACTTAAAATTTGCACGACATTATCACAAAATTCAGGTTCCAAGTAAAAAAATTATAATTCATGCGCCGGCTTACCTAAAGCAATATTTTTTGTTCAAATTTCTTTCTGATTCACAAATTCATTAACATTTCCCAATTTAAGTGATGGCGACGATAAATCCAAAAATAAATTAACGAATTGAAGTGTTCCTTTGAAGTCTGTACGTCAGATGAACTGTTAATCGGTTTTTAAAACGCAAAGCAATGTAAAAGTGATGTTGGCTAAAGAATTGAAATTTTGAGGATAATTTTCATGATTGTGATGATAATTGACCACAACGAAGAATAAGAAGAAGAAGAAGAATAAGAAGAAGATGATGATGACGACGACGACCACGACGGCGATTGATTATCGCCGGCGAGCAGGATGGGAATGTCGTGAGATTAAAAGAGAAATAAAGACACACAAAGAAAATAAGAGGAATACAAGAAAAATAAGAGAGATACATAAAATTTTGAGGAAAATGTAGTGCAGTACAACACCACTTAGTCAGTTTCGAATGGAGAAGATTAACAAATGCAGTTTAAAGTCTCTACAGGGAATCTAACATAGTTGTAAAAATCGAAACTAAAAGCGATCATTATCACCACCAGCAGCGCGACTATCACCATCACTACCACCACCACCACTACCATCACCACTACCATCATTAATCATCATCATCATAATCGTCATCATCATCATCATAATCATCATCGCATATCGTGAACCCATTTCTAAGTTGTCATGACTGCAGAGCCAAAATACAAAACTTCACTTTAAATATCTACGTTCGTTTTGTTTTTAACAATAGAAAATTCGATCACTCAACGCCATCACTTAAATTGTGATCCACTTGAAGAAACAAGATTTTTCATTTCCTTGTTATGACTAGGCCTATATAAAATCATCTACATCTCAGCTGACATGCTGATAACTTAACCGAAAATATCTTTATGAATGAGACATAATTTTTATTCTAGATTATTCAGTGAGAAGTTTTATGCACAAAACGATTTTGAGAGCATTTGCTACTATTCGTTTTATATTACCTCTATCATCGTGCTTCTTTTCTGACCATTCACACATGAATGGATAATGATAGCAAGAAATAATCTGTAAAGAAAGAATTGCAAGTATACAATTATACAGTAACATAGACTATAAAACTATGTTGCTGATGAAAATTATGATTAAAAAGTAACTTCGTCTCATGGATGCTTACGAAATGGGTTCGAGGTTCAAATTCAGAATTACTTCGTAGAAGAATAGGCTATGAAATATACCTTCAGTGTTAGTAGCAAAGAGTATTTATTGAAATGATAAATATAGATATTGGTATCATTATAAACATTACGTAGAAGTAGGTAATAAATACCCGACACAAAATAGACATCTAATAGCAGAAATGAATTACTGCAGATGAGCCAGTAAATACAGTAAATATTGATTATTGTTAAAGAGAATATAATATTTTTTTTTGTAATAAGAAAGAAATGTCAATATACAGAATTTTATTAATCAGCTGGATACCTTCATTTTTGCGTTCGTTCGTTCGCTCGCTCGTTCGTCCGTCGGTCCGTTCGTTCGTAAGTTAATTTATTCATTCATTCTTTTCAATATAATTTAATTCATTCGTTCAGCTATTCACTAATTCTTTCGCCATTAGATATTGAAAATAGGGAAAGTTTTCAAGGTAGGAAGGTAGATAGTCGATAGAGGGTATATAGTAGTACAAGTAGTGAAGATAAAAGAAGCAGACAACACATGCCGTTGAAAGTTGTATTTGAAATTCTAGTTATAAGGTTATGGGAAACCCGAATACAGAGATGTGGTGGCGACCCTGAACTAAATAGGAGTTGTACAAATAAATATCATATAAATTCTCACCCAATTAGTTTCTAAGACGTATTTATTTACTTATTAATCATCTTGTTCAGTTATTCATTAATTCAGTAGTTTAACTAGTAATTCATCGTCGATCCTTTGTTTTATTAAACCAAATATTAAGTCAAATGCTCCAATCATTAATTAATAGTTTTGTCTACAGTCTTAATGCGCAATCCCGCCAATCGTTAATCTTCTACAACATAAATTTCTAGATGTTTTCACCTTTCCGAGTTTCAATACTAAAACCTTCACATGGCGGGTTTCCCGACCGTGTAGTCAGTAGGCAACAGGATTTACAAGACAGGTGCAAGGGAAAACGCTCAGTTTAGTGGGAAGGAGATAATCCATGCGCATAAATCTCCAACATGGGTAATCGAACAACGGACATGCACTGTTATTTGAAATAACTGTGTCACGAAGATGAAGGAAATAGTGGAGTAAGAAAGAAACACATAATGAAAAATAGTGAGAAAAATTAAAAAAAAAAGAGAGAGAGAGAAAGAAGGTAGCAAGCAGGCAGAGATTGTCGACCGAAGCCATTCCGTACTCTAGATCTTCTGCAGTTATAAGTAACAGACAAGTAACTAAAGTAAAGTATAGAAGAAGAATTAAGTAAGAAAATATAAAGCGTGGGGATAAATAATTAATAAACGAGGTAAAAGATAAAGACGGAAGAGGAAAAGGAAAATATTGTGAATAAATTATGGCCGAAGGTGGTAAGAATAGAAGAAAAATAAGCATAGAATTGATAAATGAATAAAGAAGATGGAAAGACGAAGAAATAAATAAAAGCAAACTTCAGGAGACACTAAGGTAAATAAATTGGAAATGGGGAAAACAAAGAAGAGATAGATATTAAGAAATATATAAGAAAGAGAAATATAAAGTAGATGAAACACAGGAAATAGAAGAAATAAAATTGGGAAAGAGACAGATATAAAGTAGAGCAAAATGAGCATAGACAATATGAAATTAGAAATATAAAACATGAGAAAAGAAAGTGAAAAGAACTGAAGACGAAAGAAAAAAAATTACAAAGCAGTGTCTAGGTATAAACAAAAAATGAATGAATGAATGAAGAGAAAATTTCTAAGTTTGTTAATGTTAGTTTGACTGTAAGAGTGCAAGATATTTTTGTTGAAAATAAAGCCACAGTAATTTCATCCCGTATTCGAAGTTACATAAAGAATGAAGAGAACTTTACTATACAACTAACACAATAGGCTTTACTTCATCGTTGTACCGGTACCAGCTGACAACGATGATCCCGTGTGGCTGTATAGCGAAGCTTTGTCCACTCTATTTATGAATTCAAAATACTCGTTAAAATAAACTAACGGGAAATTTATGCTCTCTGGTAATTTTATAATTCTTGTTTCCATTGAACAACTTACCATAGCTACAATGGCAGTATCCAGAAAAGATTCCTAATGTTCTGCTTGGATATACTACGGGCTACATTTACTGAAAGGAATTGTTTCTTTTTTTAGGGAATATTAACCTTACTGTGCACTGCAGGATTCTTGTCTCTCAACAATACGCATGATGTAATATAGTTAATTTACAGTTTGTCACATTTCTTTCCCCTTTAAATTGAGCATACTTCTGTAAATCTTCCTCACTTATTTTGTTCCTTCCATCACTACTATAAACTTTTCACACCATGTTTTTTTTTAAGACTTCTACAAAGTTATGTTTTCGTGAAGCACATATCACTGCAATTTTGTATGTTTTGAAAAATGGTTTATGTTTTTTTGCACGAGATTTCTCTTCTCTCTACTGCAACTGCATATTAATATCGTTTGTTGGAACATAATAGGAGATAAGATCCATTTCATTCATGTCACTGCAATGGGCACGGTAACAAAAGAACTCCCACAGTAGTTTTTCTATCTTATTATTTTTTTCTCCCTTCATTTTTAAACACACACTCGCGATTACACATAATGGAAGTCGAGTATTTTAGATAGTATTGAATCATGAATTCACTGACACTTTTCCCCCTTTTGTCACCACTGGAAGCATGAGTTTCACATTCATCTTGTTATATCGTCGAACTGCCCCGACGATAAGCTGTGTTCGTATGCTGCTTGTGTAACCAAATTGTGGGTGATCAGCTGTAAGCATGGAACAGCATCGCACACGCTGGAATCCAGACGAAGTACCAGTGGTTGTCGTCTCTCTTGAGGGCTGAGGAAGGTCTAGAAGCTGAACTGTAAGGTCCAGGGGGTTGTCTGGCTGGATGGGGCCCAAGGGATGGCAAGGTGTAATCAGTGTCATAATCTGAAAGTAAAAATGTAATAAAACTGTTATAAGTAAAAACCAATACCAATTAGAAATGAAGCGTTCAGAGCCATAATGGGCCAAGCGCCATTTATTAAAAACTGAGGGTTAAAGTTACGTGAATGCAATAATTTAATGAAGATTGACATATCATTTAGTTTTATCGTGTATACTGTATATTACTTGCTATATGTTTCCAATGGATTATGGTAATAACTTCATTTTAACCCTTGTTTTCTACGGTTTTAGTAAATGGCGCTTGGTCCACTATGGTTCTGAACCCTTCAAATGATATTCTAAGTACGAATGAACTCCACCACGATCGTCTTACCAAGAGAAATTTGCAATGTCTTGTGAATTAAGTGACTACACAATTGAAACTTGGTACCGCTTACTATGAGTGCCGTATAAGTATGTTATGGAGTTTAATAAGTTAATAGGATGCTTTCTTTGAAGAGTATTTGAACATAAATACATGTATTTTTAATCGCCCAGTGAATGTGATTTAATTGGGAATTTGTAACATTTTTAAAGAGATTCGCAGGACGTTTGTTTGTGAGAGTTATATCCTTCAGCTAGCGTAGCGGAAGGTAAGAGTAATTTAATTAAACTTGTAGATTTTGTTGAAAGCCTAACAGGACACTGACTTTGAAGTTAATGTTTTATTTCAGCTAGTGTTATGGAAAGCGGTTACAGTACAAAATTATAATTTGTCAGGATATTAAAGAATGAATTGAAACGACAATGCTGTCTTTTTCTTCAATAGGAAACTATACAATTATTTAAAGGCGACTTAAAGGCAAATAGCTATTATGTCCTCGAGATAATTTTGTTTCGATAAGTAAATAATTTACAGAAATTTTGAATTTAATTTGGAATCTAAAAGAATACGTTCAGTAGCAAAAGAATGCTTCTTGGATTAGATTTCTGTAAAGTGGCACTATTCTGGTGTTTTAGTTTATTTATTCAGAGGTTTTACAGAATAATACTCCTTTTGGCTGAACGACACATTTCACTGAGAGGAAAGTGTTACCTTTGGCCAGAGTAGCGAAAAGTGATTTAAATTGGTTATCAGGTTTAATTTGCCAGGAATGTAACGGAACACTTGACGGCATGGAGAAATGCTTCTTTTGGCTCGCGAAGAGAAGATTATTTTCCAGTAGGATATTAGAACAGAGGTTTCGAGAATAATCAAATAAAAGATATAATTCAGAATGTTTAAGTTACTAGAGCTCAGAGCATCTTTGGTTGCTTAGTTGGCAGAGTGCTGGCTTTAGACCATTGCTCGGCAAAGATTACGTCATATAAAATACAGCCCGTACTACACAGCAAAGAGGAATGTAGGAGGGGGATACCCAAACTGCTTAACGTTGAATGAACAAGTAATTGTCTAAGGATGGGAGATCATGCCTTAACCCTCCACCCTGCTTGTGTATTAAAGGGTTGACTCGCGAGTCAAGAAATGCCGACCTATGCTTCAGATGACCGTGGACCTGAGTCAGAATCTCGAAGATGATAGGTTGTATTTGTATTGGTCAAGGTCAAGGTCTTGAAGATTTTTGTTGCGGTTGTTTTTCATTCCATCAATACCCTCCATAATTCCCTTTCCATTTTCATCTGCGTCTCGAAAAAACAGGGCATCCTCTTCACTTATCATACTTACGATTACATTTAAGATTTTTTGTTGATCGAGGCATACAACTGCTGCTACCGTTGAATTCGACACATAGTCTATTTCGTGTCCCCTCTTTATTTTTCCACGTGGATGCATCGGCGTTTTTTGCACTTTAAATTTCTGTGTTTCTTTAATAAATTCAATAATTTATTTTCGATCTCTGAGTTATTAGTAATTCTCTTTATTTCCGACATTTTATAACAAAACACGATCTGTACGTATTACTAACTACAACAATATTCAGTTTAATTACTTTTAACGAAATATTTATGATATACAGTGAAAACTTAAATTCTCGGTAATAGTTAAATTGACGAACATTTAACTTTTATTTATACTAATCCCGGCCCTTATGTCCTAAAATAAATTAAACCCACAATTTAATTGTGTCTCATTTTGTGTCATATAAATGTTTCTACTACAAAATAATATGTAGTGACGTATGTAATTCAAAATTACCGCTACATGCATATAAGAAACTTTATTCTTTGTATATTTTAAAACAGCAATAAGTTAGTCCTAAAAATAATACATATATTCATATGACGCCCGATCTTGGTAAGTACCCATGCCATAGTACTTGGTGTCGATTCTCAGAAAGAACTTCCAGAAACAAGACGCTGTGTACAGCGATGACGTTATTAGTTTTTAATACTTCATTCGATCTAAATTTTATTAGTAATAACTCTGAGACATCTGCACCTTTACGTACATCGTAAATGTATGTAAGATACGTAGATGCGTCGCAATATTATATTACAACAATGACTTTGTAAGGTGTTTTCAACCATACATTTTGGAAGTCAGTAAAGTATATTATATTGCAAATAGCCTTGGTGTAAACATGAATCAACACTTGAATCATAAAATCAATTGAATCACGTCTAACTCACGACTAATAAGAACACTTACGGGAGTAGACATGTTAAATGGAACTTTAATTTTCCGTTAACCTTACCTGACTCCCGCCATTCCTCCAGACCGAAGTCACTGAGGACTTGATTTTCCGATGTTCTGTCTTTCCAATTCTTCCCCCTTCCTCGTGCTGTAAATAGCAAGAACATATTTTATTATAACGGATTGGAATAGAAAGATGTATCTCAATAGTTCAGCGACATTTTTTATGAACGGTTCATAATTGACCTAGAAGTTACGTCCCTAAATAAATCACTTAGCTGTTATAGACTTTGTCCGTGTTGCATTACGAAAGAATTTCTGAGTTATACAAAGATGAAGATGTGACTAGTAGAGAGGTTCCGGTAGAAGAACTGAAAATTGTAGGGGAGAGTCGGTTAGTATCGGACAGCGGGTAATATCGGACAGTGAGTATATTTCATCTACCACACGATGATACCTGATTGACATGGTTACGTTTCTGTGATGTCGCATAGAGAAACGTAACCATGTCATTCAGGTACTACCATATGGTGGTAGATGAAAGAAACGCACTATCCGATATTACCCGATGTCCGATACTACCCGACTCTCCCTTAAGTTGATCCAAACCTCGTCTTTTTCGATGGATATGCTAACGAATAGTGTGGTGATAATAATGATGGTAATATTAATCCTTAAAAGCCTGAATTATTTTTCGTAAAGTTTTTCGTTTATTTCGTTATAGACAGATTAAATGGATGTAAATGAACACAAAAATGCTCTTATTTTCCATTGTTGAAGCGAATATGTGGAATTACAGCTTGTCACCATATGGTAACGCTAGGTTATTATGTTGTCAAATCTTAAAGAATGAGTTATTTCCTTATTATGACGTCTTACGTTCAATTTATTGAAATTAACTGAACTTTAACAGACAAATAATACATTCATCATTCATTCAGTGTTCCGACCAAAGTCAGAACTTCCACTGCAAACCCAGCATTCTCCAATCTTTTCTATTTTCTGCGTTCCTGTTTGTCTCCTCATATGATCCATATATCTTCATGTCGCCAATCATCTGGTATCTTCTTCTACTCCTACTCTTCTCTCGTTCATCATTCCTTCTAGTGCATCCATCAGTAGGCAGTTTCTTCTCAGCCAGTGACCCAACCAATTCCTTTTCCTCTTCCTGATCAGTTTCAGCATCATTCTTTCTTCACTTACTCTTTCCAACACAGCTTCATTTCTTATTGTATCTGTCCACTTCACACGTTCCATTCTTCTCCATGTCCACATTTCAAATGCTTTTATTCACTTCTCTTACTTCTTCGTAAAGCCCAAGTTTCTGCCCCACACAATACCACACACCATACAAATAATACAAAAAATACAAAAATAAGAAAATTAGTTTCACAATATATGAACAAAGATTCATAATTTGCTCGTTATAGGACACGTTAGTCTCCATCAGTGTGCTTTCACACATATATCAAAGTTTATAGAAAATCATAAATTGTCACATAAACTCGTATGAACAAAACACATTTTCCTAACATAATAGTTTACATTATTTTTGTGTGATTTTCACATATTAGTGTAGTAAGGTAAAACATTCTTATGATATGACAAAAACATGGGCTGCATAGATCTACATCAAATTTTGAGAACGCTGTATGCCAGAAGAGCATTCTCACCAGCACATCGTAGTCTTTTGTTTCCGAGTATCGGAATCACTAATGTTCCATTCCATCGTATCTTATATAATCAGGTGTACTGCGAGTGACGTCCAGAAAGTAAGTTTCCGCGGAACCGTTTGAAGAAAGAAAACACAATGTCATTGAAAGATTTATTGGAACAGATACAGCAATTGTTTAGCTATTTTTCAACATATTTCCCACCGGAACTGAGACATTTGTCATACCGTGGGATTACTTTTGTCCCTCGCAGAAATCTCCCGCCTGGAATCGGAACCTAAGTGTGACAGTCGTTTGCACCTCACTGTTGATCCTACGGTATGAAAAAGTCTGAATTCGAGTGAAAAATATGTTGAAATAAATAGCTCAACAATTCCTGTATCTGTTCGAATAAATCTTTCCATAAAATTGTATTTTATTTCTGCAAACGGCCTCAGGGAAGCTTACTTTCAGGACACTTCTCGTAGCTCCAATAACGCTGTATTTGGAAGTAGACGGTAATCCCTTGCCTTTGGGATGCTCCCGACTTCTTCAAATCTCCCATTTGAATTCTAATTCAGTCAATGGTGAGCCTGACCTTCTACTTGGCTGCCAAGCATTTTGTGTAACAACCATGTGA
The DNA here is from genome assembly GCF_040183065.1 of Periplaneta americana. NCBI lineage: Eukaryota > Metazoa > Arthropoda > Insecta > Blattodea > Blattidae > Periplaneta > Periplaneta americana. The sequence goes on along the minus strand of NC_091129.1, from coordinate 81,929,129 downwards.
AAATGGACTAAAACAGTTTTTACATAGATAAAGCGATTTTTATAGAGAAAACCAAATTTGTCACACTTCTATCTAAAAGTCACTCTCTGGAGAAATCGATTGAAATGTTGTAACATACTGGTTCCAACTTATATTTCCCTGATGGTCACCATTTCCATACATTGCAATGTCGACGGTATCATTCTCTTTCTATCACAGATGACTCTTCAATTTCCTCTTCTTCTATAAAAAATATCGTCTGGTCCATCTATTCTGTCACTATTAACAAAAATAACCTCAGCTTCAGCACTCAGTTTCCTTCCACTTAGGTTGTTGAACATACCACCCTCTACATCTGGAGAGTTCTCGTCAGATACAAAATTGGGCTTCGGTGGCTTTATGTAGAATGCTCTAATTTTTCGTTTTCTAATTCCAAAGGTATCTTATGCACTTCCACGCGCCTGTTTGTAACATTCATTTTGTTACTTGTACTTTCTTGTAACTCCTGCGTCTTACTGTTAGTAGCAAGAGAGCACAAAGAATGAGTGACAACATATTAGCCTAGCGTTACCATATGGTAAAGTAAGAAACAATGTATTATATCCACAACAATGTTACGGATTATAATCCTTTGCTTGATGTACGCGTATACTCAATCAACAATAAGTAAAATACCACAGCAAACATTGCAATCAAGTTAATCAAAGTAACAAATAAATTATCTTATTTCTTGTTGCTCTCCAAAATTGCAGCTGAGAAAGCAATATCTAAATTGCGCAGTTACTCTTGCCCAACAGATATAATAAAGTTGTGATTTCATAATGTAATAAGAAAGAACCAATCATGTAGGATTGGTTCACAAAGAAAAAATCCAGTTTTATTCATTAAGGACGGGTGTGAAGCAAGTTGTATTGCTTTCTGCACTGCGTTACCATATGGTAACGCTAGGTTAAAATGGGTTAACGAATACGATGATGGTTATGACAATGAGAGTGTGAAGAAATATGATAATGGTAAAATTCTAAAAAAAAAATCTGCTCGTCCATTCACACGTTAAGCCAGTTCAAGCATTTCTTTCCGGCTCTACTCAAACAAACATTAGTTCAAACACTCGTAATGCCGCACTTTGATTATTGTGACGTGTTGTTCACTGCACCCAACTCTCGAACAAATTACAACGTGTTCATAACATGCGTATAAGATGTGTGAGCAATGTCTGACGATACGATCATATTTCACAGTTTTTCGAATATTTATCTTGGCTCCGTCTGAACGATCGCAGACCTTTCCATTCAAAATTCTGTGCACCTCAGTCCCAAGTTATATGTCGTCTCGTCTTGTGTATTTATGCTTCAATTATAACTTAAACTAAATAATCGAGCTTAGATCTCCGGCACATTGAATATACCTCATCGTAACACTTCCCGATACACTTTATCATTCACCGTTTCAATTTTTTGTCATTGAAACTCCCTACCTCATATCTGAAGGGGCTGTTAGACACTGACTACGTTCAAAACCCGGTTGTCAAATAGATCGCTTAGGCGCAATTCATGCAGAGAAGACGTAGGCTAGATGTCGGGCGGAGACATGACGCGGACGTGACGTGAGCAAAGTATACTGAAGAGTCAAAAATCCTTGCGACACTTCCGCGCCTCACAGCTTTCATAATGTCTTCTTCAGACGTTGAGGATGCTCTGGCTCTCATACAACTCGTTAATATACAAACACAGATAAGATTTTGTGTGCACCCTTTGTTGTTGAAAAAAGGGAGGATTTATGGTATATCCGGTGTGATGAAAGAATTTAAAATGTATCCTGACCGTTTCCAGAATTTTTATATAATGTCCCACCAATGTTTCTATACCATATTGCACAATCTCTTTGCAATATTGAATATTAAATTCAAAATCGTCGCGAATTTTCTTTTCGAGACAGATGCCACTTGTCGCTTTGAAGAGACACTCGTGACTCGAAAGAGACGAAGCGCTGGCTTCGGAGTAGCGTGGGTTTTGTGAGCAGTTTTTCGTGAAAAAATAGACATTCTCCAACGATTGTGAAATGAAGTAACTTTATCTGAGGTGTGTTGTTAAGAATCTTCATCACAAACATTTTGGCACTTTCTTACATCACTTTTTATTACAGAAACAAAATGTTATTAACTTTTAATATTAATTTATTCCAAGACCTACAATTATAATCTAGAAGAAATTTTTTCCCTCTGTACGTCGTAGGATATGATTTTTAAATTAGTGTAGATTTATTTATTTAGAAAATGTGTTCTTTTGTTGTGGTAATAAATAAGATTAATTTAAGTAGATTATGAGTGTTGTGGATATTTTGCACTGTCCTAATTTCAGAATCTATTCACTAATATTTTACACACAAGTTACATAAATAAATATTATTACTTCAATAAAATTGATATAGTTTTATAAAATTTGTATGGTTTAAGTATGAACCTTTGTGCAGTACAAACCTTTTCTTCTAAATGCTCTTCTAATTTGTTTGATAGTTAACGTTTCAATATTAATAAGATAGAAAGCACATAGCTTTGAAGGTTCTGATATGTTCATTTGTTTCATATATATATGGCGCCCTCTGTATCACACCAACCTGTTAAGAGCGCGTGTCCGTAATTGTCAAAGCGTATTTTCAACGACTGGCAGACTTTATGAGCTACAGATACAGAAAATTTATTGCGAAAGAAACCGCTAATTGTAATATAGCGTGCTGGCTTCATTTTATGAAGGATCAGAGATCAAACTCGTTCGCTGTCATTTTGTGCTGTAATGAAAATGAACGCATTTGTCAACTTTCAGAAATATATTTTCGTTTTGTATTCAATTTCCTTAACTACCAATATCTCATACCCATGATATTAAACGTCCCGCATTATGGGACCACACGATGTTATGTTACATATTATGGTTTTAGAAATAATATGGGAGTTAGGAAATAGTAGTGTTAGTAGACAAATATTAGTGCCTCAATTAGAATACGAACTCAGATTCGTCTCAATATTGTGTATAACATAGTAGTTTTCTTTATAACATTCTTAAGATTTGGCTTTTAAAACCATATATAGAAATCTGTAACAATGTGAAATATTATAAATAAATACATATAAATATTAGGTTTCATTCATTCAAAGGCAGGTCTTTCACTGCAAACCCATAATTCTCCAATTTTTCTTATTTTCTGCCTTTCTTTTAGTCTCAGCATACGATACATCTTAATGTCGTCTATCATCTATTACAGACGTGGGCGTTTAAAGAGATGCGCCGTACTACTCTGATTGCTGCAACACGCATCACCTGTTAACGTAATACTCAGCGGTGGATCGCGTGAAGTATTGAAACACGGAAAGTTAAGTAATTAAGCAGGACAAAAAGATACACAGTTTTCTACAAATGTTACTCTTCTTCGTCACGTAAATCAGCAAGTGTTTCAAAATTTGGAGTAATGTCAGACATTGCAATTGTGAGCTGATAGAATAAATTTTCGTCTGAAATGCGTGATCTTGATTTGGATTTTACAATGGCCAACTGAGAAAGAAACTGTTCACAAATAAAGGTTGAGCCAAACATGGAAGCAATTTTCATAACAAAACTCCGAAGATGTGAATATTTTTTACTTTGCAAAGTTGTTTAAGCTTATATACATCTAAACCAGCCATATTTGTGCACTTGCACTTGGGGTTTCGCGGCCAGACGCGCTAACCGTTACTGCACAGATGTGGACTACTATTATTATAAAAAATAAAATAAAAAAAATTGTTCCATTAAAACGAGTCTTTTCATAATGTCGCTCAACGTGCTAGTAAAATTTTGTAGCATAATAAGCACCTAACACTTTCCCCTTCTTCGCAACAAAAGAATTTATTTTCCCATTCTTTGTGGAAATAATATTTTTGGACTTTTTTACTTCAGGAGCTTCCTTAGAGAGCGACATTTTTTTAGTGAAATCCACTGCTGACTGCCAGTATAGTACTTCAACCGGTCGGACAGGTACCCCAGATAGGGGTGTGGAGGGAGGGAGATCACGTCCTTGCGTTCGACTCCGTTCGACATGTACTCCTGATGCCCACGTCTGATCTAATATCTTCTTCTACCCCGAACTTTTCTCCCTTACACCATTCTTTCCAGTTCTTCCTTTAGTGGGCAGTAGCCAATGACACAGCCAATTCCATTTTCTCTTCCTGATCAATTTCAACTTAATGAATTATATTCATTAAATCCACAATTAATTCAGAAATGTTCTAGATTAGAATTTCATAGAACTCTCGCTTTTTTGTCCTCTTATATGGCAACTAAATATGGATATTAGAATAAAGGAACATAAGTGGACTGGATTTTCGACCATACAAGAATAAGGATATTTTGAAAGAACTCAACTTTGAATCATTATGAGAAACATTTAAAAATATAAATCAAAATATTTTGCAATTCATTTTGCGTAATTTTCAGAAAAGTCCATAAATATGTTAGAAATTTATTTTTTCAGTCGTTGACTTTACTACTTTATATATTTTGTTAGGTGTTAACCTTTACATAATAAGTTGTGTGATGTATGAACGTTTTCGTTGAGCATTTCAACATCATCAGATACAAACTGTCATTTTACAATATCAATACTCTCAGTGTTATCTACACAATCTACACATACAATACATGTTTACTATCATATGTATTGTATGTGTAGATTGTGTAGATAACACTGAGAGTATTGATATTGTAAAATGACAGTTTGTATCTGATGATGTTGAAATGCTCAACGAAAACATTCATACATCACACAACTTATTATGTAAAGGTTAACACCTAACAAAATATATAAAGTAGTAAAGTCAACGACTGAAAAAATAAATTTCTAACATAAATCAAAATAGCTAGACCATGTATCCCAATTAGGAGAACACAGGATACCCAAGATCAGATTATGATAAATCTGGTTCCCGGGGCCAGATACGTCATAATGTCTCGTGTCTTCTTTTTCTCTTAGTGGATAATCACAAGTCGAAGCAGTGGCGAAATTTGAATAACCTGACAGTACGGTGGAAAAAAGAGCAGGGCATACTATAAAAAAGAATGCGGCGTGAATTATTTTGTTTTCAGATTAAGACAAGAGTATGTGTTGCGTTATTTGCAGTAAAATACTGTCCTTAATGAAACTACGTGGATATGGAGAAGAATGGAGCGTATCAAGTGAATAGACAGAATAAGAAATGAAGTTGTGTTGGAAAGAGTAGGTGAAGAAAGAATGATGCTGAAAATGATGAGAAAGAGGAAAAGGAATTGGTTGGGTCATTGGCTAAGTAGAAACTGCCTACTGAAGGATGCAATGGAAGGAATGGTGAACGGGAGAAATGTTCGGTGTAGAATAAGATATCAGATGATAGACGACATTAAGATAATTATGTGTATCATATGCGGAGAATAAGAGGAAGGCAGAAAATAGGAGAGATTTGAGAATGCTAGGTTTGCTTTGAAAGACCTGCCCATGAACAGAACACTCATGTATGTATGTATGTATGTATGTATGTATGTATGTATGTATGTATGTATGTATGTATGTATGTATGTATGTATGTATGTATGTATGTATGTGTGTATGTATGTATGTATGTAATGAAACTATATGGTAACGATGGGAGGCATTTTACTAGAAAACATGAATTTAAAAAAATCTAAAAAATCACAGAAATATTGTTAAATAGTTTAGGAACGTATTACTTCCTATTTCAATCAGTAGGTGTTTTTTAGTTTCGTTGAAAATAATTTTTAGAGGGTTACTTTTGTACCTGTTTACCTGTATACGAAAATCATAAGGACATTCTTTGATGTTAAATGAATAGAAGTGACAAGGAAATGAAATATTTTAATTTTCATACTACATCACACGAATCAAACGTTTTGAATCTATGTTGAGTTATAGGCTACTAGACTAAAGCGTACAGCATTTGCAGAGAAATCAGCTCTCTACAGAAACTGTCATTACTTTTATGCAGTTCATATGGAAAGACAACTTTGGAATGAAAATGTAAACAAGCAGTCAGAAACTTCATTCTGTTAGCGCTCTTTATATTTTTCATTCTCTCAACCTTATTTTCGTTATAATAGAGCGAGCTAAGTATGTACAATAAAAATAGTTCCATTCATAGTTTATTCAAAGAGAATTCAAATGTGTGTTGGTAAAACGAATGAGAAGACTGACGTCATGTATTCACTGAATATTGGAATTATGAATCCCGTGTAATTTTATTAATTTTTAATATAATTTGCTTCACAAGATATGTTTTTCTTTTTGCAGGTAAGTATTGATGTCATTCTGCTTGGAAGATATTTCACGAGATTTTCCAAGATAAATTCGACACCGATAAGTAAATATATTAATTATGACATCATTATTACTATCTTTATTATTAGATATTATTATTATTATTATCATTATTATTATTATTATTATTATTATTATTATTATTATTATTATTGATATTTCTAAGACTGATATAACTTTCCGAGGAAAATTTCTCATCTTAAATTCAGCTATATAACTAAAAAAATATTGAAATTAACCGAAAACATTTTGTTAATGGTAAGGGAGTATAATTTGATACCGAACATCATTTTCACTAGGATGTACTGTACATTTTCATATTACAATTAGCGTGTTGGGAAGTCGATAATTGCAGTAGCTTTGAATGATTTAAATTACAATGTATTTAAAGATAGCAGTTTTGAATCCAGGCAGTCCAGCCGTGATAAAAAGTAAAGCGGAAATAAATTAATATGAAAGAATAATGAATTTATTTTCTATTTCTAAAGTTTAACGAAATGTTCAATTTACATTTCATTTAATAAAAATAATTATTTATACATAATTGGATGTAACTAATAATGAGGGGAATAAAAATATGGATGTAGTTAATGTAAAATAGTCCAATTTCGAAGAAATTAACTGTGGCATTAAGTTCCAAATGAATCCAATTGTCTATAATAACATGTTGTTATTCATTAAAATATTTCAAATACGTGACTCATTGATATATTGGAGTGTGAATCGTTTCAAGTATCTCCAGGCACAACCCTCAGGTTACACTTAAAGAAGTTTATCTTACATTATATTGAGTCTCTATGGCGCCCGAATTTTCTTAGGGGCTGGGGACGTGGGATAGGGATTATGGAGTAGTTGACAAGAAGCCTCCGTCGTGTTAAATTTAAATGCGGGGAGCATAAATACAGAAATGAGAATAAACGTCAAATTTTATTTCAAATCCTAAACATCCTTACAGCCTCAACCATGCTCGCAATATGGAGTCACGAACAATGTACAGTAAATGTTTCACGTAATTATAGGGATTCATGAATTCTCTGTCACTTTTTTTGAGAGTAATTAAACCTTCTATGTTAATACTAACAATACTACTACTTTACATTCCATGAAGTGTTCCGTTAAATTCCTGGCACATTAAACCTGATAAACAAACCTTGAAAATGTATATATTGTCTGAAATTCTGATTATTAGTTTATATTAGAGGAGAAAAATTCTCTCCGGCGCCGGAGATCGAATCCGGGTCCTTGATTCTACGTACCAAGTGCTGTAACCACTGAGCTACGCCGAAGTTCAACCCACAGCACCGGATCGAATTCCCCTCCTCTAGTTTTTTTCCCTTTGTAGCCTGACTCCAAGTTCGACATATATATTGACATAATATATTAAGTCAACTGCCATTATACAAGGAGCGCTCTCAATTGAGAGACTTGGTGGCCGGGATTCCACAGCAATATGTACTGTTGGGCGAAGAATCTAAGTGAAAGGAAAAATACTAGAGGAGAGAGATTCGATCCGGTGCTGTGGATTGAACGTCGGCTTAGCTCAGTGGTTACAGCACTTGGTACGTAGAATCAAGGACCCGGATTCGATCTCCGGCGCCGGAGCGAATTTTTCTCCTCTAATAATTATTGTTACTGTAACAGATATATTCCGTAGAACCAAAAATTAATCTTTACGTAGCTCTGAAATTCTGTTACAACTGACTTTTATAAATTAGAAGTTATCCAAAGCAAATTTATATTATTATGTTTTCAAGAATTTCTGCCGAATTACTCTATAGTAGGCCTAGACGAAAAAAAACTCAATTGTGTTACTGCAGACTACCCCTTAATTCCCCATTTCACTTTCCCCAACAGAGACAGTAATGTTTCGTACCGATACGAGTACACAGGTAGACAAGCATAGCTGAGTGACGGATTGTAAAAGGCAGGCATCAAAGCTTTCGGCTCTCATAGTCATATAAAGTCCACCATTAATGCACACTGGCTGGATCTTGTTTGTTTCTAAAGCACAGTAAGCGAAAAAGACATGGGCGGGGGTATCTTCTCTCTTTTTCCCTTCCCTTTTATGCCTAGGGCTGCTTTATAGATTTTCTCGTAACTTTTTCCGACGCCTTAAACTATCTTGCTACATTTTCTTTTGTGACGCTAACTTCGCCCAAGAAGTACAGTCAAAATCTAAAATACCAATTCATTGTAAATATACATAGCGGAAAGAAATTAATGTGACATAACAAAAAAAAAAATTGTTTCCTATGTCTAAATTTTAACGAAATGTTCACTTTGAATTTAATTTAATAAAAAATAATTATTTATACATATTTGGATGTGATTAATAATACGAGGAATAAAAACGAGTCCAAAGACTATAACTGCAGTCTCCAATGAACTTACTGTGCCTTAGGGCTCCTATCTTAGGAATGGTTTTTTAAGTCCGAACGGTGGCACTCTTGTAGATATCGTGACTCATGTTTGTGATGTTATCTGTTCATTCGCCTTGTACGGTTCCCATTCTAGTTTATTCTACCTCCTGAAATCGTATTATTGTTTCCTCAGGCGGATGCCTTCTGCATGTGAGCAAATGTTGGGTAAAATTCGGCACTGGACCCAGGACCCATTTCGCTGAAATTATCACCTTCATCTCATTCAGATACTAAATAATTTTAGTAGCATCGTAAAATAACCGATTAAAAACATCTGTACACCAGTCACAATATTACATTACACCGGCACTGTTTAGAATAATATTATTGAAAATGATGATAATGCATATTGAAATGGAGTGTGAAGGTGCACTAACTGAGGGAAACTAAAGAATCACGAGTAATACCTTCAGGGACCTTAGTTTTGACCAATACAAAATACGACTCGGTCTTCAGCTGGGCAGAAATCCAAATCAACAGTAATAACAAGATGTTCTCTGCCAACTGAAATAACAAGGCGAGATTGTTTGCGTATTGACAACATTTTTACTTTTACTGTGAAGATTATAATTTGTATCATTTCGGTAGGGGCGGCTTGTGGCGGCGGGTGGACTTGCTTCCTTTATCCCCTCTGGAATTAATCCCATTCTAGCTTTGCCTTGCCAGTCTTATTAGGTACACAGTAGATGCCTTTCATGGAAATAATGAAACCACGTTATTTTGCAGGCTTCTTTTATTTTCACTAAACTGTTCTTTGCATAGGAAAGGGTCACAATGTACACCTTCAGAAAAGGCTCGATTTCTTGGCCGTTGCTGCTGTGAGACGCCTTGCACTCTCACTATGAAATCACTCACTACTGGTCTGTGACCTCTCACCACAGTTCAGCTGTCGTGTGACTCCTGACGCACATGACGGCATTCAAAATTCGTTTCCAGAGACCGGAAACAATATGTAATTTTTGTGATTTTCTTCTTCTAGTGTAAGTACATAAAATAATAGATCATGGCTACGCTTTTGTCATCGGTTGACATCAAGTCATAATAAACTTGAGAGTAGCAGTGCATGAGAAAATTAAATTCTGTTCGAGGCCGTTTGAGATAGATATTTTTTCCTCTCTCTCTCTCTCTCTCTCTCTCTCTCTCTTCTTTATAAGAAGGAAGGACCCAAAGGCTTACACTGCAGCCTGAGGGTTATTGTACTTACCACTCCTATTCTGTGAATGATTGCGTAGCCCAAACGACCGCGCTCTTGTACAAGTACAGCACGTCGCACCCTGAACTTAACCCGGGCTATGGTATGAATGATGATGATGAAGATGATGATGATGATGATGATGATATGTGTGTGAATTAATGAAGGCGGGAAGAGTCCAAAGTCCAGCGTCAAAAATTACTCGGCAATTCTGATTCAGTTGGTTGAGGGGAAACCCCAGAAAAAAAAATCAAGCCGATAACTTGGCACAACCAGACCCGCTCGTTTAACGGTAAGATGTGCTAACCGTTACTCCACAGCGGTGGACGAGGCAGTCCTAGATAGCTGACTGATATCAAATGGTCCGAGACGAAATAGTCCCGTCAGAGATAGCCTAGACGATCCAGTATGCTGCCTGCCTTAGCAACCAACAAAAGGTACCGATATGTAACTGACGAATCAAAACAATTTGTAACAGGGGAGAAAAAAAATCACTCTTAGGTAATTCACTTCAGCTTTCTAGAGTTGGACAACTGAGTGTTGTTCGAAGCATGAAATTGTAATAAAGGCTGCACCATAATAACAATATTGTGTTCTCTCCCTTAATAACACTGTTTTTATAATGCGAACTGTTTTCTTGTGCGATTGTATACTGTGTTAATGAACACATTGAGAAATTATGCAAAGTCAGGTCAGGACGTAATAAATTAGTTGTGAGAAGGAAATATCACATAAACACTGGCTTTATCAGACCGTAAAATGTGTTTGCATATGCGAGATAGAGCTCGTATGAGGGAGTGCTAATGAAGTTGGAATTTTTCTGAAGTGGGTTACCAGTACTTTGCTTCTACTATATTATACACACAAGGATTCTCTTTGTATATACAGTAGATATCATTTATATATTGAAAAAATACCAATTTCGTATACATTCTTGACATTATTAATATCGTACTTATACATTTTATATTCACATGTATTATTATTATTATTATTATTATTATTATTATTATTATTATTATTACTACTACTACTACTACTACTACTACTACTACTACTACTACTACTTACAAATGGCTTTTAAACAACCCTCAGGTTCATTGCCGCCCTCACATAAGCCCGCCATCGGTCCCTATCTTGTGCAAGATTAATCAAGTTTCTATCATCATATCTCACCTCCCTCAAATCCATTTTTATATTATCCTCCCATCTACGTCTCGGCCTCCCCAAAGGTCTTTTTCTTTCCGGCCTCCCAACTAAAATTTTATATGTATTTCTGGATTCGCTCATACATGCTACATGCCCTGTCCATCTCAAACGTCTGGATTTAATGTTCCTAATTATGTCAGGTGAAGAATACAATGCGTGCAGTTCTGCGTTGTGTAACTTTCTCCATTCTCCTGTAAATTACAGTGCAATTGATTGTCTCTGATAGGAGCTACGACATTGTATGAGAGCATAGACTATTTCTCTATTATTGATGACGCCAGTAATTGTGAATGAGTTTGCATTGGACGTGACGGTGACGGTGATGGTCAGTGACTTTGATGTTCCATATAATGTGAATCGACCTTAAAGAGTACAGTACGTCAGTTATTAATAAATTTAAAAAAGGCATATGACTCGGTTAAGAGAGAAGTTTTATATGATATTTTTATTGAATTTGGTATTCCTACTTCGATTAATTAAAATGTATCTCAGTGAAACGTACGGCAGAGTCCTTATAGGTCAGAGTCTGTCCGATGATTTTCCAATTCACTGTGGGCTAAAGCAAGGAGATGCACTATCACCTTTACTTTTTAACTTCGCTCTAAAATATGCCATTAGGAAAGTCCAGGATAATAGAGGAGGTTGAACGGGTTACATCAGTTGCTTGTCTATGGGGGTGACATGAATATGTTAGGAGAAAATTCACAAACGATTAGGAAAAATACGGGAATTATACTCTAAGCAAATAAAGAGAAACGTTGGAAGTAAATCCCGAAAAGACAAAGTATATGATTATGTGTCGTTACCAGAAAATTGTCCGGTGCAAATTTATCCTTTGAAAAGGTGGAAAAATTCAAATATAGCAACTGGAGCAACAGTAACAAATATAAATGACACTCAGGAGGAAATTGAACGTAGAATAAACATGGGAAATACCTGTTATTATTCGGTTGAGAAGCTTTTGTCATTCAATCTGCTCCCAAAACAGCTGAAAGTTAGAATTTATAAAACTGATATACTACCTGTTGTTCTATACGGTTGTGAATCTTAGACTCTCACCTTGAGAAAGGAACACAGGTTAAGGGTACGTGATAACAATGTTCTTAGAAAAAATTTTGAGGCTAAGAGAGATGAACTTACAGGAGAATGGAGAAAGTTAAACAACGCAGAACGGCACGCATAGTATTCTTCATCTGACATAATTAGGAACATTAAATCCAGACGTTTGAGATGGACAGGGCATGTAGCATGTATGAGCGAATCCAGAAATGCATATAGAGTGTTAATTCGGAGGCTGGAGGGAAAAAGACCTTTGGGGAGGCCGAGACGTAGGTGGGAGGATAATATAAAAATGAATTTGAGGGAGTTGGGATATGGTTGTAGAGATTGGATTAATCTTACTCAGGATAGGGACCGATGACAGGCTTACGTTAGGGCGGCAATGAACCTCCGTGTTCCTTAAAAGCCATAATTAAATAAGTATTTATTATTATAATAATAATAATAATAATAATTATTATTATTATTATTATTATTATTATTATTATTATTATTATTTGAAATAAAACTTTAGCCATGTTTCTCATGCAGTAGCGCATTTCCTCTAATTCCAGACTTTGGTTCGAAGATCGATTTGGCTGATTACCTAGATTTGCTCCATATTTTCTCCTATTATAAGGCGAATATCAAGTAATCCTATGACGAATTCTGTACCTTCTACTTTAGATTGTTTTATTTCCACTTGTTTTCATTAGAATAGAAAAAAACCATAATCATACATTCATAAACATCAGGGTTCTCAGACATGTGATTAGGATACTAGAACACTACCACTTTAGATTGCACGGAACAAACAAGAGATGACATGCACACCTGTTCTTATGGAATAGGGTTTCAGTGACAGATATTGAACTCGGGTTCCCGAAATGTTTCACTTTGAAGCTATTGCTTACTTTTTTACCTAATTAAAAATGTAGCCCTGTATCACATTTTATTTGCTATGAAATTAATTACAGTTCTTAATTATTATTGTCTCTTTTGAAATTTCAAATATTTAGTGTATAATAAGTAATGATTTCCTATCTATGTAGAATATATTACACTATCTTTACGGCTGAAATTTACAATTTTAATTAATTTACCTTGTTTCTAAATTGTGTGACTCAGCAATAAAACACTGCTCGTAAACAGAATTAATTAATTCTCTCTCGAACACTTGAAAATTAGCTTATATTTCTTCGATGAGACGGACAGTTTCTTTAAGTGTCTATGACAGATGTGAAGGTGAAATTTAAGGCTTAATTAGTTAGTTTATTACTGTCATGAACATTTAAAAAAATTCTATAGACAAAAATCTTACACATTTATAGGCTACATAGGTACATACTAATAAATATAATACAACAATAGGATGACCAGATTCACATCGATAAAGAAAGAGGACACAAAGCTTAAAAAGAAGGACATTGTTCGAAAGAAAAAAGAGGACAGAATATATGTATTTAGATTTAGGCGTATTAATTATAAATGTAGTTTAAATTCCGTCAATATCTATTTTATTACAAAATAATTATGAAAAACTTGATAATAATGATTTTACAGTTAGTTACATATCGAAGTCAAGGGAACTAAAATTGAATCAATTATTTCGAAAACGTAACGTGACATTTTCGCGCATATTACTTTTTTATACCAGAGTGCCCTTTACTATTTCCTATAACATATTGTTGTTAAAAATCATAAAATAAGTCACATATTTCATCCATAGAAAAATATAAGAAATGGACTTTTAGTTTAGTTAATGCAATAAATGCTACTGAAGTTGTTTGCGCTGAACGGTACATGTTATGTTTTCGAAATAACCGATTCAATTATTAAAGAGAACAGATGATATCTATTTAGGCTTAGGCCTACATTATACTTAAAATTATGTCAATATATATTTATTCCAGCATAGGTTTACTTATGACAAAACTTAATAATATATAATGATTTTACAGTTAGCAACATGTATGAAAGCAACGAAATAAGAAATTGGAGCAAATAGAATTATGATCGTTGGCAAAGAATATATTCCGTCGTTGCTGCTACCACCTACAGGCAAATTACTTGAGAAAGGCGTCAAATCATATAATTTCAAAATACAGTCAACTTCGGTTATAGTGAATCTCTGCGGACCAGCAAATTTCGTTCACTATATCCGAGGTTCACTAAAACCGAAGTGTCTGTTTTGTACTGCTGACGTTGCTGTACATTCAGTATTAATGCCCGCTTGGGTCAGATCACGTTCAATATCAGTACTAATGTTCTATTTATCTTTCAACTTAAACACTTTAAACTTCGACATCCTGATGCTCACAGTTCGAAACTTGAATCTAATTTGGCCATGTAGGTAGTAGGCACTGACCGATTTCGCGCCTCTTCCCACTAGAGGTATGCCTACTGTGTACTCGGCCTTGGAATTTCCCCGGGTTCACTTTTACAAAGATGCGGGAGGAAGGGTTGAGGACCATTACACTGTAATTCTTTTTGTATTTACTCTTTGGTCATCACTCTACTCCCTTTTCCAAAGAAAACACTTTTTCTTCTATTCCTATAACCTCTTTTGAAGGAGTCAGAACTAATCCCTCCTTTATTCCTCACTGCGTACATTATTCTCTTTAACATGTTTCAAGCTGTCGAGGAGGCTGAATGAATCCTTTGTCTTTCAATACACGTCATAAGAAGTAGAAAGTCTGAGATTTTGTTCTGAACATATTCTTGGAAGTTTATAGGAGAAAGAGTTTCCTAAATTACCATTTTAGCCATCTTAAAATTACATTTTCTTGGGAATGTTGTAGTTTTAGGTTCACTATAAACGGAAATATTAATGTGCTTTTTAATGTATGCGGATCGGGACCAACGATTTAGGTTCACCATAACCGAATGTTCACTATAACCTAGTTCATTATATCCAGAGTTGACTGTATCAGACATAGGCCTACAAGTTACATTTCTTAATTTTTTTAAATTCCCCCCGAACCCTGGACAAATGCCTAAAAAGGAGGACATGTCCGGACAAAAGAGGACGTCTGGTCACCCTGTACAACAAGAAAAACATACAAAATATTAAAATAGAATATCCAGAGGTAAATGAAGAAACTCGTTGATACTGTAGAAAATATTTTTTTCTAAGTCAGTTTTATAAAACATATTTGAATCTAATGGGAGGAACTGAAAGAGATTCACATGGTAATCTGTTGAACGTAGTAATGCCAATAGTAATTAACCATTTTTTAGTTTTAGTCGATCTTACATATGGTTGAAAATTAGATGTCTGTGACTTGTGTCATAATTTGTGTACATCGCTTCTAGCAGTGAAATCGCAGAGATTTTGCTTAACATACTTATACATAACTGTAAAAATAACTTCATTAATAAATAAAGGTCTGCAGTGACTACCATAAGCAGAGCCAGTTTAAACTCTTTTTTTGTAAGCTAAGTATATTAGCAATACCAATACCATTAAACCAAAGGCGAATACCAAAGACCAGTTTTTCTCAATCGCCGGGTCGCGGCCCAGTACCGATGCCGGGTCGCGAGATATTCTCCTGGAATTTGTCAGATTACTTTTCTAAGAATGTTTCACGAATAAATAGTTAATAGTGTAAATATTCTTAGTGGAATAATTCTCGTGATTGCATCGAAAATCGTAGATCCAGATAGTCTCTAAACTCTAAATTCTAAAACATTAATAGCTATATAACATCTGTGTAGCAAATGTCATTAATAAAAGCACTTATTATTTTAATGATAGGGAATTTTCAGACTTCGAAATCTTCCAAAATTCGGGAAAGGGAATACCGCTGTTCATGACCGGTCGTAAAAATTGCCTGCAAGCCGATTACAATAATAGACGGCGAATTCTATGTTCTAAAAACTGAAAGAAGTAACATATGTTGCAGATGTCAGTGACTAATTAGTTGGGAAGTATAGCCTAACAAAATTTTTTTACTTAAATTGAAGATTAAGACAGTCTGTATCCAGTTGGATACTGAACAGTCATACTGAATACTGTCTCTTTGCAAGTTCGTATTGCAATATTTAAGTGCTTGTTTGAAAACTTGAGTATCGTGAATTTTTTTTAAGTTATGTAGGGTAAAGGTTAGTAATACTGTGATACGGGTAATATTGTGATAGTTCTTTTTGAGAATTTATTACCATTTTACTGAGTGAGAGGAAGATCGGTTTTTTGCATCAACGTATTAAGGGAATGTTCGTGGACAAGTTGCTGCACAAAACCGATCCTTCCCTCATTAAGTAAAATTGTAATAAATTCCAAAAAAGAACTATTACAATATTACTTGTATCACAATATTGGTAGCCTTTACCCTACATACAAATTTAAATTCGTATTAATAAGAATAAAAGACAAGGAACTTCGCTTAATTTTGGTATTAAGAAAATTCTTACTAAGGTGTTTGTGACCCAACAACTAGTGATGCATCCACCTCAAGTCCACAGAGCGATCTCCGAGATAAGTAAAAGGAGGAGAAACGTACAAGCACACAGAAAAGAGAGTCTGTTTTTACTCATAAGTACATGGATAACTTAAATGCCCTGACACTGAAAATTGCCATGACTTCAATGTGTCATTTGTGCTATTTTTCTCTGAAATGAAGCTATGAAGCAACTGCGCCTTTTTCGAGATTTCAACACAAATCATTCTGATATAGTTAACTAATACATTGATTTCTTATTTCTTCATTTGTAAAAGCAATGCACTTAAATAAAAAAGAAAATTATTTCAGTCATACTCTGATTATATTATAGAAGCAGATGATTTCAATTCACAGGATTCAGTTTCAGATATTATTGCAGCCCAAGTGAAGATGATGTGACCGTTTGAAAACTACTATCCCGAACATGAGGATCCCTGGATACAAAACATGTGGATTGCGAAGCCTTTTGTTGAACTGAAAGAGACAGTCTTTTCCCATGAAGAAACTCTTCAACTTCTTGAATTATCATTAGACAAAGGACTGAAAAATACTTTTATATCTACAAAGTGTCCATACCTGTGGAGTAACGGTCAGCGCGTCTGGCCGCGAAACCAGGTGGCCCGGGTTCGATTCCCGGTTGAGGTTTTTTTTCGGAGTTTTCCCTCAACCCAATATAAGCAAATGCAGGGTAACTTTCGTTGCTGTACCCCGGATTCATTTCACCGGCATTAATACCTTCATTTCATTCAGACGCTAAATAACCGAAGATGTTGAAAAAAGCGTCGTAAAATAACCTACTAAATAAAATCTACAAGGTGAAAAGTAATTAAACCAACAAACTCCGGGGGCTTGTATGGGACACCAGTACAAACACTTGTCTTTAATGTCATGTGTGCTTGAGGCACTATTTCGTGATGACACCAGATCTTAAAGTAACACAAACTATTGCCATACTTTTTTGCTTGAGTATGTTATAAAACATTTACACATCAAAATCATTGCAAAAGATGTTCAAAAACATTTACACATCGAAATCACTGCAAAATATGTTAAAAAACACCTCCATTGACCTATACACAAAGGTTACATCGGCGGGACATGGATTGTCTAACGCGATGAAAGACTTCAGGATTATAGTTTATTTTCCCCGCTGATGCAAATATCCGCACCACCAGAACTGTTTAATAAAGAACTGCACTGGGCCAAGACGTACAACAAAATGTGAATTTGTAGAGTCGTCATGAATTGAAGAACGCTTATGCCTTCTGCAGGTTTAATAAATTGTCTAAGGAAAATATGACATTAGAGAAAACCGTTTGTTTTGGAATCCCATACAGATTATATGGTGCTAAGATGTATGTAACTTTCAGTTTCCTAATATTTAGTTTTTTTTTGTGTAGATTTGGAAGTATTTTTGAAACTAGAAAAATTATTATTATGCTTCCACCGTATATAGTCCATACTACAGAATGTCCGTATGATAAAACGTCCATAAAGTCAAAATGTCCATATTGTCAAAATGTCCATACGGTGAAAATGTCGATGTACTAAATGTCCATACGACAGAAAGGCTATATGATATAACGTCCGTTAGGTCAAAATGTCCATAGTGTCAAACGTTCATAATGTCCAAGTTCAAATGAAAATTCTGCTTGAATAGAACACAATAAATTTTATTCCATAACTCGTACAAATAAATTATTAATCATCGGGAACCGGAGCCCTACTTTTAAGATGGTTACTAATAATTTTAAGATTTAAGAGAATTTCTTCCTTTTCTTTGTACCTGTTGTAGTTTCTCACAATCTGGAGAATTTGTCTTTGATTCGTCAAATACGTTTCATTCCAGGCTCTTTAATTTGTGTATGCCTCACTCTTGTTTGCAATATTTGTGTCCAAATTCCATTTTCTTCGTGCTTTAGGCACTGTATAAATCTCCAAGTGGATGGATGTACAGCCATCACGCGTTGAAGAAGATTGTACCGGTCTTCTACCGCGTTGTTTGTGTGCTGCATGCATTTCAGGCTCGGGAGGTTCATGTTCCTGTATCGCCAATATATTTTTGTCCTATCTCTATTAAAGTCATGATGTTGGTACAGGTATCCATGAAAAGAAGGAAGTGGCTTACCCTTATGTGATGGCACTAACTGAGGATTTCGTTCCGTCTTTAAAAAATTCAGTTCTGATTAGTTCTGCATTTGAAAAATTTTACATAGGTTACTATAACTACCATGAACAATGGATAGGCCTATAGTGTACATTATAGAGCTATGGACATCATGACTCTGGACATCAGAGTGAAGTGGACATTATACTACTATGGACATTTTGACTGGACATCAGAGTGAAGTGGACATTATAGAACTATGGACATTTTGACTCTGGACGATTTAACATGGACATTTTCAACGTGGACATTATTCCATGGACATTTTGAGGTATGGACATTATAATCCTGGACTTTATGTCTGGTAACCATTATTATTTGCGTATGATTTAGTTTATAAATTGTAGACTGTGACGTTAAAATAGCTGCATAAGCTTATCTTGATTGTTAATTTTTTAAGTGCCGGTACATTAGTTTGGCAGTTTTAGCGACTGACGAAAACATGTATCGCATTAGAAAAGTACTTTATATTTAAAAGGTTTACACTTAACGTACTAATTTATGCGAATAACCTCAGATAGTGCCGCAAGTTGCAACTTTCAATGATTACACAATTATAAATGAGATTCAGAGAGTGCAAAGCACATAATCTGCTTAACTTGAAAAGCACATAAGCACATAATTAAAGAAGCTGTATCATAGATATAAAAAAAGGCTGTTGAATATAAATATTAGCAGGGTGGGAGTAGTGGACAGAGATGTGGCACCAGCATCCCTTGCAGGAGGAAATTAACTTTTCACGCAAGGGATATGAATAATGTTTTACATAAGTCACGTTTTGATGCCGCGGTTTACCTTTCTTTCTTGTCGTGGTCGGCAGTGTCACAAATGCAACTGTTGATGTGGAAACTGTAGTTGGCGCTGGTATCTCTGGAAAAAAAGAAAAGAGGAACAAATGAACATCTGAATACGCTTCTATACATTCGTGTTGGGATAACATGTAGTCATTTCTGTGTTTAATGTTAGACTATATTTTGTGGTGTATGAGAAACAAAACGCATAATATATAGATCATAGCTGTTAACATTGTTACATACGACCTGTGCGCTTGGTAGGCATATTATAACCGTAGGTAAAATATTTTTTGTTTTATAAATACAAATATCAAAGAAATATTAGTCTCGCAAATGTGGCATTAAAAATATAAACTACACCAAAGTTGTGAATAATAATTTGAATAGAATGAAGTTATCACGAAAATTATTGAAAAAAATTCATCTGGAAAATATTTTCAGTTAAATTATATCGATTTTTCTAGATTACAATAAATATTCGAAGTCGAACGGTTGTAAAGATATATCTGAGTAAAATTCTTGTTCCAGTATTGATGTATGTATTGTACGTAATAACTACGTAGAAATAAATGTGATATGACTATTACACTTTTACTACGTCGTACTACTTTTGACAAATAAAACGATACGAAAGGACTTCTTTCAACCAATCATGGCTGCTTATCGCACAATTTTATCACTTCCCTAGCATTTGTTTAATTTTATCACTTCCTTAGCATTTGTTTGCTTTTATGACTACCCTAGCATTAGTTTCTTTGTTTCCCAGCTTTTTAAACTGCAATTTCTTTATGGTGCTATAAAACATGCTTTACGATAGTCATTTATTTTCCGCTAACAAGCTAGAAACTCTAAGTCGTTTCCCGCATATACAGTCGACTGAAAATGGCGACTCTGTTCAAACGTTTTGATAACATTAGTGAAATAGAATTTTAGTAAGTCAATTAATATCAGTTTTGTTTTATTAAATTACTTTATTTATTCTAATCTTTATATAATTTGTTCT
Source organism: Periplaneta americana (assembly GCF_040183065.1). Lineage (NCBI taxonomy): Eukaryota > Metazoa > Arthropoda > Insecta > Blattodea > Blattidae > Periplaneta > Periplaneta americana. The sequence continues at coordinate 81,908,546 of NC_091129.1, read as the reverse complement.
GTTTTTATCACCCCCTACCATCTGTTTCTTTGTTTGCCAATATTTCAAACCTCAAATTCTTTACGGTACTATAAAACATGCTTTGCGATCGTCATTTGTTTACAGCGTAGACAGTCAACTGAAAATGGTGGCTCCGTTCAAAAGTTTTGATGAAGCTAACATTAATGAAATAGAATTTTATTGTATTAGAATACTTTATTTCTTCTACTCTTTATATACTTTCTTCTAATCTTGTAATAGTCAATTAAATCCCACTCGAATTTTGATTTTCTCTAGATAAATCAAAACCCCTAGTGAGATTACTGTCGATAAAATATTCATTCATTCATTCATTGTTTTCTGCCCAAGGGCAGGTTTTTTACTGCAAACACAGTATACCCCAATCTTTTCTATTTTCTGCCTTCCTCTTAGTCTCTGTATATTATGATTAATATTTTAATGTCTTCTATCTACTGATATCTTCCTCTATCCCGAACTATTCTACCGTTCACCATTCCTTTTAATGCATCCTTCAGCAGACAGTTTCTTCTTAGCCAGTGACCCAAACAATTCCTTTTTTTCCCCTATCTCTTCCTGCTCAGTTTCTGCATCATTTTTCTGCGTCCACTCTTTCCAACACAGCTTCATTTCTTATTCTGTCTCTTCATTTCACCCGCTCCATTCTTTTCCATATCCTCATTTCAAAGCTTCTAGTCGTTTCTCTTCTCTTCTTCGTATTGTTCATGTTCTTGCTCCATACAATGTCACACTCCACACAGAGAACTTCACTAGTCTCTTCCTTAGTTCCTTTTGCAGAAGTGAGCAGAAGATACTTCTTTTTCTACTGAAAGCTTTCTTTGCTATTGCTATCCTCCTCTTGACTTCCTGGCAGCTGCGATTAAATATCTTTTTTGAAAATTTAAGATGGTTGTGTATTACTGTAACCTCGAACCTGACTTCATGTTGTAGTGAGTTGTGAAACATGGCTAGCCGTAGATATACATTTTTGAATTCTCAGAAAATATTTTCTTTCATATTTTTATTACAAAATCTGTATTTTGAAGGCAATAGGTGATAATGTCAATATTTGGCGAAAATGAGATTTCGGGAAAAGTTGTGCATCCTGATGTTAGTTTTATTGTGGAAAAGGGTGACATGCACATACTTATTAATTTTCTCTGCAAGCCGTTGCTATGAACATGATTACTACGGTTTATTTACAGTCCTTCAAACTTTAAATACTCGCTCCTGAAAAACTGCAAGAAATGACATAATCATATTTTGCCTTGGAACCACAGAATTAAAAATATAGAACACAGATTTGTTTTAATCCCTGCATCAGTAAAAAGATTTGGTGTTTTGTATGTACAGCAGAAGTTATGTCTATTTTGGAGTCGTGTAGTTTCGATCAATTTATTTAAATACTTAATCTCTTCGCCAAAATTAGTGGTTTGCTCCAGTTCCCTTATAATTTATTGGCCACTCCACTAAAATTCTAATTATTAATCACACTATTCGCGGCTGAATTATATAAATGTCGCACTAAAACAAGCTTCAGTAGAAGTGAATGTCTGATTCATTGTAGACATGGTGACATTTGTGTTAGGGAAGTACATTGCAAATGCATGAACTCCGAGTACTTTTATTACCTCTGCTTTGTTAATCTACAATTATTATTTATTATTATTATTATTATTATTATTATTATTATTATTATTATTATTTATAAGAAACTTTGGAACAACCGAATAGAAGCAAATACCTGATAGAATTAAAAATTTTAGGATAGGTAAATGAGTGTTAAATTGCAGTTTTAAAGAAGATAGAAATCTCAGAATGACTTCTTTCGGAAGTGAAATAAGACTCGTCGTATATATTCATTGTAAAAGAATAAAATCACTCCGAACCTGATTGACAGGACTCAATCAAAATTTGCCGATCATATTTTTCCACATCTTACCAACAAATTCATTTCTGCAATCACCACAATGCATTGCCCGAAGTATGTTTTAATGATGGCTTTGTCTCCTCATCCTCTTATAATTGAAAAAATTGACATTACAATGGAGAAGAGTTTAACCCTTAACTTGGAAAAGCTTCATTTCTCACATTAGTATATTAAACCTTGTCGTACCGTAAATAAAACAACTATCGCAATGTCCATATTTTTATAAGTTATACAATATTATAGTATTGTGAAATTTTAATTTTCCTACAAATTCTTTTTCTATTGTTCTATTAAAATTATAGCATATAGCCTATGAACCTGTTGTATCCTATAGGATACTTTGTCAATTTAAGGGTTAAGAACGATAATTAAGTTGAATCCCACTATTATTATTATTATTATTATTAACATTATTATCATTACAACTATTAATATTTTTTTTCATTCCTAGTTTTCTGTCCAAGGGCAAATCTTTCACTGCAAACTCAGCATTCTCCAATATTTCCTATTTTTTGGATTCACGTTAGTTTCCGCATATGATCCATATGTCGTCTATCATCTGGTATCTTCTTCTGCTCAGAATTTTTCTTCCGTTCACCATTTCTTTCAGTTCATCCTTTAGTAGACAGTTTCTTCTCAGCCAGTGACCCAACCAATTGCTTTTTCTCTTCATGATCAGTTTCAGCATCATTCTTTCTTCACTCACTCTTTCCAACACAGCTTAATTTCTTAATCTATCTGTCAATTTCACACGCTCCACTCTTCTCCACATCCACATTTCAAATGCTTCTTGTCGCTTCTCTTCACTTCTTCGTAATGTCCAGGTTTCTGACGCATACAATGCCAAATTTCACACAAACCATATCACTAGTCTCTTTCTTAGTCCTTTTTGCAGAGGTCCGCAGAAGATGCTACTTTTTTTCATTAAAAACTTTCTTTGCCTTTGCTATCCTCCTTTATCATTATTAATATTATTATTATTATTATTATTATTATTATTATTATTACTATTACTATTTTTACAAGCTATGAAGGCTTTTTGTTGTGGAAAAATAATATTGTGCCGGTTACGTGATTTTTAGGCTAGGTTGAATTAAATTTATTGATTAAGGAATATTACAACTGTCAGGATAAATATATATCCTATCTAATAATTAGATAAATGAGCGAGACGAACCGTGTGGAAGACATCTACGTAAACTAAATGGAGAATGGTCTGAGACGGACCGAGTGAAATATTACGAGGCACGGAGTTCATCTCTCACACTTCAGTTTCCGTGGTCACTTCACGAGTAAAATCATAGTATACATAAACAACATTTCATGTCAAAACGTAACAACTTTTTTCTCCTTGCAGGTCGGTTATAGATGTTTCGCGTCAAATTTTGAGGAGTTATACAGAGTGGAAGTGATATAACTGTGCAGATTTTAACAGCTTATTCTTTGGTCAGAGTACAACAAAAAATTCTAATATAGTACCATATTAGCCACAAAAGTATCAATTAATTTTAAAATAACTTTCACCTAATTGTTAACTGTTTTACTCGATAAGTACTATCTATATTTATTTATTTATTTATTTATTTATTTATTTAATCTGACAGAATTAAGACCATAAGACCTTCTCTTCCATCCTACCAGATAGCACATATAAATACAGAAAAAGAAATACAAACACTGATGAAAGTAATACAAATTAAATTAAAGACCTAGGCCTATAGAGGGTCAACAGGGTCAAAAGAACTCTATAGAGCTCTCATCGAGCTAACACAAAAAAATAAAGAAAAACAGAGATAGCAATGATGATAATGATAACTGATAATAATAATAATAATAATAATAATAATAATAATAATAATAATAATAATAATAATAATAATAGTAATAATAATAATAATAATAATAATAGTAATAAACACATTACATATTAATTGTCAGCTTTACAACAGCATAGTTACAATATTTATTATATGTCATTGGTTAAGAGGAAGTTGCGCAATAAAATACTTACGATTATGTATTTTTTACTTTTATCATTATAGGAACTCATAAGTAGTGATTTATCCTTTTCAGTTTTTTAATAAAATGACCTGTTTTCTTAAAAATTAAAAAAGATTAACACATATCTTATTTCCTGCTATTAGGAAGTCTCACAACCCTATCACGGTGATCGAGGGACGGAACTCAGCTGTTCGGACCGAGTATGTATGTGTTTTCGTACGTTAGCCAGCGATGCGCTGTTGCCATACTATGTAGACTTTCAGCCTAATTTTCAAATTAAGCTTGAACATTTACAAAACATATAATAAGTTTCTTATTTATTTTAATACACTCTATTGCTCCCTTCAATCTACGCAGTTATATCACTTTCACCCTGCGTAGCCCTAGTGTTTCTAATTGAACTATCACAATTGTAGCACGAGACAAATTAAGTAGGTCCTTCATAAGATTTTCTAAGGCTACGAACTACAGAAGGCAAAATTTATGCCTGGGTGAAGTGGAATTTCGCCGTAACTTATATAACGGTTTTGTGGTCCTCTCAGGTTTCTAGTTCTTTTCACGATATATTGATTACAGCACATAATTTGATATTGGAATTCTACAAAGCATGATAGTTTCTACTCCTTGTCTACTTTAGTATTTCAATGAACTTCTGTTGTATATATATATATATATATATATATCATTGGAAGAACTGTTAACTTGAAAATTCGCGTCATATGTAATGTATATTATAATAATTAATATTATACATGCATGCTTGATCGTTTTTGTCTCTCATTTTATTGTTTTGAATAATTTAACTACCATTTGGCCAATTTTAATGTGGCCTATACTTCAACAAATGCGTTGAAATCAAGATAAGACAGATATGTCTTATTTTAAATAAATATGTTCTTACAATATATTTTCTTAAAAACACGTAGGAGTACTTTATTCCCAACATAAATTTCAGTATTAGCCTGGTTGTTTTCTGCGAGATGGGATGAGCTTCTTGCAAGTTAAGATACTAAGAACGCTGCTAATGGATTCCATAAATCAAAAGATTGTGTACATGCGGAGTTCAGAACTATTTAAAACCTTCACGAAAGCTGGATCGTACTTCGTGGAATTTCTCTTAATAATTCACTACTTATAACAGGAAAGTTCTATCTAAAAAGCATAATTGTTTCTAGCTTTTCTAATCGAGCTTATAATATTATGTTGCTTTTATACACTGTCAAAAGATTAAAAACACTTCAGAATTTATTAATAAAATGAATGGTGTTAATAGTTTTAAAATACTTTTCTTCTACACAATAATACTTGATTTCTATTGGTGGAACTTTGAGTACGAAGAGTTATTTCAATTTAATCTGACGATGATGAAGATGATAATGCTTATGGCCAGATATAAAAGTAAACGGTGTCATAAAGATTACGAATAATTTCTCTCTATATATTTTCTGTATTCCGGTATAATGGCATTACCATAATATACAGGGCTACACGTCTTTCATTTGATAAATTTCTTTATGCTCGCCCATGCCGAAATGTAGTAATTATACACCTGGTAGCAGTCCTTTAATGCATTTCATTAAAGTACACCTATTCATTAAAGTTCAGGTTTTCGTTTATTCTCGGATATGCAATCGAAAGACGAGGGAAACGTCACGGAGGCTGGAAATCCAATACTGTCGCAGAAGGTTATGTTCCGTTTTACTATAATAATTAGCGTTAATTGTAAATAATATTCAAATAAATTCAATTTGTCATCTCGTTTTCCAATTCTAAATCAATTTCCAGGTTATATCAAAATTAGTTCATGTTATTCTTTACATTACATTAAGGTCAATGACATTATTGTTCCTCGGAAAAAATCAATACTTTCACGTCTGCGCACATCTCACAATTTACGATCTATGCACAAGGTCACTTCCGATCTTCAGTCAGATAAAAATAAAATGAATACTTCTGAATAATTTCAAATTACAAATATGGTCGAGCATAAAAAGTCGTATGAAACTTGCCTATAATTGTAATTAAGACGCTCGTATGAAAATTATGAAACTCGCTTGCGCTCGTTTCATAAACAAACATACTCGAGTCTTAATTACTATCGTTATAGGCTCGTTGCATAGTGTACTGTTTTGTAATACCGGTATGTATCTTTCAGCTTTCACGAGGACTGTGATCAGAATTATTATTTTAGGTGTTCCACCACATGTATCCTGGAACCTGGCATTTCAACGTTTCGGAACTAAGTTACGTAAAGGTTTGATCTTTACGGCAGACAGACGGGCCAATGGCCAGATAGGGTGGGATCTTTACGTCTGGCTGCTCTGGTTGTGGGGAAATAATCATGCTGAACACATGATACCTCCGTTCCTGTTGGATGATCGTTAACCTATTCTGATGCATGTGGATGAGACCAACAGCCGGCTGGTGGCCTTGGCCCTTCATGGCCTGTTCGCGCCGCGAACAAACTACAGTGACTGAAGCATGACCAAAATATTAATTATGTTCTTTTGCTTACTTTAATCTTATATTAACAAGATTTAATAGCGTTCTACCCACAGTGGTATTCGTTTTTAAATGATTGATTATTATGGACAATGCTTTGGAAAATATTTTGATTAATGAAAAGGAATCATAATGCTGGTACTACATCAAGTACAGTGAAGCGCGATGTATCAAAGACGTATAGCAGGAAATCTACGGGCTTGAAATATTTACAACTGGAAGTAGGGATATTTTTTCATATAGGATGATTCACAAATAATGATCCGCTCTTTAGAATCAGTTCTATGGGCCATTTTGAGCATAACATATCATATGAACATGGGTCCGATTATCAACTGGTAAGGAGTTACAGTTAATTGAATCCTACGAAGATAATGATTTTGAGCAGAACTAAGAATTACTTACTTATTCACTTAAAATACATAGAAGTATTAATTTAAAATACTGTATTAATCATATAATAAACATATATCAGTTTGGAAGCAGATTTTCAAATATCACTCCTAACACTTCAATGCATTTGTCCGCACGGATGTGAATGCCGCTTCCGTACCTCTACATGGCTGTCCCTGAATGAGTGTAGCAGGGTGTACAATACGGGAAGACCTATCTTACCCTTCTCCCCGTACTTCACATCACAGCGCAAACCTCCGTTTAATTTACGTTACATGTTTGTATTACGATGTAAGCAGCTCCAAAGCCTGATTCACAGTAGACGTTTGCAATTTTACGAATAACTCTCTAATTAATGATAATCTGACCCATTTTCATATGTTATTTCATGCTGAAAGTGCCCTACAGAACTCAGTCCTAAAGTGCGGATGATTAGTCGTGAATTATCTTGTATAGTAATTAATTTATCCAAACTTAATGGTTTAGAGACACAAGGGTTTTCCATTTTCATTTATTGTACCTTCACTAACAGAACAAATCAAATAATTTTTGGGAACGAAAATTCGACTTCCGTTGCCATGAAAATGCATACATCATAGCCGATAAACTCACAATATGAACGAGTCAATGATTCCATTTCTGTACAGACAGTGAGTTCGCATATATAAACAGGTAATTTAAACAATTCATTATGATGCACGGAAAAGTTAAAATATATTTAAAAACATTATGATGTTCAATTTTGTTGTGCTTTGATATGAACGCGAAACAGGCGTGTGTATAATACATGCATAATTATAATGCAAGCTTCGCATTACTCACATACAAATGGATAAATAATAACAATAACAATATTTATATATAAATGTCAATGTGGCTATGTATGTAGGCCTACTCTATACAAATTTACACTCTTTGACCTATATTTTCCAAAGTTTGCACATTTAAACTTCATAACCAAGAGAAAAACATAGGCTACATTAAAATTGGCCAAATGGTAGTTAAATTATTCAAAACAATAAAAATGAGAGATAAATACGATCAAGCATGCATTTACAGTATTAAAATGGCCTATTCTACATTAAATTGTCTTTTATTTCTGTTATATCCAACATCGACTTTCATGGGCAGTGGGAAAAAAAAAACACAAAATTAAATAACATTGCTGATACATTATGAAAGGCAAAATCAAGAAAATCCATAGAGTAAGTAGCAATAACACAATCAAGGCCCATATTTTGAGTTTTCCGATAGGTGTAGGTAGTAAGCAAGCTGTAATTTATCAAACTATATTCTGGAAACTACAAGAAATGACATCTCGTAGTTAATATTGAATCACCAATTATGCTATTGCGAAATGCTGATCCACCAAAATTATGCAATGGAACAAGAGTTGGTGTGAAATAACACATGCTAAACGTAATAGAAGCGACAATATTTACTGGTAAAATGATAGAAGATGTTTTTGTCTCACGTATTCCTATGATATACATTAATATGTCTTTCCATTCTAAGCAGATACAATTTCCAGTGCGACTATAACCATATTAAAATTAAAACCAAAGCCAGTCGTTCAAAGTTGCTGCTATTAACTTAAATCCGCGTTTTTCACATTGTCAACTAAGTAGCTTCCTCTCGAGTGAGCACACCTAAGTGTTTGCATATATAGGCTATTTGTGCAAAAGAAGGGAAAACAAAGAATTGTACGCATATGAAAAATAATTCAGTGATACTTTTGCCATGCTGTTAATGTAATATGTGAATGTACGTATGTAAGCCCACTGAAAATAGCAGTGCATTAATTCTAAAATATATGTGTCTCATAACATTGTTGTTCTTGTCCGTATATGTGTTATTGCGAAATTATATCTGTATAACGATGTCGCCAATATAATATGTCTATATATTCTGTTTTTGTAAGATGTGATTTTTCATGTCATATTTAAAAAACTGGGTATGAAATATGCGGACGTACAACGGTCAAGGGGTGCAAAATATTCCTATAAATATTATACGTGTTTTTATTTACATACTGATTATTTGGTACGACCAATAAAGAGGTAAATTTTAACTCACCATGACACCCCAAGGAGCTCAGACTGGGAACAAGAGAATTCCCTATTTATCGTTAACTGTCTTTAACGTGAAGCGAAAGCACATATAGACAAAAACAATGGCATTAAATGTATGCCAGCACAGTTTTAGATCAATGCAGAACATTTAGGCAACACTAAATGGACGTAAAGGGACCGAGGGGTATGTTTTCCTTTAGCTGAACTTCAAGATAATGTCAATTGAAAACAAAAACAGTTAAAAAGTAAGGCTTGTGATGACATATTTTTTTGAGTGCCTGATCTACAGCTGTTTTAATTTGACGTAACCCTGGCAGGCCTTTTGGCAAAGTAGGTAATTAATTCTTGTAAGAAAAGATTCATCTTTAGAGACGAGGAAAGCTTAGTAAAGACAGTAATTCGTTTTGGTTTTCTATAGTTGAGTTGCCGAGATCCCTGTTAGTCTAAAAACAAAAAGAAAAACCGGGGCAACACCGGGTGCTTTCAGTTTTCAGATGGTATATATGTGAGAAATTCGCATGTGCTTATATAGGACTTTCATTTCAAAATTCCTAAATAAATATTTATTTGAATTATATAAATTAAGCAAAAAAAAACACGTCAATTTATATAATGAGAGAAGTTTTAAATCATTGTTAATGGCATTTTAGTTTTCACTCCCTAACACCTCCACCCTGCCTTTAAAATCTAATGTGGAACGTCTGTATTGCGATGCTTAAATTTAAAAGAGAAAATTAAAGAAATTATTTGAAAATCAAGGAAATTATTAAGAGTACTTAACACAGGGTTAGATAATTAATTTCTAAATATTAGTGTTATATTATTGTACTTCTGAATATTGGTTATCAACATTTTCAATAATTATCTTTGTTCTTTATCATATAAGCTCATATAAGTGTTTGTAATCTGTGCTATTTTATTGCTTATATTAATTTGTTTATTTTGTTTTCTTCTCCTTTCTGTTTATCTATATTGCAATTTTGAACTCCCGACCACTAGCTTTTGCTCATACGGAAGTATTTCTGTTTTTTGTATATAATGTACCTTTTTTAATGTATATAAATTGTTTATGCAGCTCATTCATTTGTGCTCAAATCTGTTGTTTTCTATTGTCGCCAAGCAATTTGGATTTTTATTATTGCAAGTTGATTGCAGTATGGAAACACAGTTTACTGTGGGTTAATTTACTAAATATTAAATGTTCAAAGTGTGCTTCATTTTTGGTTAGACAGTAATACAGTCTTTTTGTAACTCATCTACATAGCATCAAAACCATACAGTAAATAGCGTAAATCCAAGCTTCAGCTTTTATTATCCCCTATCCTGTTTCACATTTATAAAATATAAGCTTATTATACACAATCATAATATTCTTTAATATTAGTTTGTTTTACTGCCTGAAATAACCTGTAATCGACATTAGCCTCTGTAGTTTTATTTCATTCATCTCTAATCAAAATAATAACAATCCATGCTGTCAGGCGACGATAGAAAACAGAAGATTTGAGAACAAATATGAATGAGATGTATAAAAATTTGAATACTCTTAAGCATTTAAGTGTCATTTGAAATTTCAAAGCGGAGTGGATGTTGAAGGCGTGAAGTCTAAAATGCAATTAACACTGGTTTTAAATTTTTCCCTCAGTATGTAAATAGACGTGTTTTTTTTTAATTTACATTTTATTGGAATAAATGGTTGTTTAGACTAGGAAGTTTTGAAAGGAAAACCCTGTAGTCCAGGGCCGGCAAGGAATTACTCCCCGCTTTGGCAATACAGAACTGGAGCGTGCCTGTACGGGAACACAGCTGAGTTGTTGAGTGCGGCACTGTGAGGTATATAACGTGCAGTAGGGCTGTGCAGTTGTGCTGTACCACTGCCATCGTGTTCTAATACAAGCCGTAAGGCAGACCACGTGACTCGCTTAACAGCTGATCGCGAAGGGCGGTCTTTCAACCATATGAATTAGTTGCAGTGCATGAAGAATAACATATATTTCTCTGAAATGCAGTGTAATTGCGTCAGTAAAATTTTAAACAGTGATTGTGAGACACTTGAGACACAATTTACTTGCAATTTAAGGTATAATATTATTTTTGGTGTGAAAATTACGTTGTTGCAGGCAAAGTTCGTATGTGTAATACCTGCCTTTATTTCGATTAAATATTGCGCCCTTATGTGGTTAAGTGAAATTTTGGTCTTATAAACAGTAGGCTAAATATCTGTAATAATATATACGTGAAAGTGAAACATTGACTGGATTGTAAAGTAAGTTGTGATTAGGCCTAAGTGCAGCGTTACCGATGTTACTCTTGTCTAATCCATTATTGTTAGTTTACCGTATTTGTCTTATTAAATTTAAATTATTGCGCCCTTTTTATTTGTGAATAACCTACATTATACGAGTAAATAATACGACGTTTGATAATATACACAATTTGAACTATATATATAGTTTATTACGAAAAATTATACCCTATAGTTTTCATTACTGTTACAGTATCTAGAATTGTAATTAGTTGAAATAAAGCACTCAAGCTTCATTACGAAATTCTTGCACATTCATTTATGCATGTTTCAACAATTTTCAGTTGCGTCGCACGCATATTTTAATGTGTTGAAGTTATAGGTTATGTTTATTCTATCAGTACTTGCCTTATTTCCATATTCGCAATTATGCATTATAATTAAGCATAACGCTACGTATGACTTATAAATGCAATTTGTCTACACTTCAATTGTATTTATTCGTTTCAGGCGGTACTCCAGTCTGAAGTCTGATTAGTTTAATATGTTACTAGGGCTAAACTAGCGCTGAGGTAGTTCCCTTCGTATTCATACATCTTGCATATACAAATTAGTTCGGTTCGTTCAGGATTTTAATATGCCTTGCTTATAGGATCAAATGCATCTCCACAAAAAATAAATTCAACTGTTTTCAGTTCAGAAATTACCGGAACTATACCTCAGCGCTACTAAGTAATATAACGTATGTACATTTCATAGGAGGGACTGTGGTGAATTTTCTACCTATACGTAAGGACGGTAACCGTGTTCTGAAGTTTATACTAAAAATATATTCTTCTTTATTAAATCTCAAAACAGTTTTCGTTCTCAACTTAAGCCTAAAATGTTGACGCAGATATGTTATGTTAACATGGTAAATTCTCTTCACATAAAAATAACAGTTTTATTTATTATTCCTGCCACATTATGCAACACATAAATGGAACTTATGCACATATTACATTGAATAAAAATTTAATTGTATTATTTATTTGTTCCCTACTATACTGGGTTGTAATGAATTGTATTTATCTAACCTACCAGATTAACACACAACTGTACATACACTAATTTCATAGGAGGGACTGTGGTAAATTTTGTACCTATAAGTAAGGTAGGTAGATGTGCTAAATTAAAATCACAATATAAATAATTCTTCTTTATTAAATCTCAAAATAGCTTCCATTCCAAACTTAAAATGTTGATGCAACCAGGTTATGTTAACATGTAAAACTCCGTTCACATTAAAATAACACAGTTTTGTAATTATTTCTGCAACATATTATGCAATAAGAAGTGTGAAGGGATCTTATACACACATTACACTAAATAAAATTGAGCGCCGACACGCTATAAAGTAATATATTTCACTCAGCTTCGTATACTCAAATAGAAAAGCCCGACTCATCGAGTGACGTCACACAACCTGCAGTACGGCCTGGTCTAGATCATGATGGCAGTGGCTGTACCTTAGCGGCTCGGCGGTGGAAGGTCATGCTTATTCCTTATCAGTAGTACCACTACTTGTGTGATTGTAAATATTGTAACTAATGAAATAAACAGTAACTAGAGAAACAAACTAAATTAATAGTAACTAAACATGTTTAATCTACTCGTATTAAATTATAAGACTCTTTACTATGCTTGAATAATATATTGTAGTAGTAGTAGTAGTAGTAGTAGTAGTAGTAGTAGTAGTAGAACTATTGCAATAATAATAATAATAATAATATTAATAATAATAATAATAACAATAATAATAATAATAATAATAATAATAATAATAATAATAAATTATAGTAAACAAATCACAGCTTTTACGTTAAAATTCTTGTCAAAGAAAATAACATCACAGATTGTAAATCCAAAATTTTATAAACAAAATAAGCGTACCCAAGAAACAAGCACATTATAGTAAAACTAATTAACGCAACAGAAATGAATACATAAATTTCATACACGCCAACATTTTTTTTTTTTTTTTTTTTGAAAATCAGAACACGAAATAATAATAAATATGTCTTATTGCAAAAAAAAAAAAACACAGATTTACAAAGGTATTAGATTTGTTTTTTTCTTCTCCTCTCTTTTAATGATATTTTCAATGGATGGTGTAATGGACTTTGATACAGCAAGCCTCTCTACAGCTCTTAACCTACGAAGTGCAATCCGTTACACTTGCTCTTAATTTGTGTTCATTCTTTTCGTTCTCGATATTATGCTTCATGATCGAACTTTAGATTGTTAAACACATTCATAATAATACCACTTAGCCTTGGCTCCTCACTTAGTACTGTGAGTAAATTCATCCTTTCATCACTGACGATATCTTTATATTTTTCACCATGGACACACATCATAATGCCGCTTTAAATTATAATTTCTGAACTTGATATGTTTTTACAAATAAGACACTGTCCATCTCCCTACATTGATTCTTTAAAAAAAAGAATAACAATTTCCAGTCATTGTTAAACTCAGTTTCAGGTTTCTGCTTTGCGACATCCATGGAGATACGTAGTAGATAGATACTTCACTCCTGATCTGTACGAAACGAACTACCTACTCTCCCACTTCCCCGCTACCATATAGAGGGGTAACTGTCCTGCTCGCGAGGGAATAAACATGATTTCATTTGCCCGAACGGGTAAAACGCACATACGGGAAGCCAATTGCCAGGCCTGCTGTAGTTTATACAGTACATCAGTTAATTCTTAATTGTCTATTGTTCAAAAACATTTATATTATCATTATTATTATTATTATTATTATTATTATTATTATTACTATTATTATTATTGTTGTTGTTGTTATTATTGATTCTCCTTTTTCCTAGTTTATGTCGTTCTGTTCATTAGACACAATCTTGCAACAAATTGTATTTATTTGTCCCAATCCTATTACCCTTATTCCTGTATAGACTCTACAAGCAATAGCACGGATTTCTTCAAATCCTCTATCGCTTTTTCTAATAAAATTATTATTATGCAGTAGTTTATGCGACAATGATGGTGACGTCCACCGCTGTGAATTAACGGTTAGCATTCCTGGCCGTAAAACGAGCGGGCCCGGATTCAAATCCTAGTTGGGACAAGTTACCTGGTTGAGGTTTTCCCTCAACCTATTAAGAGAAAATGCTGGGTAATTTTCGACGCTAGACCCTGGACTCATTTCGTTGGCATTATCACCTTCATATCATTCGGACGCTATATAACCATAGCAGTTGAAAAAGCTTTGTAAAATAACCAGTTAAAATAATTATGGTGACGACGGTGATCATAATGTAGTGAAATATAGGTAAATGTAATGTAGTTGACGACAGTGAAGGTTGGGTGACGATAGTGGTAGTCATCTGAAATATGATCAAAGGAATGCTCTTGATTTTTAGTAAAATATTAATAATGCATCCTTCGTATATTTAATATGGGTTCTTATAATGAAAGGTTAACGGCAATCTTACTTTTTCTTATTCTTATTGTGTACGATCTCTTACTTTTCGTCCACACTGTATATACATTCTACAGTTTAAATGATTTATAGGAATTTGCAATTGCGTTTTAGACAGAAAGTGAAATCTGACGTAATGATTCTCTATTTTAGAGACCCTCGTGTGAGTCCTACATGTAGTATCGATTATGTAGGTAACAAGCTTCAATCATTAGCGATTAATCTCCACCGGATAATTAAATCAATTCATTATGAGGCTTCGATAAAGCAAGTAAAGTGAAAAAGAAAGAAGAAAATTTTGAATTGAATTAAAATTCAGCGTGTTATTACCTGTGAACGTAAGAAAACTTCTTAAAGAAATTATACTCGTAAAATAATACCTATTGGGTTACAACCTACATGGGAATCATTGGAAATAAACTAGTAGTAAGAACAGAAATGTATGTAACATTATTTTAAATTATGGGAACCAAAATAATTCTATACTTTTTAAATTGTCAGTGTTGCTATATTTTGAAACATTACCTCCCGTACCAGCTTTGTGAAATTCTCGTATTTTGATCGAAATTCTTGTATATTTACTTCAAACACTATTCGTGATGAAAAAAAGTTCTCTAAGTAAGATGATCATAACTTAGTACCAGGTACTGTGATAAAATGAAATGAATAATTTTACATTTAAATGATTAAATTGTATGTACAACTTCAACAATCTAGGCTAAAAAATTACTAAGAGCACAATTGAGTCTTAGTCTCACTTATGCTCCAGCATTCAGTTAACTTGCATGCACAGTGTTCCCCTCAATCGGTCCCCAAGTTGCTATGTCCGTCATAACATTATGCATATTGCCCTGTAAGTAGTTACAAAAAGCTGCAGTTGAGTACAATTACAAGTTTTAAATGCCATAACGTTACTTATAATCACAGTCTTTATTTTTTTTCGCTTCGCATAATGTGAAAGTTGAAAGCAATACATTCAACGTGTTTCCTTGGCGTATTACGTCAACTTTATCATAGGAGTATAAATAGAACAATGTGAAAGGTATTAAGATACAATTCATTAATTAGGCCTATATTATAATAGTTATTTACAAATGGATAGTCTTGATTATTATGGCATAAGTGAATGTTTTCACGAGTGTCATAATAAGATTATCCACGAGTTGGATACAACACTTTATGGCATCTTAGCATTACAAATTGTAGGAAATAAATTATGAAATAATTCGGCATCCATAGCTGACATAAGTGTTGATATGTTCGTATCGATTAGTTGCGCCTGGCATTGGTAATGAATAAAGAGAAATGGATGATCTTGCAGGTATTACAAACTCTAGTTATACCTTAGTTACAAATGTTTCTTTATTTTGTTAATATAGTTCCTCTGAACCACAGAACTGTTTTATGTGATGATATAAAAGTGATACAAAATTAATAAAGATTGGAAATAAATGTTACGTCACCTTCTGTCCTGCATTTCATTTCTTTTTACGTGGCGCGTAAAAGCGATAAGCAAGATAACCAGACAACGTTCCGGTATTACGTCATAGCGAATACGTCATTGCTATTATTGGCACGTGTACCATAATAAGCCTATTACGCACGATATTGGACGTAGTAACAACCTGTTTACAATGCTAGGATGGCATAAAATACTATGTTACACATGCACAGGATCACAGAATACTTACCGTCCAGTTTTATAACTCCATCCGTCTCTCCTAGTGAGTTCTTGGCGACGCACTTGTATGATCCAAAATCGCTGGATTTGACGCTCCTTATCTTAAGCATCATATACTTGTTGTAGCCGTTGTCCATGGATACAGCCTCGTATTTGTCCCCTGTAACAAACATAAAAAAAACAAATGAACAATCATTTGTTTCTTATCATAAAAGCTGCTGGAGTTATTTTTCTGATACTTTTCTGGTAAGTTTGCTTTAAGTTCGTGTACAATAAAGATAAATGAATCCACTTTAGTGTTCTGTGGACAGTGTTCGCTCTTCTGAATCAAGAATTTCGTGGTTCGATGTCTGAACTCTGGCGTAGGCGTAGAATTATCTCCATTCCACGTGACTGGAAGTTTGTCCTTAAAGTCTTCATAATTATCTTTCTTTCATCTGCTAACCACACCGTCAGGAAGGTCCGGAGTAAGACAGAATTTAGTATTGGTCTAAAAATAAGCCCTACCTTCACAGGACAGGAGTGTGAGTCGATAGAAAATGAGGGGGTAAATGGGACTGGATAGTAATTCCTGTACAACACATGCTCTGATGATCGGACGCCTATAATGGGTTGTTTATAAGTATGTCAAATTTATTCCTGCTTTGGTAGATGTTGTACCAAGAGCAGAAGCTGATCCTTCTTCCGAGAAAACTCTGGTCAATTAATTCTGGTTCTGTTTATATTAGGCAGAGTTGGAATGTTGCGTTAGATTGTCATAGAATATGAAACGGCGCTAGTGGCATAACAACAGGCGATGTTTTCTATCAAGGCAATTAAAATGACGGTATAAGCAGATACTGTAACATACGACTCCGTGATCTAGCGGTTAGTATTTACGATTACAAATGATAAGATCCCGGGTAAGTTTCTCGTCCTGAGTACGTAACTTTTCCCATAAAGGGATATTTAATACTCGTACTTTCACTGGTAAAGATCTAGAAGCTAAGGCTTTTTGTAGGCACGAGTTTAGTAATGGTTCTGAGAATGCGTCGTAGAGCTGATGTGTGGGAACTGTACGATACACGAACCATCAACAAAAAAAAGGAAGCCAAATTAAAATATTACGTATCGACTTACTATAATATAGTGACAACTGAACGCTTAAGATATGAACGGTATTCAAGAAATGTAAGTAAATTAACTGGGTTTCAAATTCGACATTTTAAAATTGTAATTTCAGCATTAAATTAACTAGCTGAGAACGAAAATAAAATAAAACCCAATCTAACAATGAAAATTATATTCGTTCTGCCCAAGAGCACGTCTTTCACTGCAAACCAAGCTTTCTCCAATCTTTTCTATTTTCTGCCTTCCTCTTTATCTCCGCATATGATCCATTTATCGTAATGTCGTCTATCATCTGATATTTTCTTCCACCCCGAACTCTTCTCCCGTTCACCACTCCTTCCTATTCATCCTTCAGTAGGCAGTTTCTTATCAGTCAATGAACCAGTCAATTCCCTTTGCTCTTACTGATCAGTTTCAGCATCATTATTTCTTTACTCACTCTTTCCAATAGAACTTCATTTCTTATTCTGCCCGTCCATTTCACACGCTTCATTCTTCCCCATATCCACATTTCAAATGCTTCTAATAGTTTCTCTTTACTTCGTCTTAATGTCCACGTTTCTGCCCCATACAATGCCACATTCAACACAAAGCACTTCACAAGTCTCTTCCTTAGTTCTTTTTCCAGAGACCCTCAGAAAATTCTCCTTTTTCTATTAAAATCTTTCTTGGCCATTGCTGTCCTCCTTTTGACTTCCTGTCAGCAGCTCATGTTATTGTTTATAGTAAACCCCAAGTATTTGAAGCTGCTCACTTGCTCTACTGCCTCATTTAGAATTCGCAAGTTTACTTTCTTTACTTTTCTTTCTATGACCATGGTCTTCGTCTTGTTTGTATTTATCTTCATCCCATACTGCTCATAGTTGTCATTTAGCTCCAGTATTATCATTTCCTCTTCTGCTAACAACGCCATATCTTCAACAAATCTTACGCCCTTGATTCTTCTTCCTCCTGCTATCATTCCTCTCATGTTCTGAAACCAGTTCCTCACTAGAACCTCCAAGTAGATGTTCTCTTCAGCACTGGTTCAGAATCCAAAGTATTTTGAAAAGAACATGCATTTCCTGATTTCAGGAATTTCAATAATTAAATAATGTCATTTTTATTTGATCATTTTAAGCTAGAGCGAGAGAGATTACTGCAATTAAGGTCTTCCTTTGGTGGTATATTATGTCCTGAAAAACTGAATGACTGGAAAACAGTATTGCAAATACTGTATATGATAGGCCTAATGCCAAAGACACTGATGTATAAAACATTAGTGTAACATATTCCGTATTGCGGTTTTTGAAACTTTTGACTTAGCACAGCATTTCACATAATCAACTCTCTTGGGATTTAGGGTCAACGAAATACAATACAACTTTTACAGTCGATAGAGAAGACATGAAAGATTATGAAAATGTCATCGCCAGAATAAGGACTTAAGTAGAGTTAAACTGTTATTGCACCCAGTGTCTCAATGTTGCGTGAGTCACAGCTAACTTATTTTTATATTTATTTAAAAGATAATTACAGTTTTAATAACGTACGCACGAATGCCTAATGTTAAAAAGTATAATTATTTGATACGGAATCTATTTTGTGAGGCAGTCCTACAGTGTTGAGTGGTCATATCATTCTTCCAATACGTTCATGTTCATTGGTGCAATTCCAGGATAATTACTGAATTACGCGAGGTTAAATATCGATTTCGTGTGGTCCTGCTTATGTTTGATGACGGATTCAAATTTATGGGCTATAAGTCTCCATTTTCACCACATAATGCTCTGGTTTCTCGTTGATACATCGCCAAGCTGCAACACTAAATTCATAATGAAACTTGATGAACATGCACTTCAATCTAGTTCCTCCAATAATATAATATGCTATTGGGAGTAAATGAAACAATACAAATTATTTCTCGACAGAGTTTTAACGTATGAAAATTACAATACACATAAACTTTTGCAAAATTAGTAGAATAGCCCAGATACTAATATGAAAAATTGGAAAATAAATAATAATAAACAATTTCTTGAAATACAGTATCAAATGCATTATATTGTGAGTGCTGTATTATTCCTTAATTATTACCATACTCGATCCATTGCCATTTCAATATCGACACCCTAGTATGGCGGAGCACCGAATATTCCTTCAGGTATCATAAGATTTACCAGGAGATCAACGTGGTGCGGAGTTTGGATATTTGCACCGCGTCACATGTGGAGACATCCAAAGTTTCGGACCTACATATCGACTTCAAAGTCAGAGAAAAAAGCGATAGGGGAAAAGAGAAACCTGTCTTTTAGATCCACTACCGAGAACGAAATGCATTAACATTTTGGAGTGCCTGTCACAGACAGACAGACAGACAGACAGACAGATAGATGAGCATATACTACATATGGACAGTTGGAATTTTAGAAGAAACATTCTCTTTATTAGGAAACTTCTTCTTCTTCTTAAAGCCTGTTGTGTACAGAATTTAGAGACAATCTTTTGTTTGGTCAGCACGGGTTTCCCTTACATCCAGACAATTATTTTTCTTTTATTTTAACTAATCTACGTTGTGTATCCACGATACACGGTCAATCCTCTCTCTTTTTTTTTCTTTTTTTTCTGATGTCCAAGTCACGTATTGTTTAGATATAACATTGATCACGGTTCTGTATGCTATAGTTTTCTTAGACATTTTCGTAACTTTAGTCGACTTGGGTAGCGTAGTCGGTACAGCGCTGACTTTCTGTGCCCGAGGTTGCGGGTTCGATCCCGGCCTAGGTCGATGTCATTTAAGTGTGCTTAAATGCGACAGGCTCATGTAAGTAGATTTACTGGCATGTAAAAGAATTCCTGCGGGACAAAATTCCGGCACACCGGCGACGCTGATATAACCTCGGCAATTGCGAGCGTCGTTAAATGAACCATAATTTAAAATTTTTCCTAACTATGTACTTTTCTGATATTATCAGTATTTGACAAGTTTTTGCAGTATCTCTTCCTGTTTCTGCTGAGTAAGTTAACATTGTCCCTTAACTCTAGAATGCATTCGTCATTGGGCAGTTCTTTATTGCTATAGACACTTAAAAATGACGTAATAGAAGAAAAATATTTTTTAGCTCTATTATATTCGTTTCAGTATTTAATTTTTGTTTTTTTTTTTTGTAGTTTTATTTATTTAGATCTTGACTTTCTTTGTAATGTTTATTTTAATTAAATTAAACTTACATTAAATATAAAATGACATATACCCAACTACAAGAAAATATTTCTGAATATAATTTTTGTTTATTTTATTTAGTTGTATTTGTGTTTTGTTTCTAAATTGTATCTATATCAAAATAAATTTGCAGGAAACAAAGAACCATATAAATCTAACTACAAGAAAATATTTAAAAATATTATTTCATTGCTTTGTTTAGTTTTATTTATTTCGTTTGTTTCTTGTTTGAGTAATTTTATTTACATGAAAATCAACGGATTGTTACGAATCCCGGTACTAGCGGGAGCACTAGAATGCACTAGAATGTTTAATAATTATAAGTTTTCAACAAATTGTGGTGAACGTTATCGTGCTTCTATGTTTAACTAATCAGCTATATTTAATTTGATGATAAAGATACACGAGAGTAGCCCAGCTAGGAAGAAAACTTTCTCCCGCAAGAAAAGTCTGGGAAATTTTGCTTCAAAATTCGATTGAAGTTTTATTACTGGATTTTCAGCATATGAATTCTCTTCAGCCTCAACTGGAGGTTGAATTTCGTATACTTTCTTTTCTTTCCTTTGGTAGCTGAATAAGTGGTGAGTTTCCCGTTTTATGTTTTCTTGCTTCATTTTCTTCTTTCTTTATTCGCTAGTTTCGTACAATTATTCTCAATCTCTCCTGCTGTATCTTACATTAATTTTTTCCCCTTCAGTTGCAACATCATCCCAGTATGTATTCCGGATCCTTATTACTGTAACAAATTTCATCATCGAACTGTACATTGTCTTCAGCACTATCGTCTGAACTTATAACTATAACTTGCATAATAGTGTCAGGATCATCACGTAAGATTTCATCCAGTGTTACTTTGTAAGATAAAACACATATAAAAAAAGTAAATATACTGCACTGACAGAAAAATTTATTTTAATATTATTGATATATAAATTTGACGTACAGTTCCAAATATATATTACAATACTGTAACTTAGCCAAACGTGTAGTTTGTAACTTGCTGTCACGACTACTAGTCAGCAACCGACAGATTGAGATATAGCTAGAAGGAAGGCTCGCTTGGCGGAAAAAGTAGTGAGGATGATTTGTTTAGCCATTATACGTCAAAATTACATACGATAGCATTCTAGAGTTAAGGAACTTATTCTTCCAGAAAATATCATCAAGACATCCCACTATAAGCAATTCTTTATTTGCTTGATATTTCATTTTAATGTATAATACTCCAGAACTAACTATCGTCACTTCAAGATAATAAAAAGTCATAATTTTGTATAACTTATTACGAAACTTAAAATGCGTATATCCATCAAAGCCTCGAAATGGACTTGATGCATTCAAACAGTATTTTATCACTTAGAAAAATACTAGGGAATTATAAATACCATGGCGACCAAGGTACCAAATCACACATGTCCACTGGTGGACAAAATTTATTTTGATAAATTGTGCATTTACCTTTATTTACGTAGCTTACAGTATTTCTGAAGTCATTCTGAGCAAAAAAGTTATATAAACATGTATCCTAATCTCAATATTTTCAGAGTTACAGTAATTTGAAGTTGTTAGTAAAATACTTTTTTTTCTTTAGTTTTAAGGGTAAAAGAATATTACAAATAGAGTATTAACTATTCAGAAGTATCATTTCTTTAATTTGTCGTTAATTGCTTTTTACAGATTTTGTTTTTCAATTTTTAACTAAAAAACATTATCCTTATACACTTATCACAAAAATTGTTACAAATCATACGACTTTAGGAACATGATTATTTATGGTGCTATTCATAGACATTTCGCAGCACGCTCTACGAGCGTGCTAAGCTAGATCCGGCTATCCACTGGTTACTTGTACAGAATTTAAATCATATCCTATCGCTAACACTGGTTTATGAATACGAAAAACGCTGATAATCCACCGGAAACCCGCGCTAAAATGTCTATGAATATGGCCCTTACAGTTTAATTATGTATACTAATGTACAGTCTTGAAGAATTTACAAGAGTGGCTTGATTTGTAAGAATTGTTTGATAAATGCATAATAAAAATTTAGTTTTGTAGTTACAAAGCAAAAAAAAAATCTGTACGAAACAACTATGGAATTCACAACACGTTTTTAGCTTCAGAATACTAAACAATTAAAGAAATGATGCTCCTGAATAGTTCCTTCTTTCCCTGTAATATTCATTTACCCTTAAAACTAAATAATAATGGTATTTTACAAACAATTTCAAATTATTCAAATTAATGTAACTCTGAAAATATTGAGATTAGGACACATGTTTATATGACATTTTTTTTTTCAAAATGTCTTCTGAAATAAGCTCCGTAAGTGAAGGTAAATCCTCGTGAATCACCCTGTAGAATGAGGAAAAACTAATTTTAATAAACAATTTCTGAGATGATATATAGGACCGACAGAGACATGGCAAGGTACGATACCATGGGTCAAAAATACATTATTACTGCGCTAAGGACGTAAATTCCATAAGATCGATCTCTGTGGAGATAGACATCTTGTTTATTACTGTTGAAAATGTGGTGCCTGATGTGGTACTCTGCCAATTTTACTGTACTGCAATAGGTTGTAAGAAAAATAAAAAGGAAACATTTACACTGTCTTGCTTGCATGAATGACTACTTGGTTGATCCTTACTTAGGGGAGAGTTGGCTAAAACAAAATACTTAGCGCGAAATAGCTAATATCTTCGAGATCATTGAGAGGAATAAGAAACAATTATTGTTTATGAGTCCTTTAAGGATTATATTTTAATAAGTGATTTGGAAATGTGCTCTGTACCACAATGCTTAAGAGGAAAATAATGTTTATTGAAAGTTTTTTCAAGTGTCCCGTTTTGCCACACTAATTGGATAAAACGGGATAGTTACATAAATCAATTGAAATTGTTGTAATTTTAATGAATAAGTCACAAAAATTGCACACAAAACATGAGTATGAACAAAAGAAATCATTTCTATGTCAATTTGTACATTATATTGCTGTTAATTATTATAAATATTATAATATTCAAAATGAGAAATGAACATTTACTAAATCTTCTGGATCTACACTCTTCGTGAGTCCACTCTTGGCACTAGGCATACAGGATTCACCGCTCTTCCGATTGTGAATTTGGATAGAGATCGTTGCAATAAATACATGCCTCATCTTAGTCCTCGTTTTGCTCCTTCTCAGAGCTGCTTAAAGGATCAGTGGACCTAACTTTTCTTGAATTGCTTTTCGATTTTTTGTTTTCCACAGAAAAATTTTGCCACACTTAGGCCTACTGCCAATTTCTTAGAGTTTAATTTCTTTACCATTTTCTTGCCTTGTTTCCATAGCTACAACAAGCTCATTCTTGTAAGGTGAAGAAGTTAATATTGCTGCCTTGCCTCTTCTTCTATCATTATTTGTTGGTCCTACCTTATACCGAGCTTGGGGAATTTTCATAATAACAAGACACTATCTCGTTTTGGCCAAGCGTGTGGTATCCCGTTTTATAAGACCACACGTTGAAATTTAAAATATAAAAGACCGATAGTTACGAAGATAGATATCGAATTTAACTAAACTACAATTGAAGACTAATAACTATAGAATTATTTCAAACAATTACCTATTGGCTGTTGAAGTTAAATGCCTCGTTATGAACACCTTAAAATAAAGGAAATATTTTAGGAAACGCGGGGTTTTCTAAATTATGATTCACACAAAACACACACGAGGGAATTCTCACCATGTAATGGCTGCCCAGTGAAGAGCTTGCGTATAGGAAGGGAATATATATCTCATTTGAGAGGTGGCACCATTTTCCTACGAAATAAATATGGTATCCTGTTTTTCCGTACTATCTCTCCTCTACTTCCATCAAGACTACTTCTTTTTCGGTTTTTCCCCTTTCAGGACTTCGCCATAAAAGCTTCCACAAACCTCCTTTGTTCCAGTCACCAGACTGAAATCCTATTTGTCCACAACTTTATTAATTTAAATTTCGCACTCCAAAACCGGTCTAACTCTTCTCACTTTCCTCGTTGCGTACCAGATCATGATTTCATTTTCTTAAGTCACCCGTATTTATTCATAACACTGCAGTGTTCTGTTTTCTAGAGATCTGCAACAGAACATGTATCCCCATCTAGTTTATTACTATACATATCAGTTTCGGAATCTTTCATTTTGACCCCGTATATGGAACTATTGTTAGATATTCGCAAGAAGGAAGATTTTCTGTTGATGTCATCAGCATGGTACGAGGCCATAACGTTGAACAGACACAAGAGGCACGCATTCTGACAATAACGTACATTCATAGCTGCTTCGGGGCCGGCCATCTGCCAATTGACGTAAAGCAATTTGACCCCCGTACAATATACATTCAGTGAATTTGATATCGGAGATTTGTGTTGCCATCCATCTCCTCCCTTGATTCGGAACTGGCATCTGGAGAATATAACGACCACTTAACATGAGGACTTGCTACAATTGAAACAACGATGTCGAGTCGTCGAGATGAAGTTTTTCGAACGGAATGCGGATTTTAGTGCTATAAATTACTGTAACAAGCACAGTTTAACAGCGGAACGCATTTTAATGATCTTGATTCTCGAGAATTTGAGAGAAAGAAAAAGAAAGATGGAGTTGTTTTTAACAGGAGTGTGGAGTGTTTTCTCTTGTTTTCTAAAGCAACGTCATTTCCATATCAGAGCATCTTTTAATATGAGTCTCTGAACAGGAATACAATATTAAATCCACATTCTTCAAATAATTAAGACGTTATATTGAAGAATCAGAATTTATTTCAAGTGATCGAACCATATTGTTAGCATAGTAACAGAAAGATGGTGAAGTAAAATGAATATAGTATAAGTGAGTCAGATAAAGAGGAGTAAGAGCGAGAGAGGAGAGACAGGAATTACAATTATGAAGCAAAAATAGAAGAACGAGAGAGAGCGCGATAGATAGAAATAGATTAGGAACAGTACCAATTAAGAGAGCAAGCCCGTGGTACAGGCAACGTAGGGGTTTTGTTTTGTTACTCCGGTTCCCCTATGACACCCCCAAACATTTTCCAACTATTAATTCATTACGAGTGTAATGTAGGCCTCTGGAGAACCTCTGGCGGACTGAGTAATCTAAGCTTCTCTTCGTTAACGACATCTACAGTACGAGCAACAGTCCTGCGAAGTTAAGAACCATGCCAATGTACAAAAAATAATTAGGAAGACGAGAAGAAAAAAGATGGAAGACGTAAATTCGAGACGTAATAATAATAATAATAATAATAATAATAATAATAATAATAATGATAATAATAATATTTCTTATTATTAATATTATTATTATTATTATTAACTAACATTACCCTCCCATTTATACGGAAGCGAGATTTGGACACTAAAGAAAAAATACATGAACAGAATCAAAGCAACGGAAATGAAATTTTTCAGGAGGACAGCAGGATATACTCTTTTAGGCCGAAAAATGAATGAAGAAATTTTAGAACAATTAGAAGTAGAGTCATTAGAAGAAAAAATCAAAAGATACAAATTAAATTGGCTAGATCATGTAAGAAGAATGGAAAATTCAAGAATCCCAAAAATTATGATGCAGTATAAACCTAGAGGACATCATCGACCAGAAAGACCTTTTAGAAGACTGCTAGATGAGGCCTAAACAGGTCTACGGAGGACTAATTCGTGAAGGATGATGATGATGATGAAGATGATGATGATGATGATGATTATTATTATGCTGCTGCTACTATTACTACTACTACTACTACTACTACTACTACTATTATTACTACCACTACTGCTATGAGGGAAAGTATAATTATAAAAATATGGGAAAATGCGTGAAAAGAAACGAACGAATGAAGAATGATTAATTCAGATTAACAAGAATTACACATTATGAACAAGTAAGAGAGAAACAAAGCAAAATGACGGTCGGGGAGAAGCAATAGAGATGATGTTATGAAATGCAGTCGTGAGAGAAAAAAATAATAAAAGTCAAAGAGATAGTAAATAGTCAAACTTAGAAACGAAGTGAGTGATGGCTTTTCTGTGACGTGAGAACTGTGAATTCGTTTGTTGTTGAATGTTTCTTGCAATGCGAGAAAAATCTTCCACGCTTCACGATGTGGGCGTAACATCTGTTCTGTCTTTAAAGGTCATCCATTCCGCCTCTTCTTGTCCGTTGCAAACTAAGTTTACAAAGTGATGCTCTTTTAGGAAACCTGTAATTTGGCATCATTGCCTCGTGCTATGCCTGTTTGTTTCAATATTGTAGGCTTCTGCTTCAAAGGAAAAATAAATTGTTACATGCTTTGACTTTATCAATTTGCGTACTTTCGATATTACGAGTCTATATTGAACTGACTTTTACAGATATACAAATGAAATTGATGGTGCAAAATAATTAGTGGGAAAGCCAGAATAGCAATTAGTTTTGAAATTCAATTGCTTCTCTGTGTAAGTAATAGATATGAAGATTTTAATTAAGAAACGAAAAGAAAGATTATTAATTTATATTTTGCAGTTTATTTGAAAAATTATATACTTAAAATTAGCAGCAAAATAATTCGACATTAGGTATATTTAGACCACTAAAACCAACTCACAAGCACGCTATGTTACTTCTATGCGCACGGTGCTCACGGTGCAGGAACTGTGTCGGAGGGAACGTAGCGCAATGGTGTCCTGCTTGTGTCTGTAATCTGTAGTAGTTACGTTTGCCATTAGACTATAGATCAGTGTTCGTCAGCACTCGCTGAAATGGGTAGAGGGTAAGGATATATGCCCCGTCGTGCACAAGGGACAGGGAGACAGCATACCCGCCAGCAGCCTCGAAAGCACGCTAGGGCTGTGTCTTGTCCGAGGGTAAGAGACGCTAGTCGGAGAATACAGTGTTCTGTTGACCGTTGCTATAGATGATCGGATAATAAAGAAGAATACGTCATGCGCTTTCATAAACACTGTTCTTTATTCCGTTTGTGCCAACACTAAATTGTAGCCCAAACAACTAAATGCAAATAGCCTACGTTGTACCATTGCAACTAAATATAACTTATTTGTAACATATACTTGCAACAACTTTTTTAAGTATAGTTATATAAGAACGAAAAAATGCATTGTTAGTGAAAGTTAGCAATTGATAAATAAAACTCCTACATACTTTCTACACTGGATATGTTGAAAAATATAAGCAAAAACACACTGATAAATACAAAAATAATACCGGAAATATGATTTCAAATTAAAATAATATAAGTTGTGCAATGGATACATATCTCAATTTATTAAGACTCTAATACTTTCAGATTTACTCGGTACACGCTCTTGCTTTTTGACGTCTTTTGGTTTGTACGATATAAACTATATTTGGACATAAACAACTCTGAAACCTTAATGTACACTTTAAGTTATGGTCACTGAGGTTGGCTCTTTCAGTGCCTTTGTTTCGTTTCATAGCTGAAAATGAAGCTTCACACACACAGATCGAATCAAATATTAAAATCAAAGATGCCGCACGCCTGTGGAGACGAGGGAATCTTGACTTGGGAAATCGACTGCAAAAGTCTAGCGAATAACGTCTGCTCCTGCAACTATCAGTCAAGTCAATGTCACATTTCAAGTTGATTAGTTCCAGTTGGACATCTTTGGGAGTATCATCAATATCCCATTCAGGATTAAAATTGTTTTTGGAGCCAAAGGCCTTCGCTTTAACGGCTTCTTTCCATGACAAACTGGCGCCGATCTACAAGACACCACTGCTACCGAGGACAAACTGTACGCGTTCACTACTCCGCTCGCACTGAGCTCGCCCGTGCTCAATATCTGCAAATTGCACAGCGAGCAGCCAGTTGGTTGTCAGTGATTTAGCCTGTTCGCTTTTGTTTTAGTTGGCTAATTAATTACGCTATATCAACTACTCGGTTACTCAGCGTCAATGGGATTGGTAGTAGCGAAATGTTATTTGGCGAGATAAGACCGAGGATTCGCCATAGATTACCTAACATTTGCCTTACGGTTGGAGAAAACGTCGGAAAAAGCCCAGCCAGGTAATCAGTCCAAGCGGGAATCGATCCCGCGTCCGAGCGCAACTCTGGATCGGAAGTAAATCTCCTTAGCCGACTGAGATACGCCGGTGGGTTGTAGAGTGTTCTCTAGTAATAATGGTTTTATATATAAATTAACAAAACTATTGGAAGTGAATATAAAAAAAATTAAAAAAGTAAAAATTGATGTAAAAAGACTGCAAGAATTTAGAATTACAGATACTCGTATAATACTAATTGAGAATCACAAGAAATTGATAGAAGATTCATAGAATTCCTATAATTGCGTGAAACGTTTATGACTTCGGTTTGGTGTTCTTGAGATATTTAGATTTTTGAGGAATTATTTCTTAATTTATAAGGACTGTGAATGTTATTGAGAATGAAATAAATACACTGCAATTTATGATCATACTAAAGCTGCCAAGTAGTCAAAAGAAGGATAGCAATAACAAAGGAAGTTTTTAATACAAAATGGAGCATTTTCAGCGGACATTTGGGAAAATGACTAGGGAACGAATTTTTTTTTTATTTTACTTGGTTCTTTAACGACGCTGTATCAACTACGAGGTTATTTAGCGTCAATGGGATTGGTGATAGCGAGATGATATTTGGCGAGATGAGGCCGAGGATTCGCCACAGATTACCTGACATTTGCCTTATGGTTGGGGAAAGCCTCGGAAAAAACCCAACCAGGTAATCAGCCTAAGCGGGAATCGAACCCGGGCCCGAACGTAACTCCGGATCGGCAGGCAAGTGCCTTAGCCGACTGAGCTACGCCGGTGGCTTTGGAAGGAATTAAAGAAGTGCTTTGGGTAGAATGTGGCATTATATGGAGCAGAAACTTGGACAATACGACCGAAGTGGAGGGGAGCGACTAGAAGGGTTTCAAATATGGATATGGATGGAGCGTGTGAAATGGACAGAGAGAATAAAATATGAAGCTGCGTTGGAAAGGGTGGGTGAAGAAAGAATGACGTTGGAACTGACCAGAAAGAGAAAAACTGTCTATTGAAGGACGCACTGAAAGAAAATGGTGAACGGGAGAAAAGTTCGGAGTAGAAAAAATCAGATGATAGAGAACATTGAGATAGTTTATGGATCGTATATGGAGATGAAGAGAGAGGCGGAAAAGAGGGAAATTGGAGGATACTTCGTTTGCAGTGAAAGATTTGCAATGAAATGACTGTGTTTTGTTTTTGGAGTCTTATTAACAATTCTGTGTGATTTTCACAACAGGCTTTATTAGCCTATAGGATGAGTTATAGTAAATTTATAATTATAAAAGCTGTCGCTTGAGCCACAGAGAAAGAAAAGAGCAGAATTATTGAAAAAGTGTATGAGGTGAGAGAACACAGACAGTAAAAGTGGTATCCATTTCCTGCATGTTTCTCTGTGGTAGAGCTACGCGTGATATTTTTATTAGCTCTTTTCTGATGTGTAATATGCCAGGATTGGTTGCGAAATTCAGTTGACATTGTAGTACACGTTTGCCTGCTTAGATGAATCACGTGCAAAACAAGATGTGACAGAAAACGAAGCCGCCATATTACGAGCTTGTGAAATACATATAATAAACTAGTGAGTAGCTAACAAAATAGACGTCCCAGCATGGGACAGCTGTGCGCAATGTGTAATTGCAAGCAGCTGGTCGGTCAAAATTCATATTTCACACCCCTGTCTTTAATGCTCATTTCTTGAATAGACATGTTTATAAAATTCCATAATATAATATCTAAGTCTACACAGAGTCTTACATTTAGTAAGAGACCCTCACAAGAGGGCCAAACTTGCATTTCTCAGACTATTACATTTTTACTACTTCATACCACTTTTGACCAATAAAACGATAGGAAAAGATTGTTTCAGCCAATCATTTTACCACTTCCCTATAATTTATTTGTTTCTATCACTTCCCTAGCATTTTTTTCTATGTAGCCAACATTTCAAACTGAAAATTCTTTACGGTACTATAAAACATGCTTTGCGACCGTCATTTGTTTCTCGCATAGATAGTCAAATGAAAATGGCGGCTCCGTTCAAATGTTTTGGTAAAGCTAACATTAATGGAATAGAATTTTAGTAAGTCAATTAATACATATTTTATTGCATTAGAGTACTTTATATCTTCTAAACTTTATATATTTTCTTCTGTTTTTATTACCTTCCTATCATTTGTTTCTTTGTTTGCCAACGTTTCAAACTGCAAATTCTTTATGGTACTATAAAACATGCTTTGCGGTCGTAGTAGTACGTACAAACGTATAAAATTACCTTTGATTGACTAATAGTTTTTATCCCCATTTATGGAAAAGGAAAGGACTCTACTGTCTATTTAATGTAAATTAAATTATATAAAATCGAGAAAAATTATAGCTATAATTGAAACGTAACAATTTGTAGGAAACTATTGACTTCGGTGATGATTGAAATCACTACTACTTTGTCTGACACTGTTGACAAGTGAATGAGGGTTCCGTATATCATGGCGGACATTGAAACTGTTGGTAATGTTTTATCAAATAAGAAAAGGCGTAGCAAGTGAAAGTGAATAGACGAAGAATAAGAATAAACCTGTGCGAATTCAAGGAAAGGGGTATGTGAACTGTAACAGAGAAAAGATCGAAGCACTTAATAGGAAATTATGTCCGCCGTGAGAAAAACTGTACCAAGATTTCTATAACTTTCATGTTCGGCTTATTCCGCCTATACTGTACATTCTACTTAGTTCTGTAATGGATCAGAGTGTACTCTTGATAACCAGAGGGGATTATATTCATATTATCTCTTTTTGTCCAGGATTGCTAGATGTTACGATTTGGTAGACATGTCCCGATTTTCATATAAAATTCCTGAGTTCCGCTTCGATTCGATGCGGGACGCAAGAAGTTCCTCCTTCAGAAAATTAACATCACTTGTGTAATTTTATCGTTGGCTAGTAACTATTTTCTTCTAGGTCTAATTAATCACACATTAAATTTAAATTAATTTTCTTCATAATGCAAGTTTGCATATTGAAATAAACGAATATTTTGACAAGCGTAATGTTTGTCACATCGAATTCAGTGATGAATATGATACTTCTTAACGTTTAAAAAGAGACGTTCATCAGAAATTCATGATACAGAAAAAAAAAATGTTGAAAATGCTAAAATCCGGTGGGAAATATATAACTTATATAAATTCTGAAAATGTATACTGTATGTTAAATGATGGGTTTGTAGCAGTAATATGCTAAGTCACAAAATAAATATTAATTGAAATATCAATAAATTTTTTCTTTGTAATCAAGTGATGACATTGGAATTTAAATATCTTGTCACGTGTGATGCAACTTTTGGAATTTGTGCTTTACTGTCAATAATATACAGCTGGGGAAAACTAGGAGACAGAACTACTATTAAGTCATTAAGTTAATTTGACATAACATATTATTGCCACAAGCCCTTCAGAAACATGCCTGAGAAACGTAATGTAACATACAGCCAGATAAATATTGTTTTATACTTGAAAACCTGAACCTACAACATTTTGTTTATTAAAAATGCAATTTTGTGATTCATATTATTCACTTTAATTACATAGGCCTATAGAGGGATAATTTTTATTCCTTTTTTTTTAAGATTAAACGTAAGGGCTGTGTATGATGGAAAAAAGATGTCTTTCCTTGGTATATCTAAAATCTGGCAACCCTGCTTTTTAATTATAATCTTTGGCATAAATATTTAGGAGACGTACCTGAGTTCGTATTATACACATTGTGACTAAACATGCCGTCGAGGTGAAAAGCTTATTTTCCCCTCAGTAACTAATTTTGGCACCGAAAACTAGAAAGCAGCTGATGACAACAACAAGAGAAGTTGCTCTAAAGACGCAAGAAGTAAAGTGCTTGTAAGAAGACGCACTGATGAGTACCTAATTGTTGAGAACACAACTTTCATTGTCGAGCTTTCGAAAAAATCAAAAGAAGCCTTATTGTCAGTTATTCTTGGTACATGCTGACGGAAGTGCGGAAAATTTATTTAGACATCAACACATACTACGCATATTTCACGAAACTAGTTACAACGATAAGAAATATTTATTTCCTTCAGTTCTCAAAATGTACTATAGACGATTTCACGATAAGAAAAAAGCATTTGGCATATGGAGCTATACCATCAAATGGCCAGTTGCCATAGAAACGCCTATCTACCACATAGTTTGTACAATGTATTAGGCAAGGTCCATAAAACCGATGCTTTTTTCTTAACGTGGAGTCCTCTATACTTCCTGTGTGTTGTTCTCGCGTTGATCATACACAACTCTATCAGCCAATACATATTAAATGTTATATAGAAATATTACAGTATCTCACGCTATCTTAATGACTTAGTGGATGAATATGTATAGAGATACAGTGAAATTACAACCCAGCTTCCGGTGGAGTCTCTCACAGATTTCGGAGAGCTTGTTAATGAATGACCGTTTCGGACATACGCGGTTCGGCATTCTAGAAGATCTTCTCGATACTGCCTATGGTTCTCACCGACGACTACACAAAGTGGACAATTAATACAGATTTAACTCGAGTTCAATTTCTCAACGATCATTTCAATCTAAGCTTTATTCAAACCAGACTTTCTACACTTCTACACTACCTGGTTCATGTTTAGATTTGGTGTTTATCAGAAATCTCAATGTTATGCTTTTCATTCTGTATTTATCATATCTATCAGAGTAATTTCCTGAGAATTTCGAGTGTAAGTAATTTCACTATAATCTTTTTGTTGTAAGAATAATCCTACAGTAAACAATGACACGTGACTGAAGTGAGACTTGACTGGCTGCAGTTTGGCGACAGAGAGTTTCAGTAAGTGATCCTGCCCAGTCCTGTACATTCTGTTTCATGTTAAATATTTTCCGTTACTCGTCAAAGTAGACCTGACCTCACTACTATGCATTGGTTTGCTTAGGAAACTTTACTTTATAATTAATTAATGGATTCAACTCACTTAACTTACTATACATTCAACACTATTTCTTTCTCTCCGCTTTTGAGAGTGTTTTCACTCTTGTGTTTAGTAACCACACACTTCGCCTATGCAGAAGCCATACTATCATGTGCTTACGAGAAAAAGCTCAAGTGGCGCCAGCATATTGTAAGAACAGACTATCTTGGTATTACTGTTAATATTCATCCACTTACAACGTAAATAATAAAATATCAAAGTAGCTTTTCTTTTACATAGCGTCTTATTTATGAGTTAAGTTATATGTTTCATCATATTTGATAATTAGAATTCAATTTTTATTTTCAAATAATACAAGGTTGTGGTTTCCAAATACGGAACTATATTTTCCTGTGTCGTGTGAGTGTTTCGACTGGGAGCCAATCACGGGAATGACGGCCACGTGCTTGTGTTTACATTAGGATTTTTCTTACACGTGCTTGTGTTTACATTAGGATTTTTCTTACATGTGCTCGTGTTTACATTAGGATTTTTCTAACAGCGAAAATGGTATAAGCACGAGTGCTAGTCTTACAGTGGGTATATCGGTGGTAGAGCTGCTTCACCTGAACTATCGTCGCACGAAAGGCTGCCTCTTTCGCCATTTTATTATGTCGTTGAGAAATTCGTTCCTGTTATTATAATAAAAATTAATAAAGGAAAAATAATTAATAAATTATATGAAGAGAACAAGAATAAGGCAAGTGTGTCTCTTATCACTAGGTTTATTTAAGTTTTATACTGACCAACCTGTGAGAAGATGTGAATCACAACTCAAAACTGCACTTTAGAAAGAATTTCCATAAATACTAAGATATTTGCGGGCGACCAAATTATTATATCTGATTCTGAAGATAACTTGCCTTGAACAATGTTTATATTTAACAAAATAGCTGAATAAATTAAATTAAAAATATCGACAGTAAAACTCAAATTATAGGATTATAAAATAATAAGTAATAGTACATATTTCAGAAGAAGTAATGACTTTCAATAGTAGGATATCATATTTCAAACTATAAAAATTACTATTGGGAAAATATCTAAATTCATAAATTTATTGGACACAATACAAATAATACTGGTAAGGAGAGTCCGAGAAGGAACAATATTAAAATTCTATAAAATAATGACCATAGCTGATCCATTATATGGCGCAGAAAATTGGGTATTAACGAAACAACAGCGAAAAAGAATAGACGTAGCAGAAATGAAATTGTTCGGACCATTTGCAAGATAGAGTTTTCTGGATCATGAAAAATTAAGATACTCGTGCAGAATTAAAAATGCAGAACATTGTTGAAATAATAGATACATACAGATTACAACAGCGTAATCAAGTCCAAAGAATGGGACCAAATCGTATCCCTCTACAAATAAGTTTAAACCTAACGGTACAAGAGAAGTGGACCGACCCATGAAAAGATGGAGAGATCAATTTTAAAGAGCTTCTGGAAACGAAACAAAATGTTATGTTTCATTTAACGACGCTCGCAACTGCGTATCAGCGTCGCCGGATGTGCCGGAATTTTGTCCCGCAGGAGTTCTTTTACATGCCAGTAAATCTACTGACATGAGCCTGTCGCATTTAAGCACACTTAAATGCCATCGACCTGGCTCGAAACAAAAACAAATGGCCTGAGCCATAATGTTTATGAACTTCTCATATCATAGACCTAACACCTAAAGTAAAGCTAATTAGTAATATTATTTTTTATTTATTTATTTAAGTAGTTAGTTAGTGAGTGCAAATTAAAATTATAAAATAAAATTGTTTCCAGACACTACTGTAAGAGCCAGGTTCGTGTATACGATGTGGTCTTAGCCGATAATATAACATAAAATTTACAAGGACAGTTTACTAAATACAGGAAGTAACTTAATTCTAACCAATAAATAACACACAAGAACAAGAAAAGAAGAAAGAGAAAAAGGGAGAAAAAACACATAATATAAATTGACAATTAGAAGCCAGTGATATTCAATAAAAACATGAATATAGTCGGCAGAAATAAAAGGTAAAAAATACACACATTTGTTAATATTATATATTATGAATGATTTTATAAATTTCTTTTTTAAAAGTTTCAATTTTAAAATATTTCAAATTTGGAAAATGGTTTCTAATTTTATTATAAAGTCTTGGGCCGAAACTAGCACCATGTTTAAGAGCTGCACTTTTATGACATTTAGGCTCAATTAATGGGAAAGTAGACTTTTGTCTTCGAGTACGATATTCATGTCTATTAGATTTATGTTTTATTTGATTTCTGTGGTAGTAAGTTAGTAAACTATATTTATAAATTTCTTCAATAGTTAATACCTTAAAATCTGTATAAATTAAATTTGTTGGGTAATCATATTTTTGGTTAGACACATTTTTATTAATCTTATAAGTACAGATGATGCTACCCCACCCCAGTTTATTATACTATTTTATATTAATGATTGTATCGAAGTTAAAAATATTATTCTCAATGCCTTCTTAGTGATAAAATTTCGAAGTATTATTGCATTGTACCGAAGTACATATGATATTTCCGTGCAGGAATTCTGCTTTATCTTAGTGATTTAAGACGCTGCTCATTCCGTCGGATCCCGGCCATTTAGTTACTCGTAATGGGTGCACCACTGCACATAGTGTGTTGGACATTGTGCCACTGTCACACATCTGTGACACAGTGCATGAGGGTTGGGCACTAAAGGGAAACTAAGAGGTGGAACTTAAACTGAGAGGATTCAATCCGGCATCGAAATTGGAATTCTGTGTGGCCTAGTGGATAGAGCGTCAGCACGTAGAGCTGAAATCCGGGGCTCGAATCCGGGTGTCGGAGAGAAGTTTTCTCCGCTCCACCAATCCTTCATCATAATCAGTAATAACTAAAATATTGTAAAAACGAACACTGCAGTCTTAGCGAACCTATCAGACGTATTCTACGTGGAAACATTGAGGCTGTGTCAACTTTCGCAATGTCTGACTTTTTTTCATATTGAATCTTTAACCCCAACACCTGTGTTCAAGATTATTAGATCTAAAATGGATCTATGTAAAATAACATGTAATGCAAAAATATTAATTTCGTGTTACTAGTAGATAAAAAATATCAGAGTAACATAAATTATATCTTAACACAGTTTCGCATCACAGGACAAATTTTCTAACGCCTGAAAAATTCCTTCGCTTGCAAAACTTGAAATCGAGAACATTGGTAGCATCTGCGTTACACTAGCTCAGTAGAGGGATCAAACACCCCCTCTACATACAGTTTTTTATTACAGAAGCTTTGTAATTCACACATCGGTATTTCTAGTCAGTTAAGCTACATAAATCTTAACAGTTACATATATATAATACAAAACATTTTTTGCTTTACGAGCAGAAATCGTTAGTGCGATACTTTCTAGTAGTTCCTAGGGGGTTGGGAAGGGGTGTTTGAGGGTAGAAACCACTGGGGTTGCTACGCCTCATCCACTCAATAATTAATCACAGGGCAGTAGACAGCTACACCCGCCAACCTTTGCTCTTCTCCGCTATTGTGGTGGGTCCCTAAGCCTATTATGGGAAGCATGTTGCTAGACGGGGCTTTATTTCGGAGGAACACGGGAACTACATAATCACCATGCATTTTTTATTAAAGCTCTCTCCGTGTGATTTTCTTGGAGGCGACAGAGAATTCACTTCGCGCCTCGTATCTCTTTTTTACACAGATCCTCTCTCTCTCTTTGGTTAAGGAAAGTTGCTTTGGTTTTATAATAGCCTAAAATTTCCATTCCTAGACTTCGTACTTAAGTCAACCTCCGCCTCTCAGTCTCTCGCTTGTTGTCTGTAATTACGGTGTATTCTGTTATTTGTGATGATGGCTACAATCTCACATTTCAAAGGCGTAACCTAACAGACTGGAGTAAACATAGCATCAAACCTAACGAAAATTTGAAACGGGCTATTAGAAGTAACGTAAATGTGGGTAAGCAGCTGAAATATCGAAGATTGTGTCTGTATTTATCAATATATTATTTTATACAGATTGTTGAATAAATGAGGTTCACATATTTTATTCGACCATGGATAATATAAATAATATTGAAACTCTATATAAAACTCTAGTTAGAAGTAAGCTAGAGTATGCGTCTGTAATATGATCACCTCAGTTTCAGTCCCATCAGATGCAAATATAAAGGATACAGAAAAGATTTTTACGTTATTTATATTAAAAAAAACATCACGTGTCGTCTTATGACAAGTAAATTTCGTATAATCAGTTACTTTTGAATTTAATTATAAAACTTTAAAATCTCGACGATTAATAAATAGCCAAATTTTACTCTGTAAGACTGTTAACGGTATATTGAATAACTGTGATTTTCTTAAATTCCTTCAGTTCAATGTAAAAAGAACAGAATTACGTCATAGGCAACCTTTTATTATTCCTATTCCTAGAACTGTTTTCTTCAAGAACTCTCCATTGTTTGTTATGTGTAATACTTACAACTCTGTGTCTTTAAACTGTGATTCTCAATTGGATTTCAGTTTAACAATTGAAAAATTTCATACAATATTAAAAAGAATTGTATTTCCTTAGATATTTAAATTATGAAGAAGTGTATTATAATGTTTTTACTCTAGTTTTTAAATAATTTTGCATCATTATATTGACATTTGGCACTATATTAACTGTAATATTATATTCTAGCATCTATTACCATTATGTGTTTTCTTTCTTTCGTTTGTGTTGTTTGTTTTGTTGTTTTGTTTCTCTTATTATGTATTTTGTGTATATATCTATGTAAGCCACCTGTAATTGGAAGCCTGCTTCTTTTGGTTGTGGATTTAAAAAAAAAATAAAAATAAAATAATAGTATATTGTAATGCTAGTATAGAAAGGCATCTATTGCACATCTGAGTCTCATTGGTTGCAACCTAAGGTTTGCCGAGAGTTGCGTATGATATGAAGTTTACAATAACCCTTTCTACACGTAGGTTACATACTATTTTTATAGTACCATAATTTTAAAACATAAAAATACGTAGTAGATGATGTTATAATATTTCGTTTAAAATCTCACAATGCTAGAAGAAGCGAATTGACCAGTATTTGTTTGTTACCACGGTGAGATAACTTTTTCAT
Source organism: Periplaneta americana (assembly GCF_040183065.1). Lineage (NCBI taxonomy): Eukaryota > Metazoa > Arthropoda > Insecta > Blattodea > Blattidae > Periplaneta > Periplaneta americana. The sequence continues at coordinate 81,869,752 of NC_091129.1, read as the reverse complement.
TTAGTAATTTTTGCTTTTGTTTGATGATTGCGAAAAGTATAGCAAATTAATATGGATATTTATGAAAGTGAACAAGAGTTGATGGAAACTCCACCCGATATCGCTGAAGTAGCGAAAAGTGTGAGAAACCAGTTGCTCCCTGAAAAATCTAGACAACGATATGAGAGGGAATATCAGTTGTTCACAATTTGGTCCAGGAATAAAAAAAAACCTACGCTTACAGAAAATGTTATGTTGGCGTATTTCCTGAATAATCTAAATTAATGAAGCCTTCAACTGTATGATCTATTTATTCAATGTTAAAATATTCACTAAATTTGAGTCGTAATATTGATATGTCCAAGTTCTGTATTCTGATAACATTAAAATTTTGTGTGAAACAACTTTTACGTATAATTTGAAAAGAAGTGTGGAAAAGTAATGCTGCAAAGTACATTATCGAACTCATCTTCAATTGTTTTATTTCAGTGCAGCAAAAGTTTGTCTTTCAATTCTAAAATCAGGTAGACAGTTATCAATTTATGAAATTGTAGTACAAAAATCGTTTACGAATTGCGAATTTCTCTAAATGTTTGTCCGTCCATTGCTAGTATATCAAGATAAATAATCTTATGAAAGAATACGGCACTGGAACAATAGTGAGATTGAACTTTCCGCAGCAAAAGTCGAAGTTTTTCATTTTTCGTGATATCTCGAGTAGAAAATTAGTTATGAATGTCTTATAGGTATATAATTTTAACTCCCTCACAAATTAATTATACGTAGCATGAATTTATCCAACTTTCGGCCCAACAATATTAATGCATCGTTGCCGCAAATTCAGAAGACAACTTGCAGAAGAGGAAATTCATATTCCTAAATTTGGAAACGAAATGTCCTGAATTTCCCTAAATTGAATCACCTGTCGAAAGAAAGAAAAAAATGCGAGTGTAATTTTGTCACCATCATTAGGAAGTACAACTCAAACAATTTCACACAAAAAATCAGTATTGGTACAAATCATATGATTTTTGGTACAAGCCATATAATTTTTGGAACTTGATTCTTTACAGTTTAATTATGAAGTCTTAAAGAATTGACAAGAGTGGCGTAATTTGTAACAATTGTTATGAGAAATGCATGAGAAAAATATAATTTTGTAGTTAAAAATAGGAAGAAGCAATTGTGGTGCTCACAACTCATTTTTAGCTTCAGAATACTAGCTAATTAAGGAAATGATACTCCCATATAGTTCGTTCTTTATCTGTAATATTCCTTTACAATTAAAACTAAAGAATAATGGTATTTTTCAAGCTATTTCAAATTAGTGTAGCTCGGAAAATATTGAGATACGGACACATGTTTATAGATATTTTTACTCAGAATGTCTTCGGAAATAAGCTCTGTAAGTGGCGGTAAATCCTCGTGAATCACCCTGTATCTTAGATGTAAGTTAAAAAAAAGGGATAAAATATCCCTGCGTCTTTGGTCTTCTTATATCCCGATATTCAGCGCATAAATTTCACTGCCATAACTTTAATTCTAAACGTGGTTTGCTTGCAAAAGATCAATGGCTAGCCGCATTAAAAATTTACCTCTAATATTTTCCGGTAATATAATTTTGATTGCTTTAAAAATTCTGTCGATATAAATTTAGTAGTATTATAATGCTCTGTATATTAGTGAAGAGCACTTAACTTTGTACATAAATTTAACAGAGGGAGCTTAATCAGGTTTTACAATAGACTGACCTGAAATGTGGAGGACTTTATACTCGGACAAGCTCTCTGTGCTCCCTGTAATTACTGTACTGTTTGTTAATTACAATCATGACTCACGTAGCGCAGAGAGAAAACCAGAATTCTGAAAGTTTAACATAACAAACAGCGAGTAAACACATAATTAGATCTTTTAGCAAAGTTGAAACAAGCCCAAAGTAAAAATACGTTTTGCTACTAAATATTTTAAGCTGTGTCGTAAGATAAATGTAGTAGCGTCTGTTAGACTGAGTGACAATAATATAGGTAACAGTCACCACATGAGTTATTTTTTCCTTTAGAATGAGAATAATTATTACATATGCATTCCATAATAAGCTTACATCTTAAATTTTAATTACTTCGTCTCTTTTTTATATTTTTAGGCCTGTGACATCTGTTCTAAAGGAGTTATTTAATTAGATTTATATGGAATTAATATATTTTACACTAATTCCTTCGTCTTCCTTTTCTATATTTTTAGACCTGTGACACATGTTCTAAAAGAGTTATTTAATTAGATTTATATGGAATTAAATTAATATATTTTACACCATCTTTACATGAAAGACAAATCTTTCGCCAAGAAACAATATTCATTCAGATAAATACCGTCCGTCTTTCACTGTTTTAGGGCGAGGAAACAGAATGATAGGCTATACTTCCCCGGAATAGAGGGCGGGGAGGATTTATGGAGCATTGTATGGACAGATAACACAGGCTGAAGAGACATCAGGTTTAGAGAATTAGTATACTACTGAGTTCAATGAGTGTAGTTGGTGTTAGTTCATGTCAATGCAGTACAAATTAGAAAAGCGAATCTTAATAGTGTTTCGTTGACGACAGAAAACTGGAGAAGTTCGTTAAGTGTTGAATAGCCTAATTTAAATTTTGTATTTTCCAGTAACATTAATATCGAAATGAAGTTTGGAACAATTCGCACGATTGGCATTAATATGGCACCTCAGCTTGCTCTGTATTGATTTCCAGCATGTGCTGAATTTCTTTACAAGGTTCCATAATACTGAAACAATATTTCAGAGGTTTTATGATGACAGAATTTAAGATATTTCCTAGTTTTCTGACGTCACAATTGAAGACATCTCAGAAGTTTTATGACTACAGAATTTAAAATAATTATTTATTTTTATGTTGACAGAATTTAAGATAATTACTAGGTTTACGATGACTATATTGTTTATATGACGTCATTACATTTTCGTACAAAGAAGTGTAATGAAATTTTGAATTCCAACCAATCACAGTCATACATCGCGATAATTTCTGCAGCTCGATTTATCACTACCAATTTATCGTAAGGTCGTTCTTTTGTTTAGTCAGTATCGCCAACTGTTTCCACGTACATCGATGAGCATGAATTCATTGTACTAAATAAAGTGTGAAATCCTACTTCCACATCTACATCTTCATCTTCTAATTCCATGTCTATTGTATCTAAAGAAAATGGCATTCCTTCATAACAATTATTCATTTAATTAATGTATTAATCAGGTTACTTGTAATTATACTACAAAATGTTTAAATTAAATTATGATTTCAGCAGATAATTAAAACGTATTTCTGTTATAATAACAAGAGAAAAGCGCAGTACATGTAATTAACATTTTTAAACTTGTATTTCGCTTTTCTCAATTAACATTACTGAATAATATTCTATTGCTTTATTGCAGTAATCGTTTTTCATCTATTTCGACTTCACAATGTCTGAATAGGTTAAGAGAATTCTTAAATATACAATAATTAATATTTTGTGGGCGAATTTTAGAGATATGTTATTTAAATTTTTTATTTTATTCACGAAATAGTCCTAATAAATGTCACTCGAGGTCTGACATTTCCCAAATAAATCCACCCGATTCGCTCGTGGATTTATGGGCAAATCTCAGACCTCTTGTAACATTACTATAGAAGATTTTCGACGGCAGTTTGCTCTGCCAACATCTGGGAGGGATGACATTGTGATAATTGTGTTAAAAAATCCTGCCAAATCCTAATTAATCACATGGTGCCACATTAATAGGAATTGTAATTTTTCACGCCCTTTTCTTTCTTTCCCTCTTTAAAATTTAATATCTATGTTTACTTATGTATAATAATTTTTTTGAGGTGATACTGAGTCCGTAAGGGCTACCCTCAATGGGGGGGGGGCAGTTTAATATTATTATTTTATTATAATATGTTTCTGCAGTTTTACGACATAATTTAAAATGTTTCTGAGGTATCATGACGAGAAATTTTAAGATAGTATATCAGATGGTTTAAGGTGAGAGTATTTAAGATATTTAAGATGTTTATGATATATTTCAGAGCAATTATGACGACTGATTTTAATATTAGTCTGAGGTTTTATGTTGAGAGATTATAAGATATTTCAGACGCTTTATAATGACAATATAATATATTTCTCAGGTTTTATGATGAAAATTTAATATATTTTAGAGGCTTCATGATGGCAGAATTCAATGTAAGTCTTTGGTATTAAGACAACGAATTTTAAGTTACTTCTATGCTTTGATGATTACAGAATGTAAGATAGTTTTGAAGGTGTTACGATGACAGAGTATGATACTTTGCTATTTTTATATTACGATGAGTTTAAGTAATTTTTGTGGATTGATGTGAAAACTATAAATTATTTATTTTAGAATAAATATCCAGGGCTTTAATTCGGACATTATCACATTATTTATAAGATGAAGTAGTGGAAACACGAAACATTGTTGTTATAATGACTTATTTCTTGATATCGGTTGGCAGATTGTGATGCTGGTCTCGTTGCACTTAATTATAATTCATCATCTGCTGAGCTGTGCACAGATTCCAAGTCACGTTCGGCTTAAAACCAATTACAAAACGCACAGCGACGCACGGACCATAACACAGCTTGATAATGAGGCCAGAGATAAACGGACACATGCGAGCTATTAATGGCGATACATTAGTTATGGCTTGATTTACGAAGCGTTGGAGACTTGCTCTGCGATACAATAAGTCCATTTTGTATTTAATCATCCGTAAAATTGATTGCCATTGCCTATTTTTATTACGACGGACAGAATGTATTCCCATGAACAATTTTGTTTCGTTTGACGTCGCAGGAAGGCTTATCGTTGCCATTTTATAATTTTAACGTTGGTTGTTCTTATGATTTGTTACGAATAATTTCTGTATTAAGAGTAGGCCTATGTGCGATGTAGGTTATCTTTTTATGTTAATTTTCCCTTAGTGTTTCTGTATTTCATTCCTCTTTTCTTTCCTTTTGTGTCTTTATGTTCAGATTGTCAGAACGCCAGTTTCATTTGTTTTAGTACATGCTGTCTAAAACAGTTGCTTTTCGGACTGTTGTTTAGCTTTTATGCTAAACTGAGACGATTCGATCCGACACCGGGATGGAAATCCGGTGTGGCTTAGTGTATAAAGCATCAGCACGTAGAGCTGAAAACACGGGTTCAAATCCCGGTGCCGGAGAGAATTTTTCTCCGTTCCACTACTCTTTCATCGTACGATGACGCAGAATATCAGCATGGAAACATCATATGTACTTCGGTACATTAAATTATATATATGATATGCGTAAATTACTTCGTGATTTAAAACTGCGCTTATTCCGTCGGATCCCGGCAAACCAGTCACTCATACGAGTGCACCTCCGTACATCTGTGGACATTGTCCTGACGTTCATAGACATTTATGACGTAGTGTAGAGGGCAGGCCACTAGAGGGAACCCAAGAGGTGGAATTTAAAACTGAGACGATTCGATCCAACACAGGGATGGGAATCCGGTGTGGCTTAGTGGATAAAGCATCAGCACGTAGAGCTGAAAACCCGGGTTCAAATCCCGGTGCCGGAGATAATTTTTCTCCGTTCCACTACTCTTTCATCCTACTATGAAGCAGAATATCTGCATGGAAACATATGTACTTCGGTACATTAAATAATATATTTTATGCTAGGATATACCTAGTTTTGAAGATACATAATGAATTTAAGATTTATTACATTGATATCACAAGGATTTAATAAGTTTTGTAACTACATCACAAGAATTTGAGTTTGTTAAAATACGGCATCAAAATAATTGCACTATTTATGAACAAAATCGAGAATTTTTTATTTTTTACAAAAAGTACTCGTGAGATATTTTTGTATAAATACTAACAAATGGTTCCACATTAATGACAATTAAATCAATAATAAAATAATAAAATCTGAATTCAAGTTACCTATCACATTTTCTAATATGTTTCTAATTTTGCAATCCGTTCTGTACTGACATTTTCATTCGCAAGATCATTATTCTCTTCAATATCCATTGCTGGGTTCTCGATCACTCTTCTTTAAAACTTTAGAAATTTGATGCTTCTCCACTCATTTCCGAAGTGATTTGTAAGTAATTTGTCAACATCTTCAAGTGTTGCTTGTTTGACAGCAATAGTATTTGATAGTGACAAAGGATGTATATACCTGCAAGATTTTACTTTCCGTGGGAGACTTCGAAAACCCCAAATAATTATAAAATAGAATAATTATAATCTATTTCAGTAGACAAAACATTATATATGTAGTTTTTTTTTTTTTAAGTTTAGTGTGATCCTTTTACAAGGTGCAAACTTAAGATGCCATTGCCCGACAGGTTTCGGAACAGAGCTTACAGCAGTCTTGCAATCAAAACACGTTACTTCTTTGCCTAAACGCAGAATTTCAGCAACTTTTGCGAAGATATCTTTGAACTCTTATGCTCTTATGATAATATCTTACATTCTTAAAATTTTCTCAATACGACCGAATATTCGGTACATATGAATATCCTATAGCTGGAAATGTTATTTTGACTGTCTCAATATCATAATTCTTTTGATTTAACAAATGTGCGAAAATACCGAGCATTATCAAAGAACATTTTCTCCCAAAAATAGATCAATTTAATTGTGGACTAACGTTATTTTATTCCTCTAAAAGATTTTATGAGTTTCGAATGAAAAATAGCTGAGTGTGGACTTACGAAGTTTTGAAAAGAATGGGCTGTTGGATTTAGGTGGTTTTGCAACAACATGTGTTCTTGGACACGCATGCTATTGGTATTTACTAAATTCTGAAACCAAATACAATTCGTACCGCCAGCAAGGATCATAACTTAGGACATTATTTTCAATTGTTAACTTTGTTAGTTTTTGGATTTAACGAATTTTGGATATGCATTCCTCACTAGTAAACACTCTTGAATTTGGTACTCTGCGATTAGGAAACCGTTTATGGTACTCTCTTCAAGCAGCTATAGCAAAACTTATAAACAAATACTACAGCGGCATATTCAGCATGTGTGTAGAAATGTGCGGCATTGTTAGAAACACATGTAATACCCAAAAGCGCAACAAAACAACGGCAGGCACATGTTGATCAGAGTGCTGAGTGCTTGTCATATGTTTCAGACTTGCGCGCGCATCGGATCTGTTAAAATTATTATAGTAACTACAAACAGCTCTTTCGCAACACACGTTATGAACAGTGCTGTCTTCAGATCATATCAGAAAAGCGACACGTAGGCTGTCAATTCGTTCGTACTTAGTTAATAACAGCCTAGTTATTTGTAGTTCCTTCATGTAACATTTGTTAGGCTTGTTATGCATAATATTCAAAAAGATGTATCTCCACAAACATGGAAAGTTGTACACTTGCATATATGAACATTTTTTACTTATAACAAATAGTCCATGCTATCATATTTTAAAATATTTACTATTCTTGCTATGTGTACAGGTAAGTGATAGGGATAGAATAAAATAAAATAAACGAAAGAGAATTAAAAAGATCGCAGACACAATATCATGATAATAAAGTACACGAAAAAAGCAAAAATAAAAGTATGTCTGTAAACTTGCACCCCTTTCTGAAAGAAATAAGTGAGGTGAAAAAGAAATAAAACAATAATGAAAGAAAGAAGGCTGAAACATTGAAGAAATGGAAGAAAGAATATAGGCCTATAATATTAAAAAAGAACAAAATAGTATAGGAAAAAATAAAAGAATGGAGAATAAAGTAAGAACAGGGAAGAAGAGAAATTAAATATCGAAGGAAGAAAGACAGAAATGAGACGAAAAATCAATGGAAAAGAGAAATAAAATGTAATTAGAAATAGGATAGGCCTATTTGAATTCAAAGATTAATCCAAAAAAATGAACAGGGAAGAAATGAGAAGGGGAGAAATGTAAGAAAACATCTAAGTATTACAATATAGTATAAGAAAAGAATTTAGGTACGTACCGACTATAAAAGTCGTAGGGAATAAAGGCAGATGAAGAAATTGTTGAAACAAACAAAAAGGGGAAAAGATTCGAAGATATGGAGAAGGAGAACTTAAGATTGAAAGAATAGAAGTAGAGGGAAAGGTAAAATGCAAGGGAGAGTTGTAGAAGGAAAAAAATGAGTAAGTGATTGGACCTGAGTGAAATAAGGATGAGTAAGGTAATGAGAAGAAGATTATATAAAAAAAAAGGGAAATAAAGGAAAAAATAGAGGAACAATCTTGAGGATTAATCATATAAATATGTAAGAAGGAAGGATGGCTGTCATAATCCAGAGTCTATAAAAACAGAGGAAGGAGTTGAGATTAGCACAATGCTGAGAGATGTGGAATAATTGAATGAAGCAAAGAGGAAGTTTCAAGAGGATAGCAGGGAGGAGGCAAGTACTCTGGTGACGTCCGGCTGCAGAAATTAATGCATTAATCATGGCGGCTGAGTAAATAATTAGTGACAGGAAGATTCGGTGACAGATTGTGGTCTTGCTTACCCGAAACGATCATGTCGCCACGCTCCGTGGTCCAGTAGTTGATGGATGTGGGGTAGGCCTCCGAGTGACACTCGAGGGACACGTCCTGCCCCACGTACGCACCCTCCAGCTGGTTCGAGATGGACAACATCGGGGGGACTGCAAGAAATTCAATTTATAAAGTAAAGCTATACCAGATTGATTTCCGTGTTTTGTTTCCTTGACAGACTGGAAGTAAAACACGCTTTTACTTTCTAATTAATAAAATTAACAAAAAAGCATAGAGATGCTGGTAAAGTAATTTTCAGATTTTCCCAGCATTCCTCATATGCAGACAATGGCTTTTGCTGTGCCATCTGCGCCCAGAAAGAGTAGATTTCAAATATTTATTTTAAACGAAGTATAAACACTAGGAGCATTTACCGCACACCAATGGATAGAGGAAGGTTCATTTTTTTGAACGTTTGGTTACACGTGATGCTCGATCCGAGGCCATAAGCAAAACGGAAACAGAAACGGCTTGTCCGCTGCAGTTACTCGCGAGTCCGAATTTGAAGGACTGAAAATCCTGCGTAGTCGTCGAACATACAAGAACTTACCGAATGTGAATGTTTTTTTGCGCCATTTCTGTAAAGAAAGTATTAACTTTTTTTAGTTGATTATTATCCGAACAACACCATTCCGGGACGTTGAATTGGAAGAGGTGGAGAAGGCCGTGTTCATCGTGTGTGGCCCCCCAGGTCCCCCGACCTTACCCCAGTGATTTTTATCTGTGAGGTACATAAAAGACAGGGTGTTTGTACCAAACCTCCCTGCTACTCTTCAAGATCTACGACATCGAATTGTTGGAACCGTGAATTCCATAATTAGGGACCAGTTGATTCCTTTGTGGCGAGAAATGGACCACCGTTTTGATGTTTGTCGCGAAACACATGATGCGCATGTTGAATGCTTGCAACCTCATGCACTATAAAACTTTCCATTGGCGTGCGGCAAGTGTTTCTACTGTTTATAGTTTGTTTAAAATAAATATTTGAAATCTGCTTTCTTTTAGAATAATCCTGTATTTTTTATTCATGAAAAGAAAGATCCCAGCGATCAAAGCTTACATTAAGAAACATTACGGATTTAAACATATGCGCATTAAGACTAACAAAAATATCCTGATATAAAATACAGTACATAACATTGTAATTAATTAAACTTGTAGATATAAAATTTAACGTTAATAATTTATGTCGGCCGGGGATGTCAAGCCTGGTGGCCCCCTTGGTGCTATTCGACAGGAGTAGGCTACGTGCCGATATCGAGTTTTCCTTTCTTCCTTCATCATCATTCTCACCCATTCCCTACACTACACTTAGATGAACACTTACACATACTAGTAATGGATATTTATTAATAATGGTTCACAAAAAGTACATCAACTTAATAAATTACAGTTAACATATAGGTACACGAATAACAATTATACGCAATAAATATACATTTAATACCTCATTTTCCATCCTATATCTATTTCAAGTTACGTTGGTTTTAACTTGCACTTACGTCTAGTTTTAGTGCAAGTTTCAACTAAGCGTGTTTATTTAAAACAAAAAAGGGCTTAAAGCTTATTTACATATTACTTTTTTAATTGTTTAACTCTACAATAAACAAATGTACATCAATTTTTCCAGTTGCTCTATTTAACCAGTATTTATGTTTAATTTGTAGATCTTATTTTACATAATAACTTATTATTTCAAATAGGTGAGCAGATGTCAACATATTGTAAAGTCATGAGCCTGAAATAACTGAATCGGTACATTCAATCTTTAGGTTAATCTTTACTCTTGCACTATTTTCTTGTCAGCAGAATCGTTTGACTTACACATACTATTCACCCTAGTATACAACATAATTCTCCGCATATACACATCAGTATTAAACTTGTGAAATGGATCACAGTCCTGCCATCTATCGGAAATATTCGAAACCCGAATTACGCAAGTGAAGTGGGTAGGCAACGGATGCACACACACACAAAAAACAAACAAAATCAGATTATTACTTAGCAAAGTCTAAATAAAAAATGCCGTTTACAGCAAGGCAACAAGCAAAACGTGTGTTGTAATTTGTGAAAAATGAAAATGTAATATCAGTTAACGCTGTTATGACAGCTAGTATCGCAGACGACTTTCCACAGAAATGACTACGGCATACATAACTCGACAATGCTATCTGAAAATCTACCCGTACCGTCATAAATAACGCCTTTAGACATTACGCGATGTGAATCTCCAGAAATGGATGACATTGGCTTCTCCTATCGCAACTACACCGAGAAAACAAGATATTCCTACAGGACGGCGTACCATCTGACTGGGAAAAATTAATACATGATTTTCCGAATAATATCTGATATCTTTTGGAATGGTCGTAGTATGCCAATTATGTGGCATTTAAATCAGTGGTCGTCAGCACTTGCTGAAGTGGGTAACGCCAGTATTCATGGATGCACGCCAGTGCAATGTCTTATCAGCGGGTAAGAGATGCTAGCCCGAGGGTGCACTGTGCTAATGACCGCTGATCTAAATGTTTGACAACTAACGCTATCCGAATCGTTTCTTTGGGGTTTTGTGAAGAATTATATCTGCAAACTATTACCTAGGGATATTGATAATACCTACTAAAGCGAAATTGTATCAGCATTTTAAAAAGTTACCCCTGGGATGTTACATCATACATAGAAATAAATTTATGGTGAGCGGTGAAAAGGGCATAAGGCAGAAACTGTAAAAGTTTCGAGTAGAGCAGAAACACAGTTTGAAATGAAGTCCAAAATCATTACGATAAGTTGGAAATCTAAATGATGATATTATTAATTTTTGATCCTACAGAATTCTCGGGTGCAATGCGTTTGCGCCAGATTTATTGTTTATTTGCAATAGCAAAATAGATCATATTTAAGGGTAGTGGGTTTGCGCCAACGAAAGTTTTGGGTAAGAATTTTCGTTTTTCTTAAGTTGGTAGAGCACGAAATCTACTAGTGCACGATACCCAGGTGGTAGTTTTATTTTATTAATACCATTGAGTGAGAGGACATAAACATTATGAGGGAGACTATTGACTAGTGAAGGTTGTCATGGAGGTAGTCCAAAGATGTAGCAATAGAGGACAGGACTTGCTTGTAAGAGATGGTTTTAATTTTCGCAAGGCGTACACATATGTAGATGGACGTATACGTTGGCGTTGTACAGTGAAGAATTGTCCTGCCAAAATAACAATCTTAAACAGTGAAACGAAAATTGTAGGGGGCCATAATCACCAAAGTAATTAAAGAGATCTCGTACGGCAAAAAAAATACGTGCGTCGTGTAAAAGGAAAGCGACTAGTGACTTTAGTGAAAAACCAGGCATAATAATAATCTACAACATTCAATGAGAATCCAGAGACTTGTGCTAGTGTACTGCATTTCACTGACAAACTATTACGGGAAGCAATCTACAGAGAACCACGTCACCATATTAAAAAACTACCAACAACCTTACTTGAGTTCACGAAGCAACTGAATTGCAACCAATGTCCTCCACTAACGAAGATTTTGTATCGTATCGTACTACCATCTTAAATATTTTTTTGTACAAACTTAGGAACAAAAATGTTGCATATTACGTTTGAGTTACTGACGCAAACGCAATACCGATATACAGCAACCCATTTGGCGCAATTACAAGTGGCGCAATCATGGTGGCCCGGAAAGTTGTGGTTACTATTTATTGATAACGGGGAAAAATTCGCTTCATTATTAATGGAAAACTCAAACTCTACATCGTTATGAAAGAGAATAGACGTATTCCCTTTATACCATTTGAAGAAATACATTTTTTTATTCACATCGAGGTGACAACCAGAAACACCCATTTCTGATTGACTCTCTTTTTACCGCACACTACAGAATTAGCGTCACGATATAAATTGTGTTGTGTACACAATGGTGGGTACACTGAAGTCGAATGTGGTCAAATGACTCATTCTTCTAGAATGTATTTACAAATTACTGAAAAATAAATAGCAAAAGTTCTCATCTTATAACGTTTTTATTTTATGTCTTCCGAAGCGAATCTCCCTGTATTTCTGATTTAGTTGTAAGTTCTGTGCAGATTAATGAACGAATAATACAAAATGAACCATTTTCAGTGACGAAAAATATGCTTGTGAGGGGAAAACCTAGTAATACAAAATCCGCCTTTGCGACTACCATCTAAAGAAATTGCTAATGTGAAGAGACTTATTGTTCCCTGAACAGATGAGTTTAGCTCTCTATCTTTTCACAAAGTTTCTTAACAAGGCAGAGTTTCAAACTTTGTGGAACAGGGTATGTTCTTCCGGTGGATGTAATAACATTGCATTTGATATCTGAAACACATCTTATTACGTATTAAAACCGTTACTTCTACTTTTATTATGGCGTTCTTACAGAATAAACTCCTAATGGAAGACCGTCTTGATATTACGAAGCCTGTACTATATACGTCAACAATATTGTGTTACTAATGTGTAGATAATTGAGAATGAAAGTTATTTCCTTAAACAGCACACACTTTTCTTTTAAACTGAATAGTACTGGTACGTAAGCAATTGACAATTCTGTATGGATGATAAAGAAATAAACTTAATGTTATATTATTTAGCTCTGTTGAAACCTAGAATAAAACGATGTGCTCCTATTATCGCGTACGTCAGTGTTGTTAGATCTAACTGAATTTACTATTTTACGTGTAAACATAAATACAGGATGTTAAAAAATTATGCAATATTTTAGGAGGTGATAGTATGCATCAAAACAAGGAAAAAATGTCTAATAAACATAGGTTCTACAACACATACTTTCTGAGATGTGATCACTTATTCATAGGAGGTGCTCAATGTGACGTCCATTCATGCCATTGCATTTCTCTGCCCTACAAGACTGCAGGCTACCAGGTAATCATACCATAGTTGACACCCCTGGCATGGAATACTGATACTTCGCAAGTAATACTGAAAAGAAAAGTTTGGTTGCGGATATGAGCGGGGTTCAGCAGAGATGGTGTTGTCAATTTTCGTAATCAGCATGTGTGGGCTGATGAAAATTCCCATGCACTTCAAGAAACAGGGCATCAGCACCGATTCTCAATCAACGTATGGGTAGGCGTTCTTGGCGATAGATTAAGGGCCATACGTGCTACCACAGACATTAACTGGAGCTCGTTATCAGGATTTTCTAATTAATGTATTGCCTACCTTGCTGGAGTAAGTGCCATATCAGCAAAGACTACAGATGTGGTTCATACATGGATGCCACACCAGCACATTTTTTTTTTCCGCAATGAGCCTGAATACCCGATGCTGATATTTCAGGACCGCTGGATTGATTGGGGAGGCCCCACACCTTGGCCTGCTCGTTCCTCAAATCTAAATCCCCCAGATTTTTGGTTATCAAGAACAACCAGGTCAATTTCAAAGAGTGCGTGATTCCTTACGCCGAATGGCAGAGGAATGCATTGCCATGAATTGACGTCACATTGAGCACCTCCTATGAACAAGTGCTCAGATCTCAGAAAGTATGTGTTGTAGAACCCATGTTTATTAGACTTTTTTTTTTCTTGTTTTGATGCATACCAGCACCTTCTAAAATACTGGATACTTTTTCTTAACACCCTGTGTGCATTATATCAATACATATTTACATTTTGTAAATGTAGGCTATACAAAAATATACATATATACGAAATGGATCTACAGATAAATAACAATACAAGTAGAGTGAAATAATACACAAGTAAAAAATGAGGACAAAATAATGTATAATAATTTTGACGACGGAATGAGCAGTGTTCGAAACTTGAGTTACGTACATCAGATTGAATGACACGTACTTAAATATGAAATTGACAACAGTTTTGGAATGAAACAAAATAATTTATTATATTTTACAACTGGAGCTGGAAATATCCACTTCTAGCTTCAGTGCAGGTGCTAGTTGTTTTAACCATGTTGAATATCTCGTGCAGGAATCCGGATCATTTGCCACAAATTTTTCGCCACTAGGACGATTCGTAACACATTACAATTTCGTTACCGAACGATTCATAACACATTATAATTTAGTTACCGGGCGATTCGTATCACATGACATATTTATACAACAATACGTCGTGGGAGACTGCAACCCCCTTTCCACCTTTCCCACGGAACATATGGAACTGCTATGATAAAACCTTAATGTAATAACACTAATAACCAAGAGCAACAAACTGTGAGGCTTGGCATAGGCAACTCAATCTTTTAACGGGAAAAGCGCACCCCTCACTATATCATCTTCTGGCACTCTTCAGAGAGAGACGGCAGAAATCAGAGTGGTAACAGAAAGAATGGCAAGTGGCATATCTCCACCCAAGTAAAATAATAAATACGTTGACTTTAGATAAATTAATTCAGAGAATTGTTGAAAAATATTGGGAATACAAGGATAACGATAATATATCGAAGTCCTTTCAGTCTCTTGGACATAACGTCGCAGAAATTTTTTTACTTTTATTTATTGAAATATAATAAAATTAACTGAATTTTTAAGATTATAGTATTCATTCATTCATATTGGCAGCAAGTAGTACTGTGTCATATGTTACGAAAATATACTTGTGACCAACTTATCATTGTGAAGAACTGGTATTGTGACCAACTTATCATTGTGACCGACAGCTATTGCGACCAAATTTTAGTTGTGACTAACTGCTGGTGACGAAACATTTGTGACGAAACATTAATTGAGAGCGTCTCTCATGTAATGTAGTGCTCAAGAATTTGAAAATTGCATGGTTTACATAACATCTTTTAGATACCCACACAAAAATTAATCTACAAGCATTAAAACTGATGATCTTGAAGGTGGCCAAAAAAAATGTTTTTAGAAATGTCATGTTGATATCGGACGTGTAATGGCACACTACATTCTGAAGTAAGGATAGAAGCATGAGGTCGCAAGAACTGCAGGATGTCCCAAGGACACAGTATGGCAGAATAAATATCTGATGCAAACTCGAGTCAGGATTTATAAATCAGTTGCACAGCCTGTCGTTACTTATACATCTGAAGCACGACCTGACACAACAAAAACCGAAGAAATCATGGAAACATCAGAAATGATTGCCTTAAGGCAATGAGCTACTGAAAATAGTCGAATTTTGACAAATTCTATAATTTTTTATTTTCGCACTAAAAATATATGGTTTCATGATGAGTATTTTCGTGAAAATTTTATCTCAATACATTAATTATATGCATACTTTTATATAATTTGGTAGAAGTTGTGTTAATGCTCGAGTTATGTGTAACCAAATCTTTAAATTCAATTATAAAGAAAGAAATTTTCTACGTTTTCAACCTCAAGTAGACCTATTCATTTATTTCTCAGTGGCTAAAGCTAGAATGATGAAACTCGGCATTATTATTATCTCTGTTGTGAAATGGAGCATTTGACTGGCTGCATTCAGCATAGTTTTATTGCTACTGAATTATACGTAAAGCAGTATTATTTTTTTAATATGTTTGAACATTTAAGAAATTTTATTATTTTTTTTTTACAAACGAACAGATTAGAATAGGGCATTACTAGTGTTCCATTTCACAAAATGCAGTGTTACCTTTAAGAAGAAAAAAAAAGATTAAAAATAATATATTTTTTAGAAGTAGGATTTTCACTAAGATAATTAAAAAAAATTAAGTTTAATCATTTTGTTTAAATTGTTTAATATAAAATAATGAAATTTACAATGTGTGATTATGATAGTGATATGGATATTCAGTAAAAATGTCTACTCTCTAGCTCAAAAATTGCGAATTTTTCAAATTTCAGTAGCATCGCCTTAAGAAAGAACTGTGAAAACAAGAATCAAACATGTTACAAACCACACTATTATAGAGCAGTGTGAATTTTGAACAGTGAAAGAATGGATGACCAAACGAAGGATGTAACGGAACAATCATATTTCCAGGATGACAGAAGAGCGAAGTGTGCATATTTTTAGAGACAATTCACCAATAGAAAGAAGAAGCCCGGGAAGACATCCGAAAATTTGACCTGATTCTAATTCTACACAAACAGGCTGTTAACCTATAAAGGACAGAAGAAGATCATTATATCTCGTGAAACACTAAACCTACTGTAAAAGTGGCGGGTTGTGGTTCAGTAAAACGGCGAATCGTTATCAGCTCAATGCTACGCGGAGGGCTGAATTTTTCGTTTTGTCGAAAAGCAAACGATAATTCGGGCTGAATTTCAAACTTTTACTGCACTTGTGCCACACGTTTCAAGCAGAGGAGAATTTAAAAGAAGATGATTACGCGCTTCATCTGCAGAATCTCTTGCATAAGAAAGTGCGAAAAACAGCCCGAAGCCTGCTTTTGTTAGAGTGACTGCGCTTCGATAAAATTTAAATACCTTCAGCTCTTTGAGTAACTGTAAGTTGATCGTACTTCGACGTTCACTGCAACTTCTATTTTAAAGGTGTTTCTGAAGATTTAAAGACTTCTAATGACATTTTCACTAATTATTATATATTAAGTTAAATGCGAAAACCTACGTAAATTCAATGCTTACATTTTAATCGCTATTGTAACATGTGAACAATTCGAGCAATATTCTGTATATATTTTGATGACATTTTGAATATAATATTATTCAAGTGATCTTGTATAGTACTAGTAAATTGCTCATTCTGAAAGTGAGCGACAAGCAACGACTAACGATTATGTACTACACTGGCCAGAGAACACTGTGACTTTTAAATGTGATTGTTATTTAGAGTTCATTCTACAAATTGGATAAACATAAATACGAGTATATCATGTTGAATAAGAAATCTACAAAGTAGTGTTATATAAATTAACTTTTATTGTTATTCTGGCGCCATAGTTTTTCGTTTGTACTGAGGAGTTGATATGCACATTTCATCATTAAGTTAATAATAGCGTATAGATAATTGCATAGTTAGATAATAATAATAATAATAATAATATAATAATAAATAATATAAACTGTATGTCTGTATATTTATTAGGCCTATATGTAAAGGCATACCGTAAGTAATGTCATAAATTTTAATGCGTTATATTATTATTATTATTATTATTATTATTATTATTATTATTATTATTATTATTATTATTATTATTTTAGATATTTCTAAGAAAAATTTTTAATATAGTTTTGCTGATGTTTTGCTTCCTTTTCGAGAGGAAAAAAAAAATATCTTTTATGACATTTTTCATAGCGTGTTTTGGGAAAGCTACTGAATTAATTCCCAATATGCTCATTCAATTTAACAGATTCTGATGGTAAACGATTAAAATACCGGTAATTTTATTTTTGTCCTTTAAATGTGGAAATATTTGATATGATCAAGTGTAACTTTTCGTTCTGAAAAGGTATTTTAAAATGTTACAGTTTCGTCCGGATCAAATTTCTGCACCTTTGAAGGACAAAATTAAAAATCTTTTATTAATTTATTATCATAATACACTGCTCTCTCAAACTGACTGAGCATATTCGGAATGCAGTCAATGGCTTTCCCGGAACACGGTGTGAAATATTTCATATAAAACAATTATTATTTTGAAAAGGGAACAAAAACGAAGGAAATTGTATTAAACTATTTTGTTTGAAATACCTCAAAGAATAATCCTCTGACATTAATGACATTATTTACGGTTCAACCTGTATGTATATATAATGTAGATGACACTATATAAAGGCTGGTTATTAATGCCACATAATGGTAACAGGGTATGGAAAAGGATCTAGCAAAGATGAAATTGGAGACAAAAATAATATACTACAAGATGAGTAACCTGCAGCCTGCCTTGCAGGTGGACCAGGAACGAGTCACCTTAGGGTCCGTTCACACGGAAGGGGAATTTCTCGAAACCGACATTTACTCCAATAGATTTCTTGCGAACAGAAGTATACACACTACAGCAGGACGTATGGGCGAATCAAGAAATGCATATAGAGTGTTAGTTGGGAGACCGGAAGGAAAAAGACCTTTAGGGAGGCCGAGACGTAGATGGGAAGATAATATTAAAATGGATTTGAGGGAGGTGGGGTATGATGATAGAGACTGGATTAATCTTGCACAGGATAGGTACCGCTGGCGGGCTTATGTGAGGGCGGCAATGAACCTTCGGGTTCCTTAAAAGCCATTTGTAAGTAAGTAAGTAAGACATAGCTTATTGTTCAGCTATTTTTCAACATATTTCGCACTGGAACGGAGACATTTGTCATACCATGGGATCGATTTTTGTATCCTTGTGTCGTAGAATTCTGCCCCTTGGGATCTGAACCAGTATGTGACAGCCGTCTGCACCTCTCTATCGACCCCATGATATCACAGATGTCTTATTTCCGGTAGGGAATATGTTGAAAAATAGCTCAACAATTGCTCTGTCCGTTTCAATAAATTTTTCCAATGAAATTGTGTTTTCTTTCTGTGAACGGTCCCTGACGAACTTAATTTTTACGGCCCTCGTAATTGCGGTCGAGTGCCCAAAATTTGTACAAGCACTTCTTTTGACATTATTAACATGGTGAAAGAAAAAAAATTAACTTGTTTATCTGCCCCCATGAGTATGTTTGTTTGTGAGCTGTTACGCGTGATTTTATGCAAACATGTCAAGGACCTACCACGATTTTTTCTAGAATCGATCTATATACGCCTTATGGTTGATCCTCGTCTCTGCCTTTCAAGTGATTCATTTAATATAGATTCCATGCGTTTCGCTAGGTCTAGATAACTTCTAAATTAGCTATTTCCTATGTGTTGCCTACATGCAGGGTAGTCCAGAAACTTATTGTTTGTCCCTTGTATAATCAACGTTAACAAATAAAACATCAATTGTATAGATAAATCAAAATTACAGCATACACTTAAAGTAGCATATGATATTCATATTGTCAGAATATAATAATGGCTTTTGATACTATGTTTTTATTTTTAAAAGTTGGCATTCAATTGATAAACATATTGAGAGTTATTTTAGATTCCACATACTTACTTCCCTGTGAAATAAATAACAGTCGTAAAATCGGATGCGTTAGATATGATATTTTAAAGCGATAATTCATTTTTCGCATTCATTCTCTCGTATGAAATGTGCTGTTCTAATAAGTTATCTGATATTTTAGCGGCTCTTAGCCCCGGTTCGTAACTGTGAATGAAGAGGATTAAGTGAATTCGTATTGACCTGAGCGCGGACGATCATAGCTGTCATTTAAATTATTTTTGAAGAGAAAGGAAGGTATATTCTAATCTGCTTTTGTAAAGACCAATTTTGTATCAAATTTACAATTGACTCTTGTTTGTATACATACCGGGTGTAACTAAAATGATTGTATACATCGGAAGTAAGTTTTCCTCAAATATGTATTTGTAAGTTCTTATTTTGAGCAACGACAAAAATAAAGGTAATATTTTACTTCAATGTAGCAATAAAAATGCATAAATATTCTGTTCAATTGTCTTTCAACTCATAATTTACAGCAAATATCTATTTACGGCAGGAGTCTGCAACGCTTTGGTAAAGAGTTTCTTCATTTTTTATTTAAGTTTCATAAAGCAAGGCTTTTAAGTGTCGACTTACATAAAAGTCTATTGAACTGAAGTCAGGTGAACGTGCGGGCCACACAACTGGTGATTTTGTACCTGTCCAAATATCTTTACAGATATTATTGTGTACTTCTCGAACAATGTAACTAAAATATGTTGGAGCCCTATCATGCACAAACCACGTGGTTGCTGTTATTGCCAAATGCATGTTATATGATATTTGTGGAAGAGTCTTAAAGATGAGCTCCCTATAGATATTTTCTTTAAGGGATTATGGTAAACATCGACCTTCCAAACCGCGGTAACCTACAACACCAACTCACATTGCAAACCTAAGCTGCTGTGGATTTTTTTCTTACCAATGGTGTTAGTTCTGAATATTTCGCGTATGAGGAGCTCAGACTACAAGTGGTGTAACTCCACTTTCAATTCAAATGTAGATCTTAGCATATTTTGTAGCAAGAATATGCATAATTTTCAATCTTGAAAGAATATAAATGATATAATTGTTTCATTTTAATAACTATTAAAAAATTGCCCCCTTAGTATTAATTTAATAATCATTAAACACAAGTACATTTATATTAACAATTAATTTAACATAAGTTATTATTGGTTCCATCGGAGGTCTAAAGCAGACTTATATCTGAAAAATACTAACTTATTAAATTATGATATCAGTACTGTCGTTCTCTGTAAGTATCTTACAAGTAAATCTTCACCTGAGGTAAAAATAATGGAAATGAAACGAATATTATTAGAATTAGGCATAATAAAATATGAATAATCCTCAAATTTCGTAACTCGACTGCAATTAAAAGCGCGATACACATCTCAGAACACGAGGCTTTAAGAAGTAAGAAAACATACAATCTACTAGTGATTAATGCATAAGAAGGAAAACTATGATGTGGTCATGATGTTACTTAATGCATCGTGTTTCCAGAATATGTTTGTTTTTTTTTTATCTAGGAATATACATAATATGTCGCACAACAGAGATAGCTAAAGAAAAAATATAGGAAATACAAATTGTTAGTACACCACCCTCACTTTATAAAGTCTGATTTTGTACAGGCTGTACATATTCCTTTTACATTTCGTATACAATATTCCTTAGTGTTTTGGAAGCTTTGTCTGCTCCTGGATGCCAATCCAGCTAACACCCAACCATATCTATGCGCCTGTTGAAATCGTGAAGAAAGAAACTGCTGTTAAAACAAGCGACTGTAGTTTCAATATGTTATTGCGTCGTAATAATGTAATGTATCAGATGAATCGTCAAAATCTGCAATATGTGAAATTTGTCGATTCATATGTTTGTACATTCGAAAAAAAAAATACGTGTCCGAAGGTTGCAACTCATAAGTCGTATTTGGTGTTATGATTTTCATCATTAGTTTTTCAAGACCATAGTCACATTCTTCTAAATCTAACAGTTGCTTAACTGTATTTTCGTCGCAGGGGACATCAGACGAGTCCAACAGCAGAAGATTGCGTTTTGCAGAGTTAGAAAGGAATATTCCCCGTAAGAATATCCTATTCATATTTTTTGTTCATTTTTTCCGACGAAGTCCATTTTACTACAAGATTGTCAGTCTTGAAAATGCGTTCCTCAACTCTTGCACTTATAGGCCTACTATTTGGTTCTTGGATAATTATTAGTAACTTTGGCATCAATTTTCCAGCATTAGAAACCACTGATATTATAGTGTAGAAATGTGTAGTTGTCCCTTTGGATTGCACGACACCATTCGCTTTACTGGTTCCTTGACGTTCTAATGTTCTAATGTTCCCTTATGGAATCCACATTTATCTTCATTAAACACAGAATAATCATTGTACGTATCCATAAGTGACGATCTGGAGGTTTGGATTGATTGTTCAAGAGCTGTCTTGTCGTGTACCTGATCCTTTGTTACATATGTTGTTATTTTGCGGCTGACAATCTTATAATGCTTCTTATAACGATTTAACCGGCAAGTGTGAGGGCGGTGGTACGATCATCCACTCCTTCTCTTTATCTTTCTTATATTGGCTGCTTTCGCCAGGTGGACGGCACATTGAAAGGATTGGGTGTGCGCAGTGGAAGACTTTTAGAATGAATAGTGTGAATTTGTAAAACAAATATAATTAACAATAATAAGTAACAATGTACATAAATGAAAAATGAAATAACAATAAGCATGAAATAGATGAGTGAAAATAGGACAAACTAATCTGAAATGATATCCCCAGGATATGTAAATCATGTATCACAAGGCTGAGGCCAACACACTTATAAGTGATTAAATCATCTAATATGGCCGTCTCTCGACCATCAGTGACTAACTTATTAACCATATGTTCATGAACCACTCTTTAAATATATATATATATATATATATATATATATTAACTATCTGAGTATGAATCTGAACACAACACCCAGCCAGCACATCAACTTAATACATGATCCATTCGACCATAGATACCACTCAGTCTGACTAACCAAACTAAAAATACATGTACACTCAATAAGAGACAACCTCTACCCAGCATAAGGCATTACATGACAGATCACTATACATTACCCATTGCACATATTGCTCACATAAACTGTGCAAATAGCACTAACACAAATCTATGCACTTTACAAAATGAATAGCCAACGGAGAGAGAGAGGGATGGAGACAGATGCACGTAATAAGTAAGGGACGATATTTCCAATTTCAAGGATCATTTAAATAGCAACTAAACTCGACGCACATGATAAGAAAATAGCGGCGAAGGAAAGCAACAATCAAAATGTAGCAGGGAAAACACTAAAACCATATGTGAGACCGTAATCACTGCCTTATCATTCTAACCGTCTCGGAACATGAACTCACATTTCAAATCATATCTCCTTACATAATTCCCAATACAATTTACCTCAAACACATATATCTCACAAATATGTTACTCGATGCAAATACTAAAACTTGCCCCCAAGACGTATCACTAGCAAGCGATATTCCAAACTACGATCCACTAGAATCCCAAACACACACGACGCAATATAACTACTCCACTGATCTATTTCCAGCACGTACAAAGCCCGAGTCACGTTGTCTATATCTGCCGCATACCAAAATGCTAAGTCTTGTTAAATGTTTCTGTCGCGTACGAGAGCTTGAATCTGAGCCAATTGTTTCCGAATATCTCCCGCGTACGAGAGCCTAAGTTTTGTTAAGTGTATCTGCCGCGTACCGGAACCCAAGTGACGTTCCGTGTATCTCCGTTAAAATAGGTAAACTCTCTCCCCCTCTATCCTCGTGAGACGTAATGACCCGGCCAATAGGATTATTTGGAAAGATCAAATGAAGGGATTGATAGCGCTATCTATTCTGTGACGTCTGAGAGCGCTCTGACGGATGAAGTGACGTACTAGGTAAACGGCCGTGGTAGTAGGCACGGCTCACAAGGACTTGCCATGAAGTATTTTTTTATCTATGTCTAATAAATCACGAGCTGTTGTCAGTGCAATTCTTTTTATGTCACTTTACAATTTCATTTTATGACCGCCGCAGACAGAATTCCTCACATGTCTTTCTCTGCACTTCTTTCATTTTATTCAGAACATCGTTTTATTGTTTCGAAAGCTTGTTTAATTTTGCAGAGTTGACTTTCGTGTGTTAGCCATTTGAATTTATGTTTCATACTGCTCCATGACCTATAGTTAAATATTTTCTCTTTGTTCGTCGGTGCACCTGGCAGAATCCAATACTCTATTACCTTAAATTTTTCCTCAATGTCAATGACTAGGGATGTTTTGGGAGGGGACGGAACGTATAGGGAATTGGAATTTTGTGAAGTATTTTATTCCTCTTCAGACGTAGTATTTGTTTTTTAATGTCGCATTGACATAGCCTACATGAGGCATGTCGTTATCATCATTTCGTGGTTCATTTTCATCAGTGTCCAGAGTATGACTTCCTTCAACTGCTTCCTATTCATATCTTCAACAAGTCGTATATATCTTCAACAATTTCACGTTCCTATCGCGACAATTCACAGTCTATCTCCTTATAACCGTCTTCTTTTAGTTTATTCAGAACTTTAACCACTAGCCTATATTCACTGGGTTCATCTTCTTCAACGTACTATAAATAACATTACACAAACAACTGCAAGGTACAACTGACAGCGCGTCTACAGCAGCACTTCCTCGCTCTCGTGTCTAGCATTGCCGCGTGGTATACGTGTTTGCAATCTAAGTAGCCCATGTCAACTTGCATCTTGATTGGTCGCTATCTCTGATGTTCATTGCGTTTGAGTTGTAAAATTTACATATTTTGCATTTGTTTTAATGCTAAATCGAACGGTAATAAAAACATTTGTTTTGTTTCTTACCCTGTCTGAAGATTTACTTCTTAGTGGTTGCCAATCTACTAAATACATGATTAAATTCGAGGGGTTCATATATAGTTGAGGATGAACTATTTTCAAGGGCAATAATAGCTATTTATGATACATATGTTAAAAATGATGGAGTAGAAATGTCTGCAAAACAAAGCCGCAGGCCGAGTGAAGTAAGTCAATCCTATTCACAAAACGAAATAAAAAATATATATTTTTTTAAGAGGTGTGTCAGACACTATTTTTAGACAGCTGTTTGCTCGTGCTGGTATAGAGACAATTTTATTCTCACCACTACTCTACTGCGCTCATTGTAATAGTGAAACTTTAACACGTTATACCAAAGTGATGTTAAAGCTCAATGGTAGAACATTGGCCTGTATATCGGAAGGTCCCCTGTTTAAGTTCGGATGCCCTCTAATTTTTAATAATTATATTTATTTCATAGATGCTTCATATAGGGCAAATTCGGCAAATTTTGTGATATGCGTATATTATTCTTAACCAAAAACAGTCCTTAAGAAGAGTTCCTTCTTATCGGATGCAAAATAATGGTAAGAAATAGCCTATCTTCAAACAGTCATAAATATAATAGGCCTACTACTTATTAGAGCTCTTTCATTTTTAGTGATGCGTGGCTACATATTAAGCTTTAAAAACAAAAAGAATGGTTATTCTAGAGTAAATCTATCACCTTAAAATAATTTTTGAATTTAAACATATTAGCCACCGGCGTAGCTAAGTCGGCTAAGGCTCTTGCCTGCCGATCCGGAGTTGCGTTCGGGCGTGGGTTCGACTCCCGCTTGAGCTGATTACCTGGTTGGGTTTTTTCCGAGGTTTTCCCCAACCATAAGGCAAATGTCAGATAATCTATGGCGAATCCTCGACCTCATCTCGCCAAATATCATCTCTCTATCACCAATCCCATCGACGCTAAATAACCTCGTAGTTGATACAGCGTCGTTAAATAACCGAGTAAAATAATTTAAACATATTTTTTTTTGTAAATTCACAAATTGCATGTGATAGGGTACACTCTATTCACTTATTACAGCACACGTTTATTTGAAATTTTAGTCACCTACTGCTAATAGATACTTAACACACCCTACTAAAATTATTAATATTTCTGCAATATTATGGGCACAGGGCTTACACCAATCTTCACCGTCAAAAATATTTGGCGATGAAGTGTCGACTTCTCCCATAATGGGGGAGATTAATTTCGACACTGTATTACAAACATAGGAAACACTTTAAAACACAATATTTACAACATAAATTTAGCTCCTGAAATATCGATAAATATTTTACATTAGTCCTACTCACGTTGGTCACATGTGAATTTTTCATCAGTGATATTTCCCACACATGCCACGTAAAACTATTTTTGGTATTTTCCAATACACTGAATACAAAGCCCTCTAGCATTGTCATCGCAGTAATATCCACTACACGTAGAACAGTAGGTTTTTCTTATTGGCTGTCCAGATTGTTTGATGAATTAACTCCCCCCCCCCCCTACATGCCGAGCATTAGATGCTTCCTTGTATGGAAAAGTACCTATAAATTCTTTTTGTTGTTTAGTTCCCTTCATCTGTTTCCTACAGTTTTCAGTCGCTATTACGTTTGAGTCTTGCAGGTTTTTCAGGGGTTCCCCCCCCCCCACCAGATCGAAGTATTAGTAGCGGAACAGGCGATAGTTATTCAAAAGAAGCATCAATAGGTGAGGAATCGGGAAAGCTTACATGTCCTTGTGCAGATTGTGTCTGTGGTGCTTTTGAGGTAGTGGTAATATCTTCTACAACGCGAATTTCACATCAATTTTCCGCTAGAACCAGATTCTACTCAAACATGTTATCAACTGTTAGAATGTTAATTCTCTTATGTCGTTATTTAATTCATACATCCTTCAGAAGCAAGACAAAAGGATATGCCGAACTAATTCTCCCACATTTGTATCGAGCGTTGTGCCTTTTACATTTGTCCGATATCAATGAAAATTAAAACATAAAGTTTAATTAAGATTGGTTCAATGGAAAATGAGTAGTTTCATATACGCAGGCAGACACACACAGACAAAAACAAAGAGATGGACAAGGTGACACTAAAACCTCTATGAAGGATTGCGAACTCTTCTAAGACCAAAAACACAAAGATTGTTATAGTAACAGCACTTCTAGAAGGATCACAAGCGAAATCAGGGAGTACTCGACACATGTCGAGATCTCTCCAAAACACAGTGTCGAAATCTTCCCGAGGTTCACCTTCAATGAAAAGATAACAGCATACTCGAAACAAAGATAATTGTTTGAGGGTAATCACTTTGGCGCCTTTACTAACCTGTAAAATGTATATACAATAATTTTGTATCTCTAATATCACGCACATCCAGTCAAAACAAAATGGTATGTTATGTTTCATGAATGAGCGAAAACAAAAGTGTAACTCACATTTATTGTTTATTGCCTTCTGTGAACGTAAAATATTAATTGAAGTAACGAGATTCACTTACACAGAGATTACAAACACAGTCAACACAGATCTCAGGTACAGTAGTACGGCTTTTTTCACAAGGAACAGTGCTCAAAATGGCTAATTTTCTTAGAAGTGTCGAGATCTCCCAAAATAATACTAATTTTAATATTTCTTTTTGGTGTCAAATGTTTTATTTAACTTTAAGAAAGTTAAGTTTCTTCAATTTTAACCTCCTTTATATTTTGTATGGATTAGAATAACATGGTCCAACAGTCGTGAAGGATTATTGTATTAATGTTTTTTTATAACCTAGCAAATTAAAACCTACGACATGTCCAGCGATTTGAATTGTTCTACTTCTTAATTGTGTGTTCTTTAATAGTGATGACTTGGAATTTTTAGGGGATAAAATATCTAAAGAGACAAGTTGTTTCATGTCATCTTTATAAAATTTGTTTCAGCATCAAATGCTTTATCTAAATTAATGAAAGTTAAAATATGTGCTTGTTTATTCGTTTTTAACTTTCCTAGTGAAAATATCTAACAATAGAAAAACGCGGCAGTTGAGATTCGTAACTACATGGTCAGAGTGACACGACATGACTGTCCAACATATCGAACTAAAGGTCGCGGGTTCGAATCTCAACCAGTGAATAAAATTCAAATCTGTGATAAAGGATGAAGAAGGCCCATGTAAACCAATTGGTATAATGGCATGTATGAGTGCTGACGGGGTTTCAGTTGATTTCAGCTGTGACCGTTTTATACATTTTTTTTCATAAAGAAACATAAAAATAATTGTTTTCATAAAATTAAAGACTATACAGCGTACTCTCATTTGCTGATGTCCAGTTTACTATATAAACTGCCATATGAGTTAATTATACGTCTGTAACATTAAAGAGATTAATATTTTGCCTGAAGCAGGACCACGTGACCCAACTTCCGTGATGGATATTGATATTCACGTTTTTCATTTACAAAAGCTACATATGCTAGAAAACTAAAACCTACGTAATATCCATTTATTTCAACTGCAATGGATGTTATACTTCTTAATGGTGCCTGTACTTTAAAAGTAATTAGCAGGGAAAGGATTTATATGTAAATACATATTTACTTATAAAGCTAATATAATTTATATTTTGCATTATCTTTATGTTTCACAATGTGTAGGGTTGAAAAATCCTACTTTTATTTTCCATATTTTTCCATATTTTAGAGTTTAGTACATATTTTCGTTAATTTCCATATATTTTCCATATTTCATATAAAACAGTCCATATTATATTAGGTTTAACAATAAAACAAAACAAAATTCCATTAACTTTTAAAAATACATTTCAACAATAGAGATTTAAACACATGTTCAGTAATCCCTTTAACATCAGAGTTATTTGAAAATTAGCAGTCCTATCAACAATGGGAAAGTAAGTTACAAAACTGTATTAATTTAATTTAAAATTTTTAACAGACTTCAGTTGTGCAGCTCAACAGTTAAATGCCAGTCAGAGTACACATAGGTTCAGTTTTGTAAATCATACTATAAAGACGGTAAATATGTCAAAAGTACGTCATTCAGTCAATTTAAAATCAAAACTAACAAGTTACATTTCAGAATTTAAAGAAGATGGTTTATCAACTGACAATAAAATATTATTTTGTAATTTGTGTCAGTGTGCAGTATCATCTACACAAAAGTTCCTGGTGCAACAACACATTACAACTAGTAAACATCAGGCCAACAAACAACTAAATTCCAAGCAGAGACAATTGTTTTTAACACAACCAACAACATCGAATGTAAGATCTGAGTTTAACATCGACCTGTGCCGTTCTCTCATCTCTGCTGATATTCCTCTCTACAAACTAAAGAATAAGGTCTTCAGGGAATTCCTTGAAAAATATACTCAACATACAATCCCGGATGAGTCAACACTTAGGAAGACGTATGCTCCATCCATCTACGATGAGACAATACAGAAGATAAGAGATGAAATTAAAGATAGTTCAATTTGGGTTTCCATTGATGAGACTCCCGACAAAGAAGGTAGACTTGTTGGTAATGTAGTTATCGGTTTGTTAAGTGAACAATATTCTGAACGAATTCTTTTACATTGTGATGTTCTAGAAAAGTGCAATAACAAAACTATAGTTAAACTGTTCAACGAAGCTATGGGTATCCTGTGGCCAAAGGGTATTATGTACGATAATGTGTTATTCTTTATTAGCGATGCTGCCCCTTATATGGTCAAAGCTGGACAAGCATTATCTGTTGTATATCCTAAATTGACTCATTTTACTTGTGTGGCGCATGCATTTCATCGTGTGGCAGAAGTGGTCAGAGACAATTTCCCTAAAGTAGATTTGTTGATTTCATCAGTGAAAAAAGTATTTCTCAAAGCTCCCAGTAGAGTTAACGTGTTGAAAGAAATGTACCCTGAAATTCCATTGCCACC
Source organism: Periplaneta americana (assembly GCF_040183065.1). Lineage (NCBI taxonomy): Eukaryota > Metazoa > Arthropoda > Insecta > Blattodea > Blattidae > Periplaneta > Periplaneta americana. Next base: position 81,840,279 of record NC_091129.1, on the reverse strand, counting down.
AAAGCCAATTTTAACTAGATGGGGTACATGGCTAGAAGCAGTTGAATATTATGCCGAACATATAGACTCTATTAACAATGTTCTCCTTGCATTGGACTCTGAAGATGCAGTCTCAATTGATACTGCGAAAACAGTTACCTGTGACATAAGTGTGAAGAATGACTTAGCTCACATTCAGCATACATTTTCATGCATCATAAAAACGCTCAAAAGTCTCCAAAATAGGCACCTTTCACTATTTGAAAGTTTTGAAATTATAAATAGTACTGTGGAACAACTGAATCGTGGTAGAGGTAAAGTTGCAGATGCAGTAAGAGCTAAGGTGGACACTGTACTTTCAAAAAACCCTGGATATGAAGAACTACAAAAGGTTGTTGCTGTGATGAGTGGTGAATCAACAGTGAAGATTAACTTGGACTTATCCCCAGCAGACATTGTGAAATTGAATTATGTACCAGTTACTTCTTGTGACGTCGAACGCTCTTTTAGTCAGTATAAATCTATCCTCAGAGACAATAGAAGAAGATTGACTTTTCAGCACTTGAAAGAAATGTTTGTAACCTATTGTTATGGTAACAGACAATAAAAATTGTGTTTTGTTGAAACTACATTGGAAGATAAGGTACGTCCATTATATTTTTTGTTTAGTTTGATTAAAATGTACCAATATTTAACGTACATAGTCATTTTTTTTATAATTTTAAGTCCATATTTAATTCCATATTTTGGTAAAAATCCATATTTAATTCCATATTTTGGTAAAAATAACTACATATATATTTACATATTTCATATATTTTTAGTCCATATAAATCCGTTCCCTGGTAATTAGGTTCAATGGAGACAGAATGTCCAGCTGGTTTATTGTTCCCGTTCAAACGAACTTACTTTCTAATGCTTAATTCCCATGTAATTTGCAAAAAGTGCAACGCACATCATTAGTTTGAATTTTCAAAGCAAAAAAAAAAAACAGAATACTACTAATAATAAAATAGTAAAACAACAATTATTACTATAACTATTGTTACCTTCAACTATTATTATATAGTCCACACATGTGGAGTAACGGTTAGCGCGCCTGGCCGCAAAATCAGGTGGCCCGGGTTCGATTCCCGGTCTGGGAAAGTTGCCTGGTTGAGGTTTTTTTCCGGGATTTTCCCTCAACCCAATATGAGCAAATACTGGGTAACTTTCGGTGTTGGACCCGTGATTCATTTCATTGTCACCTTCACCTCATTCAAACGCTAAATAACCTGAGATGTTGATAAAGTGTCGTAAAATAACCTACTAAAAAAGTTATCATTATAATTGTCACTATTACAGCTAATCTAATTTCATACCAAATTTCGCAAATATAATTACAATAGTAAAAATATAATAAATGTAAGATATGAAAAAAACACACAGTGAAACATATATACAGGGTGGTTTCCGATCTCTGGTAACGAATTTTAATGACATAATGTGCGTCAGGAATCACACGACACCTGAACTGTGGCGCGAGGTGACAGACCATAGTCAGAGTGCACGGCGACTCACAGCAGAAATTCCCAAGAAAATCGAGCCTTTTTGGGAGGGATACATTACGACCCTTTCCAATGTCAAGTACAGTTAAATGAAAATAAAATAAACCTGAAATAAACGAGGTTTCGTTATTTCCAAGAAAGGCATCTTCTGTGTACTTAATAAGACTGATAAAGCTCGAATGGAATGAATTTGTATCATCTCGTGGGGTGCGGCAACTTGTGACGGGGGTTGCTTGCTTTTTTACACTCTGTAATTAATCCCATCAGAGTTTTTCCAGTCTAATTAGGTACACACAAGTGCCTTTCTTGGAAATAACGAAATCACGTTTTTTGAAGCCTCCTATTATTTTCACGTAATTGTACTTGGCATCGGAAAGGGTTGTTTTGTACCCCTCCCAAAAAGGTTCGATTTTCTTGGGCATTGCTAGTGTGATACACCGTTCACTCTGATTATGAAATCACTCACTACTGGTCTGTCACCTCTCGCCCTAATTCAGCTGTCGGTGTGATTCCTGACGCACATGACATCATTCAAATTCGTTATCAGAGCTCGGAAACAACCCTCTGTATATGTGTATATATAAACTTTTCAATTAAATTTCGGCAACACATCATTAGTACTTACATTGGACTCTGAGAGCCACCCTCTTACTGATGGAGGGAGGGACACCGTTGGAGGCGATGCAGAGATATGCGCCCATGTGCAGGCGACTCACTCGGGTAATGTGCAGCATCTCCCCGTCCACCACATTCACTGCAAATAAGAGAGAAAATGTTGCAAATACTTTTCAAAAACGAAAAATTTCTGTAGCGATTTTGTGGTGGTGATAATGGTCGTGCAAGTGGTAGTTGTAGCAATAAAAAAGTAGTGGTAATAAGAATGGTTACTAATCCATATTCATCAATGACAACACACACTGTCAAATGTTAAGTCTCTGCTTCATTTCTTGCGTAGATTCAACAGTACAGTAATAGTAGTAGTGGTACTACTACTACTACTACTAATAGTAATAATAACAATAATAATAATGGTAATAATAATCGAAATCCTAAGCACCAACACTACTACTGTCATCGTCATCGTCGTCATTATCATTTTCATCATACATCTCAAAGTTTCTATCTTCATTTTCCTTCATTGTCGTTATCATGAGAAAATAAAACCAAAATGATTAAATGTAAATAAGTGAATTTTTAAGAAGATCAGCGAGACATTCGAAATAAATTAAAAAAAATAAGTATACAGTTATACGAGATGAAATGAACATTCAACATTCTCTTTTGGATTATGTGAGGTATAAGCAGTTGACCTGGTATGGACATGTGAGAAGAACGCCAGAAGAACGTTTATCTAAAATGGTGCTGGAATGGTGTCCGTCTGGTAGAAGAAGGAAAGGGAGACCTCGAAATTCATGGTTACAAGAGATCGGAACAGGAGAGAGTGCAGACTGAATGACATGGATTGGATGGACAGAGAAGAATGAAGAACAACAATAAGACTTTAAGACTTTAGGCAAGAAAAGATATGTAAACATTGGAAATATGTATATAAATAAAATATAAATAAATAATAAGTAATTAAATAAATAAAAAGTAATATTTAAAGAAGCCACCAAGTATGTAATCAAGTAAATAAATAAATAAATAAATAAATAAATAAATAAATAAATAAATAAATTCAATTAAATATAGCAATGGTTTATTCCTAAATCGTCGTAACTGCGTTGCAGAGCAATATTAGTTCTTATTTTTCTATACCGCAGCCAACAACTGTTATCCATTTGTTATTTAAAAAAATAATATAGAATAATTTGTCTACTTACGAGGTATTATCAACAAACGTACTTTGCAAATACTGTAGGATACTGTAGGGTAAATTTGCCTAATTCCGTGATACTACTAATTCCGTGATACGTTTTTTTTTACTGAATTTCACGGGTTTGGGTATCTTGCTAGGAAGTTCACTGATGTCTCAAAACTAGGCGAAAGATGTACTCTTTCGAGAAAGATGTCTGGCGCTATGGTCGAACGGCAAATCTTTGACTGACATTCAATTTAAAAAAAAGTATCACGGGATTAGGGGTATCACGGAAATAGGCAACTGTACTCTACATATTTCAATATTCGAAAAATGTACTTACGAGGTATGTAGCCTATATTTTGTTTACATGTATATGTGTGTGCGTGCGTGCGTACGTGTATGGTGTGCATGTATGTGTGTGTTTATGGCATGTATGTATGTATGTATGTATGTATGTATGTATGTATGTATGTATGTATGGCTAGTTAGATGAATATAGGTTAAGTATTTTTTATCTGTAAAGATGTGATATGACAGTTAA